>NC_141699.1:293922485-294383744 GCF_964263255.1 Lissotriton vulgaris
CAACCTTTGCAAAGGGCCCTCCACTTCGCAGCAACAAAAGTCAAATTTTTATAGTAATTTTTGATCTGTTTGAGCTACAAACAATTTTTGGGTGAAATTGTTAGATTATGCAGCGGATGATGTATTATGTGGCAAATATGGTACAGCCATAATTAAGTGGAAAACATTTGCAAACTAAGATATTTTGCATGTCTGAACTGCTGCTCAGAGACAAATGGCTTTTGATTCCACTTTTAAGCATATTTTGCACATTCTGTGATTGAAAACATATTCCACTTTGTGAATGTATTTTAATGTCAATAACTCATATTGAACCTTAAATAAACATGTGTATATATTGGTTGAATTAACTGGTCAGTAAAATGCCAAAGAAATTTTAAAAATTGGGAAGTTTTGCTCTTTATGGCCACACCTCTGACTCTGCCCACAGAGCGAAATCTCAGATTATTCTCGCCCTCTGATTCTCCGTCCACAGTTCTCCTACTTTTTTACCCCCACTTCGACCACTGCCCCCTGCTTATTGTGTTTTGAATATCAAGGTATCACGATTTGAAGTATTATCAGAGTCTGACTGTGGGGTTAAACGCGGCAGTCACACATCACAGTTGGCTCAGGTGGGAGCTGGGGCTTGAAATTTGGAATCACAGACTGCATAGGGCCTATTCTCATGGGCCTTCCTACTTCACTAAGAAGCCTGGTAAAGGTGCCAGATGACACCGTATCAGGAAAAATGCTATTTTTCTGTCCCCGACTTTCCTTACACACAATAATGCATTCTGTGATAGATAGTCTTGCATTACATAAGCTTAAGCAAGTGGACTAATACACCTGAGATCAATTTCAGGAAAAGAGAAAGCCCATGACATGACCACTGTGTTTCTGATGATATTATGGAGTCCTCTGGTACCATTAAAGGTAAGCCACACTTATTCAGGCTGTACCACTCTGAACCCAGATTGAAATATGAAGCCCCTTTTTGCAAGCACACCAAGGGTAAACCAAGTTACCTCATTATCAAGTCTGTATCATTAATGACCTGACAATGTTCCCAATTTAAAACATTGTTTTTCCATTTAGGCCTGTTCTTGTGTTTGTGAATGACAAAAAAGTGCAAGAGATTTGCTCACAGTATTGCACCAACAATCGAAATGTGAGTAGCTCTTATGACCCCATTGCACCAGTTGGCGCCCCGTCCACCTTTAGAAATCGCAGGCCTGCCAGGGCATCTTCTTGATAAAATAAATGCCAAGTGCTTTAGCACCACATGCCCTCTGTGCTGTCTTTCTTTGTCTGTGACAGCTGTAGGTCTGCTTAAATAAAGGACACTCAAGTTGGCTTTCAAGGAAAAAACTATGCTTCTGGAGACTACAAATTAGATTTTCAACAGAGTAACTTTACATTTTAAATCTCCAAGTGGACAAGAATCACATATGTGGCTCTTTAGCCACCAGCCCTTTGCATTCTGGTAGTTGTAGTTTTACATTTTCTACTACAAGCATGGACTTTGAAATCCAGACATGCAAAGTGAAGTGGGCCACACATCCAGAATGGCCTGAAGAGCTTACATATGACATGTGGCCAATTGACATTTAGGAGCATAACAGCTCTAGGCAGGAATCTGTGTCCAGGTTGACTGAGGGATGATGGTTCTAAAAGAATGCAATCTGTGGAATTAACTTGTCAACAACATGGGGCAAGTGTGTATACTTCTCGATTGGATAACGAAGTGCAAACTTAGCAGACAGGTGTAAGTTCTGTGAACGCAGACAAATGATGGACCGAATGCTGAACAAATCTTACAATCATCCCCAGTCAAGAGATCTGGGTTCAATCCATCGTTCTTTTGCTCACCATGCCACCCCAGTTTGAAAGCCCGAAACCGGTCTTAGGAGGCTCGTTTCCAGTCCAGGGAGGACCTTGCCTGGCAGTTAGGGCTCGACTGTTCCCATTGGGCGCAGGGTCAAGACTGATTTGCATATGGCTGGGTCTAAACTGGAATGGCATGGTGAGCAAAAAAACTATGGATGATTTGGAACCAGATCTCTGTACTGTGGTGAATGTATGACATTGTTCTGCATTCTGTCCATCAATTGTTCTTTTTGTGTAAGTTCTGTACACATCACTGGTAAGGCCTCAACTACAGTATTAGGCCCAGTCATTCAGGTCACATCTAACAAACAATGCAAAATTATCAATGGGCCAGTCAGGGACATATTAAGACACCCTCATTCAGGGGGACAAAGACGTGCAAGAACCAACAAAACAACAAGGAAACAGGCCTACCCCATCCACACACTGAGGAATGCTTGGCAACTGCATTGTGTATAGCTACTGCTGTTTCTCATTCATGGCTCCCCCACATACCCTCCCATGGTATGCAAGAATACGGAGCTTCTAGAGGCAGGAGTTGTTGCTTGAACCCCATGCCATCGAATTCGCATTCAGCCCCAACCCCTGGGACACCTTGGAGAAACTCTGGGGATACCTAATATGCCCCAACATTGGAGTTTATCAATTTTTAGGTGCCCCAAAAACAGAAGTCAATTTGGGCACAATTTGCATTTTACTAGCAGTCCTGGAGGACAGGGCTGAATTTAAACTGACCTCAGGCTTCAGCAGTGCACACATGCAAGTGCAGAAAGGCTGCTGGCCTCTAAACTGCCATGCCCTATTATATACTAGGAACTTAGAGGTAGTTTTAATCCGCCTGCTCTATCATGTACCAGGGCCTTATAGGGGAGTAATGCCAATCATAGTGGTACAGCAAACCATAGTGTATGTAGGTGTTTTCACTTTTCCATGTATTTGTCTCTCTTTTAGCATAGCACCGGCCCTGGGCCTGGTTAGGCAGAGCCCAGAGTCAGTTACCACCAGTAGCAGTCGGCAAACAGTTGAGGGGGGTGCCCAGGGCAGAGGATGACTTTGCAACACTGGAAAAGCACAAACTCAGAATTTAAAACATAAAACCACAGTTGGGGGTTCTCTATAATAATCAGAATTGATTACCGTACAAATTAACTCATTTTCCAACATTAAGCTACTGAAAGACAGGGGAAAAATCATAACGGTCCAATCCATACCTTGCAGTTTTCATGCAGCTCTTTGATGAGGGTTAATAGCTCACTGTTCTATGTTAGGGTTTTAACTTATAGACTTCAAGTAACAAAAGAATCTCTCAGACAAATGCAGTAACCCACTGACCTATTTACAATTATATGCACTTTGTGATCTGCGCGGTACACCTTTTTTGCAACATGCATATTAACCCACTGTGCCTACCTTACCTTGAGTCAAAACATCCACTTGACAAACCTCTGATCTCTCAACAAAGAACATTATTAACCGGAGATATCTTCACATTTTTTTGTTGCCTGAAAATTGCTGGAGACCAGGAATGTAACAGCAGGCACTTTTCAAACCATAGTGCACTTGCAAACACGACACCCCCACCCGAAGTCAGCGACCTTTGTTTGCTTTGAGCATGAAGATGCAAGATTCATATACATGTTTTTTTATCATTTGGTCTAATTACTATGTGAAAGTAACTAACAATAAGGCATACTTGCAACCTGACTAATGATTGCCTTTCTCAATATTTCACTTGAAAACTTTGCGATTGTATTTGCTTAACGGTCCCACGGTCCCACACAACAGGCGATTTGTATGGGGTCACTGAAAAGTCCACAAGGATGTCCCTGTCCCCACCCTAGAATTTTAGTCCTTCTACGCCCCTGGCCCCGCCTACCATGCACTCGGTACTCTGGGCACTGTAGTCTGCAGCCAGATGGCGAGGGCTACATTCTCGATTGGCGTGTTTTGTAGACCAACAGAGAGGCCTGTCTCACACACAACAGAGGGAATAAACTCATAACTGCATTGTACTGTTGGGGTGTTACCACCTGGTACCAGTTGTCATGGGTGGAGATTTGCCAACCCGTCAATACCGTGCAACTCATAATTGGGTTATCTGTATTGCATGTGGGGTCTAAGACATCACATATTTTTCTTCTAGTCAAAGGCAGCACATATCGCCTGTGTGTTACCCCAGAGAACATGCATCTCTATAGAGCAAGTGCAATCATTTATTGGGTGGCTGGCCTAATACTAGTCTCTGCAATTTATTTATTTGCGTATTTACCTATTTGTTTTACTGCACAATCAATAGACCTAACAACATGTAGGTGTGGACCAGAAGGCCAATAGCTGAACATTCAGATTAACAAAACAGACATTTTTTAGAGCCTTCAAGGAGGACAGCAAATATTATCCTTTGTAACATCAAGGGGGATCTAATGATCTGAGGATACGAATACTCTTCCTACGGGTGATTTAAATATTGTGTGGTGAACCGTAAAAACACAAAAATGTGTGCTTGGCTGGTGGTACTTTGAGATATTTTGTCACAGATTAAATATTTGGAGGCTTATGACACCAGGGGCCACATTACAGACAGTTCCCAGGGGCCCAACAGGCATATGAACCCAATTTAAGCACCCCTGGGCACTATGATATTACAGAAGGGCCATGGCCCCATGCAAATGAGGGAATTTTTTTGCCTCTGTGGCCACACTGTATTTTTAACGAGGGGGCAGCCGCAAACAGGGCATTAGGAGGAGGGTCAGACTGCCCCAAAGGGGACTGGTCTAACAGGACAGTGTGTGGACCATGTTTATAGGTGTTTGTGGGACTATTTTATGGTCTGGTGGGCTGGTTTTCACTATTAACCGCTTAACGGCGGCAGCAATTCCGCCGCGGAGCGGCGGTTTAGTGGAGTGGGCGGGGCCACGTCAGCCAACGGACATGCGCAGTACTACGGAGGTAGTGCTCGCCACAGCCGTTGGCCGACAAACGCATGGAAGTGGTTAATTGCACTGATATTACCACAAACATTGCTTGCAACAAGCATACATGAACGCAGTCTTTCATGCCTTGTAAAACGATACACAGAGTGTCTTTGAAAGTTTAAAACCACTCTGATTTGCAAACATGGGCCATGTTTTAGATGTGTGATTCACTAACGGGGCCACTCTTACTTTGGTGAATGACTTATTTTCTGTCCCAGTCCGACCCCGTTAGGAGTTGCACTCACAGTGCGCCACAAAAAGGTGGTGCACTATCACTGTGCACCATGAGCTTAGACCTCTCTAAGGGTGAAAGGGGATCCCCTTGACCCCCAGACATCCCTCTGCAGGAAGTTGCCGTCACCCATTAAAAATTGCCTGCAGGGACATCTCTCTCCCTTCTTAAATTGCAGCTGGGTTTCCTCCTGCACTGTGAAACATGGAGGGGTTTCGAAGAAGGTCACGGAATGTGGTGCCTCCAGGGCTGTTGCGAGTTGAAGGTTGCCCTGGGGCAGTGCATTTATTGCAATAAGGCGCACTGTCCCTATTTACACCTAGCGCACCTGTTTAAAGGTGCACCATGGTGCAAACATGGAAAGTCAGCTTTATTCATAATGCGGGCCCAAGCATCTTTTGTGCCTAAGTTATCAAGTACAAGACACAATGGGGGTATGTACAAGGAAGTGGAGGAGAGAGGCGTTAGCCTTCCTGGCTTAACGCCTCTCTCCTCCACTTGTGAAACGCAAGGCTGCACCATATTTACAAGAATGTGGTGCAGCCTTGCGTTTCCCCCTGCGATGGTGCTATGTTTAGCAACTTAGCGCCAATGCAGGCACCCTTGCACCAAGGTGCAAGGGTGTGTGGGTGCAGGGGAGGATTATTCATGTGTAGGAAAGTGTCCCTTCCTGCACATAAACAATCCTAGAAATGCCATTTTGTACACCTTCCTGTATATAAACAAACAATGGCATTTTGCTTTTTCCATGGCAGCACATATGGAAAAAGCAAAAACCAGGAGAAATAATGCATTTCTCCTCGTTTCGCCATTTTAAGAACAGTTTTTATCTGGTCTTAATTTTGGCACTGCCTCCTATGTACGCCACCCTTGTACACAGGGGGCAGCGTTAAAATGAATGGGTGTTGCGGTGGAATGCCCACTACAACACCCACTGCTCACCCCTTTCACGCTAACCATAATGTGAAAGGGGGCCTTATGTACAAGGCAGTGTTAATCCACGTTAAGTGGCTTAAAGCTGCCTTGTACATGAGGAGCAGCCCCTATCGCCACCACAAAGTCACTACAGGTGATGTTGTGGTGGCGATAGGGGCTTGCACATATGCCCCAATGTATCATTTAGTGGTGATAAGCCATGCATCGCTTGAGTAAACTGTACCACGCGCTTCTGATTCTGAGGCCTAATACAACATTATTCACCTATGAGAATGAAACATTATATATCATATGTGCTGCCTGTCCTGCTGTCCTATGTGCAACTATATATACCACGGGGTACACTTTTAAAAAAAATATAGCGCAAACAATTGCTGCGTTGCACTGGAGGAGAGAGAAGCACAGAGCTATATCTACTAAGATATTGCTCTGCTGCTCTCTTCCTCAGCGTTGTCACACAAACAAGCTGTGTAGAACCACACTCCTTTTCACCCTTGTGGAAAGGTTTATGCATGATGTCTAGCATTGGTTTTGCACTAGGAAGGGTACCCTTCCAGAACAAAATACTATACCTACACTAACATTTTAACTTTTCACACATTGACTGTGTGCTTTACAGTGCTGCACACATGCAATATGTGAAACATTAGGAGATATTAAAAGTTTTCTCCCACAATTAAGCACCTGCCTGAAGGGAAGGGATGTTATTTTTTTGGTACAAAGCACTGTCAAAGAATTTTAGCAGCTATGACTTTGCATCAAAAACAATGGTTGGTAGCATGGGAAGGTCCATGTACCACCCATGCGATGTCCCATTGGCGCAAAAAAGTGCAAAGCAGCGCAAAGCTCATCTTGCATTATTTTAAGGGCAACTTTCTAGTACAAAAAAACTTTTGCACTGGAAAGTTAATACTTTATCAACAGTTTGCACTGTTTTGCATGATTTTGCGAGAGCACAAAGTGTTGCTAAATCTACCCCCTAGTGTTGCCCGCCACCTTAATTCACTTGGCACTCTTGAACCTTGGTGTACTCAACACCATTGTGTAGGTATGTCTTCATTTGTCATCTCCTTCCTCCACCCACTCCATGGATCATTATAAATGCCCTGAATCTTCTTTGCCATTCACCCTTTCCCTTTCATCTTCCAGTCAACGCTGTGGTCATGCTTTGCCCTTTGCGCTGGCCTGCAGAACCTTGTATTTTTCTTTGTCCCGTAATCAAGCCTCCCATCAAGGCCCGTCTTTCCTTTTATCAGATGCTTCTTTTTGCTGCTCTCCCCAAGATCATCATTATGTCCTTTGACCATCACCCAAGGTCCTCATTTGTCATAATTTCAATGCATGATTTTCTCTTTGCCACTCATTCATAGACCTCATTTTATGCTTTGCTCCCTCACCCTCAGCTCTGTGTTTCATGATCGAGCCCATGATACTTCTCTTTCCCCATCACCCCAAGTCATTTTTTTCATCTTTGCCCCTCACCTTTGCTCCTTATTTTCGCCTTTGGTCCCCATCCACCACCTCCTTTACCGTTTTTGCAGACCAAGACAGCATGCCATTTTCTTTTCTCTTTGCCATCATGCCCTGCCCTTTCTTGAGACCCTGATGTCCGACCATGACCCTTTTTGAAAAGTATCCCCAGGCCCAATATTTTCATTTTTTAAACGTTTTTATTACGTTTTTCAAAAAACATCCACGATCAGCTTTTTCTGTCTTTCCATCTTGCGCTGCTGCGCTTTGGAAGGTACAGGGACTTCCGGGGTAGAGCGCTTGGCCGATGTTGGTGGCTTCGGTACCTTCGGAATAGTTCCTGCACCGAACACGTCCCTCTGTGTCCGCTCCTTAGTCGTGCTGACAGGGACCGGGGCCGGCTGAGGTCTTTCCTTCTCTAGTCTCCCGCGTTGTGCCATTGCTACGGGTGACCAAATAGCATACAGGTCCCACACAAACTCTTTCAGGCTCCTTAATACCGTGCGAACACCCCGCTGGAGCTGCAGCAGTATCTTACTGCCACCACCGGTATTCGCCAGCCGATAGATTCACCGCATATTGCCTCATGCAGCCATCTGTAATTCCGTAGTCCGGAGAGGGAGCAGCGTGCGACATCCCTCTACGGCACTGTAGCAGCCATCTTGCCGTAATCCAGGCCCAATATTTTCTCCTGGTCCTACTTGCCCATCTTTTTAGGTCTCAACTGTATGAGAAATTGTGTTGGTTTACAGTGGACTTAGAGACTGCCCATGCCTACTACTGGCTGACTTTATCATCTCTGTAATTTGGTTGCATCTCTTTGGTCAGCATATGCCGGCTTCACTTCCTCTTCTTGTGTTAGACCCTGCTCTCAGCCATGCCCACGTACTTGTGTCCTACCACTGCTCGTGCTTTCAGACATACTTTTTTTCGTTTTGTCGAAGCACTGTATACCAGTACATGTGTTTTAATCTCACTCATGGGCTTCCACTCCCCATGTTGCTCTCTCTCTTACCAATGTAGTTTTGTCCCCTTCCATGTAGTTGGTTTCCCCCTCCCGCCCCTCCTCCCGCTGTCCTTCTTGTTGCTTGCCTTCCTTCACTGTCTGTGTTGTTGCTTGCACCCACCCACTGTTGGTATTGTTGCTTTCCCCTCCCACCCTCTGTGATGTTACTTACCCTCTCCCGCCCCTGTGTTGCTTGCCCCCTCTATGTATTTGCTTGCCCCCTCCACAGCCTGTGTTGTTGCGAGCCTTCTCCCATCCTCCATTTTGTTGCCTGCACCCTCTCGTCCTCACTGTTGTTGCTTGTCCTCTCACACTGTGCGTCTTGTTGTTCGTCCCCTCCAGTCCTCCTCTTGCTGTCTATCTTGTTGCTAGACCCCTCCCACTGTCTGTCTTGTTGCTTGCCGCCTCCTTCTATTGACTGTGTTGCCCCTGCCCCCACCCGCCATAACAAAACAAAAGTACAATGAGAGGGCTAAAGCTGGGCGCATCAGTTGACATTGCATTGATGTAGTAGTTGTGCTGAGGGACATATGTAGACAGCAAAAGCTGCACGTTTCACTGATTTTCCAAACAGAATTGTGTGGTCAATGGTATAATAGTCTCAGGTGTGTCAATCAGGGCTATATTTTTCGTTGTTCATAGACAAGGAACACCTCCTGGACTTTGCGATTAAGAAAACATGTGACCTGCGAAGCTCCAATAGACCAGGAAGGGTTATGTGATCCTAGGCCGCTTCCTATTGGCTTTACCTTTATGACAACCCTCTGTGGGATGTCCTTGCCTTGGCAAAGGACCAAACAGGCGATGGGTAACAGACCTTTGGGACTCCCCTTGGCCTTATTAGGCCAGTGAAGGACACAAGACCAAGACTCATTCATCCTGCACACCAATCCCTTTCCGTGCCCGCACTACATCCAGTAAAAACAAGGAACCAAAAAAAACAAGCACTGCTAAAGATGAGCATGGCTGTGGTTTTGGGACCCCAGCCTGTAAGGTCATTCCTTCCTACCTGTCACTTTTCTCTGGCTGAACTGTCTGCTCTGACCCATGTGTGCACTGTAAGCGGAGAGGAACACCTTACACATGGAAAGAAATAAGGACACTGAATTATCAAGCCTCAACACCCTAGCAAACAGGTTGCAGATGTTGGTCACCAACACTCTTTTTGGAGAAGGTACTTAATTTTAAAATCATCAGTCAATGAGGAAAACTGAAAAAGGCAGAGAAGGGAGAAAAAGGGAAGAGGAAAAAGATAGGAAAGATAAAACAAGAGCAGGATAGGAAAACCGTGGCAAAGGCGAGACAGTAAGGATCAAAAAGAACATTGAAGATTGAAATAAAGAGACAGGAAGTGTAGGGTGGTGAAAGTGAGAATCAAGGCAGCAGGCTTGAAATTCAGCGGGTATTCTGCAGCTCTGATAACAGCCTTCACAGGCGTCTTGAAAAACGTTTGGGCCAACATTATTTAAGTACTGAAGGCGACCACACAGGTGCCATAGAGGCCGGGCAGTTTCTGGGAGAGTAACCGGCTAACAGGCGCCTGGACTCCATAGCGCCAGCGCTGCCACGCGCCTGTCAGCAGATCTGCCGGCGGCAAAACACGCAGCGTCAGTGTCTCCCACCGAGCAGAACTGACAGGCGTGCACCATTGATTCGCAGCATTAAGAGGTTTTTTATTGTAACATTGCAACCTTTTTATAGAGCACGGGCCAGTGGTTCCTAGCTGTGAACATTACAGATCGCTGTCCGGGGCGCGGAGGTCATGCGTCAAACAGCATGCAGCCCTGCAGCAGCGCGTGTCCGACCGCAACCAATCATTCGTTGGCACGGACAGGAACTTCCGCCCCACAGAGGTGGGGACAGCCGAGTGCAGACTATGGACCTGCAAGTCAACGGAAAGTCAGAACTGCGCTGAAATGTATTAATGTGGACTTTTTTTTATAGTGTTTAACTCACCAGACTCTGATTTCTATAATACTTCATTCGAAGCGCCAAAGATACAGACCTCAGAAGACTTCATATTGTTATGAACATTTTTATGACTCTTTGGACCTGAGATCTTTAAAGACAATTCTAGATTCTCATAGGGACAATTGAAAATAGCCATGCTTGTTAGACTACTCTGGAAGATAGATATATAATGCTTCAAGATCATACAATGGTGCTGTGGGTAGGCGCAATACAAATCAACATAGCATGTTTTAACTCTGTTGAAATGAATACAGCTTTTTGGATACGTCAGATGGTTTCATTTATTTAGTCCATTTATTTATTCATATACTTTGACCTTAACATCCCTTTAGCACAGAAAAACGGAAGTCTAAGATAATATGAAAAGCAGGACATTCCCATGTCGCATGGAAGAAACCAAGAAAGTTAGGGTAACCGTCACTAAAACAATATATAAGCTTATCCATTTTATATAGTGCCACCAAGCTCTAAATGGCATCATAGTTCTTAAACATTTGAGTCTAGTATAATGTGTAAATATTGAATTACCCTTTGATAAATATGCAATGAAAGAGAACATGTTAATAGACAGTAAAGGGGTACAATGGCATATCTCCTGCAGAAAGAAATCAGAGCCAACAAACTCATACATGTCAGCTCATCTTCCACAACCCCAAAAGACCACAGATAATAAGACTGTGGAGAGGAGATTCAGATCTTTGTGTTCTGGAACTCCTACTGATAAAAATAGGACATCTTATGCTGGATACAAACACTCATCTAGGGACTCGCTTGCTTCCTCTCAGACCTAGTGACAACTATATATATAAGGTATGGGAGGTAGGAGCATAATGCTATCTAACTCCTTCGATTCTTTCTCTTACTGGGCTCTTCCTAGAGTAGGAACAGTCTTGCAGGAGAAGCCGTGCAGTTTAGTTTGTGTGATGGAGTTGTCCCTCACTTCTCATCTCTCAGGGAACAGATACAGACTGGGCTACCCAGGTTGCATTGCCCCATGCCATCTAGGTTGATGCTTCCTAGACTGTCAGGGTGGGTACAGCCCAGCCAGGATATAATTAATGCATATGGAACAGTACCTAACCTACCAATCAGGTAGGTCTCTTACTGAGACATAAATATTGCCTCACTAACTGCTCTTCTTTCGGGGACTTCAACACAACATCATCTGCCAAGTATTGAGTCATTCCATCCTTTGGATGGTCCAGTGGAATAGGAAAAGCACTACCTGCCAGTAGCTCATGATACACATATGTTGGACTAGTCAAAATATCTGGATCCTTTGCAGTTCCTGTACCATCCTGGGGTGCATAGCCCTACCCAGGATAGGGCATTTTTTTCTGTGTAGAGCATCTGCCTCACAAGGGCTTTTAGTCCTCTGGGTGATTCTAACACCCGAAAATCGCTCTAATCTAGCGCAGGCGAACATCAGATGTGTTTGTAGTCAGGTCATGACCCTATAGACCCCGACACTACCCTCCTGTTTCTAGGGCATAAAGCCTGCAAGCAAGGTCAATCCTGCATTATTGCTGAACTTATTCTGGCCATTGAGAGTCAGGGAGGAGTCTGATTCATACTCTCGTCACATCTGAGTCTATGACTTACATGCCATGCATAATTGATTGTCACCTTGCCTGCTTGATTTACTGAATTGCCTTCTGACGACTTCACAGAAAAGGATTCACTTCAGCAGTCCGCATTCTCAAACTCTTACTCTTTGGCAGCATACTGGCCATTAGTCTGGGCCCTTTGCTTCCCACATCCTCCGTAGGGGTTTTTGATAGATGTCCTAGTCTCACAGTGGCTGCAACTGTTCCCTGTGTAATAAAAAGCCATTTCAGCAACAGTCACCGACAGTCTTTCAAATCTGTTCACCAGCAAGAGAGGGTGATTCTAATTGAGGGCGGCTCAGGGTTTAGTCTCTCGTAACAACAGAGAAATTGGTTCTTAGAGCTGTCTGGACAATGACTGGTGAAACAGTAACTTGATATTGGCACTGCTTCGACTTGAGTGGCCTCCTGTAGTTCCAGCAATAAAATGCTGCCTCTAACTGCAGCGTGCTCCGAATTTGTTTCACACATAGGAATCGAGCATAAGTGAAAGCCCTAATGCTCTCTCATGACTGTTTAATCTACCTTTCAGCTCTGCTTGTTGTACCAGGGTGCAACGTTTGGTTGACTTGCGGGAAACATACACACTCATAACCCTTGCTCTGAAGCCACCACCTGTTAGAACTGTGCTTCTGTAGTTAGGTTGAGGGCCTCCCCTGATAGCTGAAATCAGCCCTTGTGTGAGGCAACTGATTCCCCAGCACCTTATCCAGTGCAAGCTTCTAAATGTTGCCAGAAGGTTCGCTGGTGTCCACTGAGCCTGGAGCAATGGCGACTACAATATACAGGCAAGAGTCTCCCCTTTCTGAAAGGGAGTGGCAGTTGCAGGTTCATGTCTATGAGCTGAAGCCGCTGAAGCCACTGTAGCCAATAAAATGACAGATTCTGTCTTGTCCTTACCTTAGCAAGAGGTTTCCCCAGGTGTCAGCCTATCACAGGGAGCACCATGAAAGGTGCTGAACATCTGTCTCAGTGAAGTGTGCCGTCCTGTCAGAAGCTCCTTAAACATTGACCCACGCCCTCCCTACATTTTTCCCAAACAAACTTCAGGCATACCTTTCCCACCAACCCAGCCAATTACTCACTCACTCGATGTACATTGGCAGTCAGACCCTTCCCATTCAAAAAATCATATCCCTTCACCCAGTCCCCATTGCTTGTAGACACCTGCCAGCCAGTCACTCAAACACCACTAGTCAATGTATAGGCCTCCCACCTAAAGGCATCAAAAGCATCATGTACCCAGTTATATATATACCCTCCTAAATGTAGGGAACCATCAGTGGCTTAGTCGCCGCATGCACTTACTCTATAGTGAGAGTAAGTGCATGGCTGCAAAAGTACTATATGTAGATCTAAAAAAGGGGAACTAAATGCATAAAACTCCCTTCAAGCAGGATTTGAGAACAAAGTTGTTAAAGGATTTCAAAATGCATGAGACAGATAAAGGGGATCATCATAGTGCAAGGGCAAAGATAGATCAAATATGTGAGTCTCCTTCGGTAACACAGACAGAGAAATGAGAAGAATACATGGACAAATTGGTTCTTATCTGTCATTAACATTTAGCTATCTTTGTTTTGTGCTGCTATTGTCTTCTACAAACACTGAAGGTACTGCAGGCAGTTTAATCTACACTTTTAAAACACAAGGACGGCAAGAGGAAATTTAAAGGCTTGCAGGGATTGATTCCGCTAATCAATAACCAACACCACAAATGAACCCTACTGTCTACAAGAGGATAAACATGAAAGAGTGCCAATGGGGGTCCCTTTTAATGGATGGTTTCCGTCACCCACCCGAAGGTGGCATGCTTCATCATAGGGTAACCTCCTCTCATTATGAACCTAGTCAAAATGCTGGCTACAACCCACTCTCTGCGAGGGAGGAGCTCAGGGATGTTGTATGAGAAAAGAGGTATTCTAATTACCTTAGATGATGAGCTAAGTGTGGTGAAGGGTGCAGAGCAAAAGTGAAGGGGTGAAAAGGGGAATAAAACTAGCTCCAGAGCATGCAGTAGACTTTATTGGGGTGTCCCTGGAGTAGGATTAAAAACCAAGCCCGAAACTGAGGGACTGCCATAGAGTGGATAATAGGTTAACAAGTTTCAGCCTGGTACCCTCAACAGAGGTGTGGCAGCCTTCTTCAGGACCTTTTATGGAGGTTTCTGTAAGGTAATGTGCGAAAAAAAATATGTGTATAGATTCAGTGAAACAAAGCAAGTTGTTTTATGTAGAACCAGTAGTCAGAGTGGTAGTCCATGTTATCAAGGATACACTTGGTAGACCCAGGGGTTTGTTTGTGGCTTTGTTTTTTTAACCCCTTCGCTGCGGCGGCTATTCCGCCGCAGCGCTAAGGGGGTGGGGCACTCGCGCGGCGGCCTCATACTAGTGACGGAACCGCTCCGTCGCGGCTCGCAGGCGAGCTGTGCTTGTGACGGAACGGTTCCGTCACGAACCCGCCCGCCCACTAAAGCCTCAGCGCAGGCGCGTAATCAGCGCCGCGCAGGCGCGGCGAGCGGGCCGTGACGGAACTGTTCCGTCACAAGCACAGCTCACCCGTGGCTTGTGACGGAGTGGTTCCGTCACAAGCATGGGAGGTGTTAATCTACTCCTTGAGTATTTAACGAGGACCCCCTGTGGATTCGGATACAGACAAGTTCCTAGGCCAGGGAAAAAGACCATTTGACAAAAAACAACCTAGGCAACTTTATATGGTGTGATCACAGACAAATGGCTACAACAAGTTAAGAAAATATATGTCGTTTTATTCTCCAGTTATATTTAAAAAGTGCATAACATACAATAGACAAGAGACATGAATCATCATATAAGTAAAAATACAATAAGTTTATACATTGGTAACCAAATACATGTAAGTTGTATTAAAAGAAAAAGCATATAAAAAGTGGCCGATAGGGTCTCTACGCGCGTTTCGGCGAGCCAGCGCCTTCTTCTGGAGTTGCCACACAAAGCTCTAAAACATTTTAGAAAAACATTGCATTAGTTGTAAATCCTTAAAACAATATATATAAAAACACACATAACAGTTTATATCTTAACATTGTGGCCAATAAGTCTTGTACATTGATAATCTAATTTATATCTTTTCATTTCCTAGTGTGGTTCATAGGTCTAATCAGACACGGATATTTTTCAACAAGCAACGGTTAGGATGGAATAGTGAATGAGCGTATGGATTTTTATGGGATATAGTGGTTCCATACTGCTGCTTCAGATTAGAGGGTCATCTGTATACTAATAGTATTTCAACTTATCCATTTTATTATGAGGAGATATCAAATTTAGACATTTCATGTTATTCCTATTTAATTTATTAACACCGCTAGCATACTAAAGTCTTATAGTTTTTTATGTTCTATACAGGATATTCAATTGGATGACCTTTTAGAAAGTTGGTACTCACAGGTAAATTTCAGGTTTTCACATCAATAATTATTGAGACGTATAGCTGATGGTTATAGATATTTTCAAAATAGTGGGTCTGTTCTTGATGCTTTTATTCCAAAAAGAAAGAAAGACAAGGATAGCATTCTTTTTCAGTATATTTTACTAATTTTAATAGGTATGGTCTTTTTTGGAATTTGTTCTTAAGATTACCTTATATCAGATAATACGGATTTTGTATTCCCGCCTGCCAGAAGGATGTTAAGGTCGTGTTTTTAAAAAAACTGGTATGTTGCAATTCCAGAGTTACTTAAAGGATCTCCCTGCCTGTTGAATACGACACAAAATGGGAGAAATCAGAATGATAAGTCCAGCTGCATTTCTTAATCACAATCTCGCTAGATTAGGTATAAAAACTTAATGTTCCCATCTTACCTGAAACGATACAGCAAGGCTCTTTAAAGCTGTAATTTTATTTGTACTGAGCGGAGGATCTCCCTGTTGAAATAGATCAATGTCTGCTATAAGTATTATAATGGTTTATCAGATTCTAAATAGTGCATTTTTATTCGAATCCTGAAGCGGCTTACCTTGTAAGATAGTAAGAATTCTTTCCGTATGGTCAAAGATTTGAAAAACACCTTGGATACTGGTAGTTTTTTGATTAAAAGATCTCCCTGCCTAAAACGGAAATAATTCCAAAAAAGAGGAGATATATCACTTTCCTATCTTTTTGATAGTCTAAAACATTTATCATAAACAGTGGTTGTTGAGTCTTACCCGATTGATACGGCAAGGCTCCTTATGGATTATTCTTACTTGTGGGTTGGTGAACACCCCTAAGGTCTGAGGTGATTTTTAATAAAAAAGGTCTCTCTACCTAAACCGGAAGGTAATTCAAAAAAAAGGGAAAACTCAATATTTCGCCGTTTCGACTTTTGGGTACTTCATAATTGGGCATACAAGTCGAGAGTCTTACCCAAGTAAATCGGCAATGCTCTTTTGGAGTAGAGGAAAGGACCGCCCTTTCTACAAAATAAGGAAACACATAGGTGTGAATTAGCTATGATCATAATGAGGGGAAGTTATTGAAACTAAAATTTTTTTAAGGGAAGAAATGAATCATTAAAAGCTTTTTCAAAGTGGGCATTCTTTACCTGTAAATAACAGCAGGGCAGCAGCGGGTCTGGCGGCGGGATTTGTCGAGTATTCAGCCCTGACGGATAGCGTCTTAGTGTCGGGAATAGATCAATGGAGTTGATTGGTTCCCGCCCGATATATAAGAGCAATTCTAATTGGTTGGAATTCGGTTCACCTGTGGGGGCCGGCTTATTACGAGAAAGAGGCATAGGACTAATCCCTGGATAGAAACGGAAGACCAATTCGTTGAGTGGAAATAGAAGACAGATTTCGTTATGGATTTTCTCTCAAGACTTATGTATTTGAGGGTTACGTTATGCTTGAAAAAATAGTTGTAATACCATTCAGAATTATATTCCCAATTTTAAATTCTAAGTTTCAAAAAGGTGAATTTATTAATTGTTTTTCCAAAAATAATAAGAGGCTCCATTTATACTGAAGGTGGAGCTATTTAGCGCATAGGATAACTAAATAATAGTTCATCAAGTTTTTTTTAAAAATAAAGGGAATCCTTATATTAATTCAAGCAGAAAATTTATATGATGGCATGTTCCCAAGGGATTTCACTATTGAGCCCTTGGTTGAACGTATTAAAGACAAAAATCCAAAAGACTTCCCTTTTTTTACGAATGGCTGTACCTCCATTGGAGTCCGCAGTATGGATTTTTTCTAGGATTCTCCAAGTGAAATCATTCTCGCTATGATTTTTCTCAACGAAGTGCTTCACCATTGGGGAAGCTAACTTCTTTGTCCTGATTGCAGAGCGATGCTCACTAAGTCGGGTCTGAATCATGCGGGATGTTTCTCCCACATACCCTAATGGACACGGGCACTGTATGTAGTAGATCACATTAGATGTCCTGCAATTACACATCTCTTGGGCTCTAGTTATGTGATCATTGTAGGAAAATTCTTCTCCTGCTATGATATTGTTGCAAGAGGAGCAAGAAGAACAGGGAAAAGTGCCCTTGAGGGGCTTGTTTGTCAATATAGATCTCTGCGTTAGATGTTCTGAATTCGGGTTGGTAAATCTGGAATGAACTATGTACTCCTTAATATTTTTATTTCGTTTATGGGCAACCAGGGGTTTGATTAGTTTTTGTTCAGAGGTACAGTTACTGTTTAGGATATGCCAATCGGAGTTGATAATTTGTCTAACCTTGTTATTTAATGTCGAATGTTTTGTAATACATACTAACTGATTGTTTGGATCGGAGGGTTTAGTCCTAAGTAGGCTGTCCCGGTCATAGTATCTTGCTCGTTTATAAGAGCTTCTAATTAGTCTATGAGGATAGCCTCTTTCTAGGAATTTGCTTCTCATTATTAGGGCCTGTTTATCAAAGTCAGCTAAATCTGTGCAGTTTCTTCTTACTCGCAAAAATTGGGAGAAGGGAATACTATCTTTTTGTGTTGTTGGGTGGAAGCTGTGATAATGTAAAAGGGTATTCCTTGCGGTCGGTTTTACATGAAGGTCTACCTTCAAAATGCCTGTATCATTTCTTATTTCTATATCAAGGAATTCCACATGTTCACTGCTGATGTTAGAAGTGAAGCGTAGATTTGTATTGGCTTCATTGATCTACTTGATGAATTCATCTAGAGATTCCCTCCCATCGGTCCAGATAAAAAAGATGTCGTCGATATATCTGGACCAATGGGAGACAGATTCAAAAAAAGGGGCGATCTCGTTATGGATAAACTCATCTTCAAAGGCTGCCATGAAGATATTGGCTATGGAAGGCGCTACAGAAGCGCCCATACTCACGCCTTTGATTTGACGGTATAGATGGTCGCCAAATTCAAAGATGTTTTCTGTCAATACAATCTCCAAGCATTGTAGCAAAAATGTTTTTGGACAGGGGATATTGTGTAGGTCAATGAACCATTCTGTTGTTCGTATAGCATCTGTTAGAGGGATGTTACTATATAGGGACTCTACGTCCATTGTAACTAACAGATCTGTGTTACAATTGAAGACTAGTCCCTCTGTTTTGCTAATCATATCTCCTGTATCGCGTATGTAGGATGGAATTTTCGGGACATAGGGGCGTAAGTAATTGTCCACGTACTTAGATAGTGGTTCCGTCGCCGTGCCGATTGTTGAAACAATGGGCCGGTACGGAGGGTTATTTGGGTTCTTGTGTATCTTGGGAAGTCCATATACACAAGCAGTTTTTGCTTCGTTGTGGTTTAGAAAATCATATTCTTTATTATTAATGAGGCCGTTTTCTAGGGCAACGGTTGTGAGAGATAACATTTTTTTGGACAAGGTAGTGGTTGAATACGAGTTGATTTGTTTATAAAAGGTTGTATCATCTAGCATATTTAGCATATTTTTCTGGTATTCATTTGTGTCAATGATAACTATCCCTCCTCCTTTGTCACATCCCTTGAAGGTAAGGTTTTTGTTAGATGAAAGAGATAATAGTGCTTTGTGCTCTTCTTTTTCAAGATTATATATTGGTTTGGGAACAAATTTGAGGGCTTGATGCAATTTCTTCAGGACAACAAATTCGAAAGTAGCTACTTCAGGTCCTACTTGGTCTAGGGACGGGCTAAAGGTAGATGGTAGACTAAGTGTTTTGACCAAGGACTGTTCTTCTTCTGAAATTATATTTGAAAAAAATCTTTTGAGACGGATTTTACGAAAAAAGGAAATTATATCACAGTACAATTCAAACAGATTTGCATAGGAGTGAGGGACATATGATAACCCTTTGGAAAGTAGTTTAATGCTGTGATTGTCTAGATCATGTTTCGAAAGATTAAAAATTGGAATCACATTCCGGGTTTCCAATATTGTCTGTTCCGCGTTTCGCGGATGAATTGTGGCTCCCCCTGGTGTTGATGATGTTGGGGCTGATAGTTGCCCCTCGGTTGGCCCTGGAAGTGAACTCTGGGGCGTCCCCGGTTGCCCCCTCGCGTCCCTAAAAAAGGTTGCTGTCTTCGGTTACCTCTATTTTGTGGTTGGTTGTAACTGGGATCTGGGTCATAGTATCCTTCCACACTTTCATTCTCAGAGTCAGATGTTTCTGAGAATGTGTTGACCCGTTGTTGTTGTGGTTGTTGATCTCTCATTTCCGTATTGTAATGATTCTGCTGGTAAAAGTCAGGTTTGAGGTATGGGTATGTATTTTCAACAGTTGCAAAATGTTTATCTTTGAGTAATTTATCATTCTTTCTCTTATCTAAATAATTTTTAAAGGACTCAAGCTCCTTATTACACTCCTCGATTTTTTTAATGGCATCTTCTAAGTTCCCCATCTTTTTAATTTTATCTTCTAGATTTTCTACCTCTGTTCTGACTTCTGCGGCTAGTTCTTTTGCTGTTTCCACTATTAGCATCATTAAATCTCTTGAACAACGGCTTGCAATTCTGCTCCATTTGTCCAAGAAGGCTTTAGAATGGACGAAGAGGCCAGGAATATTTCTAACTCTTAATCCCATCGGAATAATGCCAAGCCGTAAATATGCTAGCATGAATTCGCCATGGGCCTCAATTCTTGTTAGTTTCTTTTTTAATTCCATTAGTTTTTTGGTGTCATTATTATGAGGAGTAGAGTTTGTTGCAGCACCATTAAAGGGAGTTGATATTCCCACCAGGGTTTCAAACTCTTCATCTGTAAATCCAAAAGTTTGTTTCAGAGCCATGATATAGGTAAATAAGGAAGGAGGAGTGTCTGAAAAGAAGACCTATGAGACGAGGAAATGAAAAGTAGATCTGATAATGAATCTATAATAGCAATATGATAAAGAAAGACAAACAGCCCTACACAGACAAGCTGTGGGAAAATCTTGAGTATTTAACGAGGACCCCCTGTGGATTCGGATACAGACAAGTTCCTAGGCCAGGGAAAAAGACCATTTGACAAAAAACAACCTAGGCAACTTTATATGGTGTGATCACAGACAAATGGCTACAACAAGTTAAGAAAATATATGTCGTTTTATTCTCCAGTTATATTTAAAAAGTGCATAACATACAATAGACAAGAGACATGAATCATCATATAAGTAAAAATACAATAAGTTTATACATTGGTAACCAAATACATGTAAGTTGTATTAAAAGAAAAAGCATATAAAAAGTGGCCGATAGGGTCTCTACGCGCGTTTCGGCGAGCCAGCGCCTTCTTCTGGAGTTGCCACACAAAGCTCTAAAACATTTTAGAAAAACATTGCATTAGTTGTAAATCCTTAAAACAATATATATAAAAACACACATAACAGTTTATATCTTAACATTGTGGCCAATAAGTCTTGTACATTGATAATCTAATTTATATCTTTTCATTTCCTAGTGTGGTTCATAGGTCTAATCAGACACGGATATTTTTCAACAAGCAACGGTTAGGATGGAATAGTGAATGAGCGTATGGATTTTTATGGGATATAGTGGTTCCATACTGCTGCTTCAGATTAGAGGGTCATCTGTATACTAATAGTATTTCAACTTATCCATTTTATTATGAGGAGATATCAAATTTAGACATTTCATGTTATTCCTATTTAATTTATTAACACCGCTAGCATACTAAAGTCTTATAGTTTTTTATGTTCTATACAGGATATTCAATTGGATGACCTTTTAGAAAGTTGGTACTCACAGGTAAATTTCAGGTTTTCACATCAATAATTATTGAGACGTATAGCTGATGGTTATAGATATTTTCAAAATAGTGGGTCTGTTCTTGATGCTTTTATTCCAAAAAGAAAGAAAGACAAGGATAGCATTCTTTTTCAGTATATTTTACTAATTTTAATAGGTATGGTCTTTTTTGGAATTTGTTCTTAAGATTACCTTATATCAGATAATACGGATTTTGTATTCCCGCCTGCCAGAAGGATGTTAAGGTCGTGTTTTTAAAAAAACTGGTATGTTGCAATTCCAGAGTTACTTAAAGGATCTCCCTGCCTGTTGAATACGACACAAAATGGGAGAAATCAGAATGATAAGTCCAGCTGCATTTCTTAATCACAATCTCGCTAGATTAGGTATAAAAACTTAATGTTCCCATCTTACCTGAAACGATACAGCAAGGCTCTTTAAAGCTGTAATTTTATTTGTACTGAGCGGAGGATCTCCCTGTTGAAATAGATCAATGTCTGCTATAAGTATTATAATGGTTTATCAGATTCTAAATAGTGCATTTTTATTCGAATCCTGAAGCGGCTTACCTTGTAAGATAGTAAGAATTCTTTCCGTATGGTCAAAGATTTGAAAAACACCTTGGATACTGGTAGTTTTTTGATTAAAAGATCTCCCTGCCTAAAACGGAAATAATTCCAAAAAAGAGGAGATATATCACTTTCCTATCTTTTTGATAGTCTAAAACATTTATCATAAACAGTGGTTGTTGAGTCTTACCCGATTGATACGGCAAGGCTCCTTATGGATTATTCTTACTTGTGGGTTGGTGAACACCCCTAAGGTCTGAGGTGATTTTTAATAAAAAAGGTCTCTCTACCTAAACCGGAAGGTAATTCAAAAAAAAGGGAAAACTCAATATTTCGCCGTTTCGACTTTTGGGTACTTCATAATTGGGCATACAAGTCGAGAGTCTTACCCAAGTAAATCGGCAATGCTCTTTTGGAGTAGAGGAAAGGACCGCCCTTTCTACAAAATAAGGAAACACATAGGTGTGAATTAGCTATGATCATAATGAGGGGAAGTTATTGAAACTAAAATTTTTTTAAGGGAAGAAATGAATCATTAAAAGCTTTTTCAAAGTGGGCATTCTTTACCTGTAAATAACAGCAGGGCAGCAGCGGGTCTGGCGGCGGGATTTGTCGAGTATTCAGCCCTGACGGATAGCGTCTTAGTGTCGGGAATAGATCAATGGAGTTCTTACTATCTTACAAGGTAAGCCGCTTCAGGATTCGAATAAAAATGCACTATTTAGAATCTGATAAACCATTATAATACTTATAGCAGACATTGATCTATTTCAACAGGGAGATCCTCCGCTCAGTACAAATAAAATTACAGCTTTAAAGAGCCTTGCTGTATCGTTTCAGGTAAGATGGGAACATTAAGTTTTTATACCTAATCTAGCGAGATTGTGATTAAGAAATGCAGCTGGACTTATCATTCTGATTTCTCCCATTTTGTGTCGTATTCAACAGGCAGGGAGATCCTTTAAGTAACTCTGGAATTGCAACATACCAGTTTTTTTAAAAACACGACCTTAACATCCTTCTGGCAGGCGGGAATACAAAATCCGTATTATCTGATATAAGGTAATCTTAAGAACAAATTCCAAAAAAGACCATACCTATTAAAATTAGTAAAATATACTGAAAAAGAATGCTATCCTTGTCTTTCTTTCTTTTTGGAATAAAAGCATCAAGAACAGACCCACTATTTTGAAAATATCTATAACCATCAGCTATACGTCTCAATAATTATTGATGTGAAAACCTGAAATTTACCTGTGAGTACCAACTTTCTAAAAGGTCATCCAATTGAATATCCTGTATAGAACATAAAAAACTATAAGACTTTAGTATGCTAGCGGTGTTAATAAATTAAATAGGAATAACATGAAATGTCTAAATTTGATATCTCCTCATAATAAAATGGATAAGTTGAAATACTATTAGTATACAGATGACCCTCTAATCTGAAGCAGCAGTATGGAACCACTATATCCCATAAAAATCCATACGCTCATTCACTATTCCATCCTAACCGTTGCTTGTTGAAAAATATCCGTGTCTGATTAGACCTATGAACCACACTAGGAAATGAAAAGATATAAATTAGATTATCAATGTACAAGACTTATTGGCCACAATGTTAAGATATAAACTGTTATGTGTGTTTTTATATATATTGTTTTAAGGATTTACAACTAATGCAATGTTTTTCTAAAATGTTTTAGAGCTTTGTGTGGCAACTCCAGAAGAAGGCGCTGGCTCGCCGAAACGCGCGTAGAGACCCTATCGGCCACTTTTTATATGCTTTTTCTTTTAATACAACTTACATGTATTTGGTTACCAATGTATAAACTTATTGTATTTTTACTTATATGATGATTCATGTCTCTTGTCTATTGTATGTTATGCACTTTTTAAATATAACTGGAGAATAAAACGACATATATTTTCTTAACTTGTTGTAGCCATTTGTCTGTGATCACACCATATAAAGTTGCCTAGGTTGTTTTTTGTCAAATGTTAATCTACTCCTTCACCATCTTCATAAAACCATTCAAGCTTGGGGGCTCTCTTTGTATTAAGTGATAATCCATAGTATGCAGTTGATAGATCTGTGTTCCCTATTTAACGCTTCTTGGATCACATCCAAACCCAGTAATGCAGATTGTCCAACATCCTAAAATGCTTTTGGGTCCTGCTTCCTTTTGTGTTATTTGTGTGCAACTTCAAGTTTTCCACATTTAGATCTAATTCCTACAACTATAGTCCATTTTCTTGTGCGTTCTGTGTGATTACAAAGAATGCCAATGAGGCTTGAAGCAAGGACCATACGAGTCTTGTCAGGGTCACATTTGTAGCTTGCCTCTGCGGGTCTGTCCTGATCACGGCAATAGGTATTTCTTAAAGTTAAGGTACCAATTCTTTATGCTCCTAGCGACAGAGTCGAGGAGAGAGGTATCCTCTTTCCAAACCTCCGTCAGAAACTCTGCTCCACGTCACTTTGCAACATTTTTGCGGAACTCCGTGATGTCTGCGGGACTTGGAGTGGGCAAAACTCTGTGAACTCTGCCGGGGGAGCAGAATTCTTCACCCACCCTATATATTTATTTGCAGAGTTGCAATCAATAGGTGATTTTGAAGATGACTTTCCACAGGACAGTTGTTCTTGGAGTGGAATACTTTCATTTCATTTGTTATTGGATTCAGCAATAGAAGGTTTCCAGGTGTATGTCGATGGGGCTTTATTTTTGGAAGCTCCAATGTAAATCTATGTATCATTGCCTTGCAAGGTAAAGTTAATCTTCCCTGGCTTTCATGTGGTTGATGAGGGGGATGATACCGATGTGGAAGAGGAGGAATGAAAAGTTAATTGGAGAACTCTACAACTAACTTTTACAGGGGGGGCAGTTGAGGGCCTGCCCCCGTAAGAATCTGCAAATGAAAACTGACTTCTAGAGAAGCAATATATGTATTCTATTAACTGAATGTGTTAGAACAACACACAATGAATCGAGCCATTATGCACGTATTAGAGGTGGTGCATAATGACCAAATCACATCACCCAGGTTTGTTTTGCACATTCAAAAAAAGAAGTGCATAAGCCCACATTTTTCTTACAAGCTCAATGCTGGCACTCCCAAAATGTCAGCGTTTCTTAATACCAAGGCTGCTTAGTCTTAATTTCAGCTCATGCTTCTTTCTCCCACACACCTACACATCCTGTCAATTAATGTTACTCTTGAAGGATCCTTTTTATTTCTGCTTTATCCTTTTGTAACTGTTTCCTGTACTTCTCTTTCTCCCTTTTCCTTCTTTTCTGCCTGACTCTTGATCAAAACCTGTCAATGAAAAATAATCGACAGTCATAAAGAAAATGACTGTCTGTGTCCACTACAACCTCCCCCACCGCAAATTAAGCACTGGCATATCTGCTGTCAAAACTGTTCCTTTATCCATGTTTGTCACTGACATTGCTAAAAATGAACAGTGAATAATGCTGATACTATAAGCACATTCTCTGTTCCTTCACACAGTTTGTGCAAGAGCCATTGTAAGTGTTTTTTGGTCTTCCTCATTCTTGTAACTTTCCACACATATGAGTCGAGTGCAGTTATTTAGGGATCTAAGGATGGGCGGGATGATTTAGGTATTTTTCTTTATCTGTGTTAGGTGCCACTGCATTGCTATGACTCCCTCCACCCTACTCTTGACCCTCGCCGCCCGGCTTCCTGTAAGCGCTCTCTTTGCGTGATCCCCGCATGTACATCCCTTCCATGCATCCCTCAGTCAGAGACAATGGGTTGCTGTGACCCACTTGATATATAGCTAAAGGCGCTTCCGCATGCAGGCGCTGCTGGCTCCTTCCACCTAACACCATGTGTTGTCTCCAGACTATTTAAAGGGTAATGGACATATTTTGTATTCACGTAAAGGAAGGGAGGAACAGAAATCACTTGAGCAGACAATTGAAGCAAAGCCTTGGGAGTTTAGCATGATGAGCATAGTATATACATATATATACATATATATATATATATTTTTTTTTGTTAGCAGTTTTATATAGCACGAACTCCACCCGAAGGTATTGGAGCGCTTTACATGAGCACCAGTTTCTAGGCGAGCTTCTTTTACTGTTATTGTAATGCGATATCAGACTTCTTCAGGGTTCTGTAAAGGAAGGGTCCGCATGAGAGAAAGTGTTCTGATTTAGTTTTGGGTTTGATTCAGACTCACTTTACCCCTGGCCAAGGAATCTTTATACCCAGATCTCTATGAGTGAATGTGTTGCCTAACGGTAGGGGTCGCTCACCATGCTAGATTATCACACTCCAGCTGTGTTTTTCGTTCATTTTAAGACCCATTGTTTGTCATATTGCATTTGCTTCATTTCTTCTTTGTTTATGCATAGCACCTCACGCAGCTTGTAGCAGCAACAGACCGCATTGGGTAGATGGGGAACACAGTCGTAGTAGTGGTGTTGGAGGAGAACCAGAGCAAAAAAGCTTTGGAAGAAAACTCATTCCAAACACCAGCATGTAAATTGGTGGAACAGTGTTTAAAATTGACTTGGGTGTTCAACTAGAGTGTGCCACATTCAATAAGTTTAGCGATACCCTCATATTGCATGCTATCTCAGAAAGCTATGCCCCACTGTATTTCTAAATCCTGCAAGAAACATTGACATTGAATTAGAACTCTTGATCGATTCTTCTCTATTCTTGAGAGTGACCCTCTCCGTACTTTCCATCCTATGCACCCCTCCACTTTCTGAGTATAGTCTTCTCTGAGTCACGCCTGTCTACCTTCATCCCTGTTATTGTATTTCTACAAATGGCTCACACCTCATTTCATTGATCTCAAACTCTCCTTCTTTAAAACAACTGTGACTGCAAGCTAACAATAGTGTGTCTCCCCCAGCCTATTCATCTCACCAACTATTTGCATGAATCCACATAGTCCCCACTAATGATCACTCTGAACTTCGACTATTTAATCAAAGAACTGAAGCAAATGCATGGAATGTTTTTGTTTTCTTGAGGGCACATGACTAATCCAACAAACTACAGAAATCATTGGATTAACCACTAACCTTGGGCTCCGGAGTAGTGTACTCCTTGCAGTAAAGTGCTTCAATGCATCACCAGCGGTAGTAAGTGCTTTATAAATTCAGTTACTATACAATATAATACAATCATCTCCATAGAATGAGGTGCTTTCATAGAGTGCGGTCGAGCCACGCACAAGGTGTTCTAGTGTAGTTGGAGGAGCAGTGTTCCCAAAGAAGGATGCTGACGGCAAGTAGCCGCCTTAAAGCGTGTCTAGAAAACTATGCGGTTTTCCATCAGGCTTCAGTGCCTACAGCAGCGTTCCTTGTGTGGGGAAAATTAGGTCCTCATGTCCTTATTTCTAATGATTCAGAACAGAGAATGCATTGTTGTTGGAGGACACAAAGTTTCTGCAAGTTAAAATACTACATGCCCGTTCTGCATGTCACAAAATCATTTGTTTTTAAGTAGGAGGGATTGTTGATAAGGATGAAGACTTTGAAATCTTAGAGCAAGTCATTCAAAGGTGGAAAGTGATAGCTGGACATTCTCTGGAGCTCTGGTTGCTATATTTTGTGGGGAGCTGCAGTTGAATAATCAATTTATTTGCAGTGCTTTATATTATTGGTTATAGTGTTCTAATCATAAAAGGACCACAAAGTAAATCATAATATATGGGTGGTTCTGTATGTGGGTTGTACTGCCAGGTTCCATCCTAAACGTTTAAGGGCCAGATGTAGGAAGCCTAATTCCGGTCGGTAATGGCCAAAATTACCGAATTTCGGCCGTTACCGACCGGAATTAGGCTTTTCATATGTAGGTGGCTACATTTCAGATTCGGTACTTTACCTAATCGGTATTTAAGAATTCGGTAAATTACTGATTCTTAAAAATACCGAATCAGTAAATTCCTGAATCTGAAATGTAGGGGGCACTCAAATGACTGCTTTTCCCATTTTAGGATTCGTTATTTACCACCAACTATAAGTTGGTGGTAAATAACAAATACCTTTGAAAATGCAAATCTGTGCATTTTCAAAGGTGCCATGTACCACATGTGCACCCATACACAATTGAGGGGTGCAACAGGGTGTCAAAGTGACACCCTGCCACCCTTCAATGTTTTCCCCCTTTTACCGAATCGGTATTTACCGTTCGGTAATTGCCATTCATTCCTATGGGCCTCCACAGAATCCACCCTGTACACAGTGATGTTAACCCAGACACTCTTTTATGGTCCACTAAGACGATTTACACATAAATAGAAAATAACTTCTTATCATTTGAGATGTTAAAGATGAGTACAAAAGAAGTGTCCGGTTCTTTCTATATGAGACTAAACTTTCTTGAGCAATCTTAAAAAAGAACATTATTTGTAGACGTCTGGAAAAGATAATGTTATGTGCTCCTAACCCTCTGCCAATCTAGTCATCCAGCCCCTTATGCTACTATTAGCCACCCGTACAGCTCTCTTAAAGTTTAGGGCAGGTTTGGCAGAGAAGTTGTTCACAATACTTGTTTTTTTCCAACGTTCCTAGAATAGTTTTCGGTTTCGCCCCTTCACCCATTGGCATGTTTGGGTCTGCTACCTATTGCTCTGAGACAGTATTATTCACAACTTAGATTGGTTTAGAGTATTAATCTCTCATCTCATGCTATTGGCTATTTATTTTTTTCTCTGATAAAGCGGTTCTATTGCAGTGCATTAGGGACACTTATTTTTTTTTGTTGCAGATTTATATAGCGCAAACTCGACCCAAGGTATTGGAGGGCTTTACATGAGCACCAGTTACTACATTTGGTAGGCACAAGGAGATTAAGTGATTTGCACTAAATCACAGGATGTGGAGTCGACCCCGAGGCTCGAACCTTGGCTTACCAGCTCCAAAGTCAGCAGTCTAGCCGTGAGACCCTATCACACCCTATCATCACATTCAGTTCTTTATCTCATGCATGCAGTGTACACACAACTCAACCATTTTCAGTTTATTTTACTGCAAGATACGGTGGCTCACTATATGGCTGAACAAATGAATTGCTTGGGATGCCAAAGGTACTTTCCTCCAATGCTCTCTATTACAGGAACAACCCTGTGGTGTATTTATGAACTACATTCATGATATGATTCAGAGCACCCATACTTCCCCTGCACTTGCTGCCAGGATGCTGCTAAAGTACAAAATGCATTTGCAAAACAGTGATGGATGGAGTGCTTGAATTGTAATCACTCCGGCCACATCCCAATCCATCGTTATTTTGCACAACTTGCCACTCAGTTTGGCCCAGCTATCTGCAAATCAGTCTGGACCCAGCTCCAGTAGGAACAGTCCAGCCCAATTTGCCAAATCAGGACCTCCCTGAACCAGAACACAAGCAACCCAGAATCGGTTTTGCCCTAGTCATGGGGCCATTAGCCAGGTACAGCTTGGTTCCAATGACACTGTGTTCCCGGGACCCACGTCGTTCTGAGTGATAACCAGTGACTGAGATTAATTCAAGCACTCCATACATCACAGTTTTGTATACTTATTGGGTCACCATAACTGGGACGCGTTTTCCCAGACATGGGTCCCAAACTCACTATGCCACTGGAACAAAATTATATCTGTCCGAAGAGCCCTAACTAGAGCAAAACCAGTTCTAGGTTGCTTGTGTTCGGGTTCAGAAAAACTTGTCTAGATAGTGTGGCTAGACTGCTCCCATGAGGCGCAGGATCAAGACTGATTTGCATATGGCTGGTCCAAACTGAGATGGAATGCTGGGCAAAAAATGATGGATTAAGATGTGGACTGAGCGATTGTCAGTGGATGAGGTTAATTCAAGCATTCCATCCATCACCTTGTTCTTTTTGCATTTGACACCGTAAGTGCGCCTGGTATGAGCAGAAATGGGTCCCAGGCTCACAGCATGTATGGGGCGATGCAAAGTTAATATTACTGATGATAAAAGAAAAAGCAAGAAAGCATTTTTGGCTTTGCCAGTGCGTTTTTCTAACTGTGTTCAAAGACAAAAATAGGGAACAAAGAACACCAGGGGCCATATTAGCGAAGTACCCCGGAGGCACAACAGGCTTTTGCTCCTGCTTTTCGCACCCCTGGGCACTATGATATTACAGAAGGGGCCGCAGACGCTTGTGATTCCCCTTCTGTAATACTCAAAGTGCTGGCTCACATACAGCACCAGCGCTTTGTTAAGAGGGCGTTCCTCATTTGCATGGGGTGTGGCTCCATGCAACTGAGGCAATCCCTTTGCCTCTGCGCCCGGCACCATATTACAGATGCTGGTGCAGAGGCAAAGAAGCTCTCAGGAGGCACACTGACAGTGCGTCCCCTGATTGCAGCCCTCTGGCGGGGTAAAAGGGGTTCACTTGGACCCCCCCCCCCCAGATAGCCCCTTGCAGGGGGGTGCAGTCATTCACTGCACCCGCCTGCAAGGGGATCTCGAATCTCCTTTAAAAGTGCAAATGGGTTACCGCCTGCAATATGAAAACATGGAGCGGCTTTAGAGCAGCCACTCTGTTTTTCACATGAATGCGAGTTTGCCCTGAGTGCAGCGATTTCACCATAATGCAGCAAATGTTCCTGATTATTGCTGGGCTTACCTTTTGAAAGGTGCACCAAGCGCTAACCAGGAAAATGCACTACATATATAATACGGCCCCAGGTAGACCCTATCTGAAAGCCAACTCCTTCCAAAAACTGAACAAACTCTGGTACTTCTATCTGGCTAGTTCTAACAGCTTTGTGAGAAATAGCGTGTGTCAGGAGGATTTGGGTTTCACATCCTCACAGAGACTAAGCACATCTCCTAAATGGAGCACTGTTGAATTGAGTTAAATGTTTTTTCATCCACTTCACCTGGGCGTGCACAGCTGGAGGCTGATTTCGTGGATCATTTCTTTACTAGAGTTCATACGATGTTCCTCTTTTCTTTTATCCCGCCTTTTTAGTGGCATCCCGTGCGCTCCACATATAATTAACACTTTTCATCACACAAGCAAACGTGGCAGCGTGATTGTCTGAACACACAGAAAACACAGTAACCCAAATCATATGGACACAAGAAGTAACAGCGTAATCATGAGTGATTGATTTAGTTAGTAATAAGTATGGTCACTTTTATAGTGAAGATTGCGGAGAAGAACAGCATTGGCACAATTTTTCTATGAACAGTTGGACAAAAGCTGAGGCATGAGTATTTAAAATATGAAGTACTTAATATCGTGCCAGAAACATAATCATGTCGATCAATAAGGGACCTATGTACAAGGGAAGTGATGGAGCATGTTGTTAGCCTCCTTGGCTTAACAACACGCTCCACCACTTCTGAAATGCAGGGCTGCACCAAATTTACAAGAATATTGTGCAGCCCTGCATTTCCCCTGCGCTGGTGCTAAGTTTAGCAGTTTAGTGCCAACGCAGGCACACTTGCACCATAGTGCAAGGGTGTCTGCACGCAGGGGAAGGTTGTTTATGTACAGGAAGGTCCCCCTGCAAAACGAGGACACATTAAACATTTCTCCTCGCTTCCGCAGGTTAATCCCACATTTTTCCTGGTCTTAATTCCTGTGCTGCCTACCTTGTAAATGGGAGGCAGCGTCAGAATCAATAGGTGTTGCGGTGGAAAGCACACCGCAACACCCATTGTCCTCTCCTTTCACGCTAAGCATAGCATGAAAGGGGCCCTTATTTACAAGGCAGCATTAAGCCACATTAGGTGGCTTAACGCTGCCATGTAAATAAGGCAAAGCCCCATAGCCACAGGTATGTCAAAAAAAGTGACGGTCCCATGGCGATAGGGGCTTGTACTTATGCCCTTAAGTGTGAGAAAGGGGAAATGTTCCAGGGCTTACCTCCACCTTCTTGAAATGGCAATTAATGCTAACTTTCCAGCGATAGGTGGTGGGAGCAGACAGAGTTAGTTATTTAGTTATTACCAAGCCCCTATCGCCACCACAATGTCACTGTTTGTGACATTGTGGTGGCGATAGGGTCTGCACCCTATTACCAAGGCAGCGTAAAATCACATAACGTGGCTTAATGCTGCCTTGGTAATAGGGCCCCTTTCACTCTAAAATTAGCCTGCATGCAGTGGGTGTTGCGCTGGGCATTCCGCCACAACACCCATTCACTTCGACACTGCCACCTATTATCAAGAGAGATGATAATAAGTGGCAACGCCGAACTTAAGACCAGAAAAATCCTGTCTTGAGGTGGCGAAACGAGGAGAAATGCATCATTTCTCCTTGTTTTTGCTTTTTCCATGTGTGCTTCCTTGTGCAGCACACATGGAAAAAGCAAAATGCCAAGGTTTGTTTATGTACAGGAAGGTGTCCCTTCTGGTACATAAACAAACCTTTTTTTTTAAATGTCATTTTGTAACGTACATGTGTGATGCATGAAGCAGCACACATGTAAGTTGCAAAATGGCATTTTAGGTTTTTTTATGTACAGGAAAGGACACCTTCCTGTACATGATCCAAGCTCCCTGCTCGCAGACACCTTGCATTCTGGTGCAAGGGGGCCTGCGTTGGCGTTACGTCGTGAGACTTAGCGCCAGCGCAGGGAGAAACACCAGGCTGCTCCATATCCTTGGTAATGTGCTGCAGCCTGGTGCTTCTGAAGTGGCGATGAGAGGCGTTAAGCCAAGGAGGCTAACGCCTCTCACCACCACTTCCTAGATAATATGCCCCTCAGTTTTAGAAGATTCGAATATTTAGCATGAGTAATAATAACACCATCCGGAGCCAGATAGTTAAGAGATGGATACAAGTATGCGAACGTTGGGTGAAAACCTGCGTAATGAGAAAAAGATTTGGGTGTTGTTGATGTGAAGATAGTACAATTGCTCAAATGAGGAGATAATTACACCGGAGGAGATGGTGTAGTGTGAGGTAATGAGCAGCCAAGGGCAGAGACTTGAGCAACACCAATTAGAGGGGGATATGCACTGATAACTTTGAAAGAAGTACCCAGAACGTTATGATGCACTTTATTTTTGTGCACAGCACATGATGCCAAGTAAGTTGATTGATGACAGTGGTGTAGAGTAGTATACCTTACAGAGGGCAACTGATACATCTAGAACTATGACGATAGAAGTTATGATAGGCAATGGAGATACAACTGGATATATATTTGCGTAAGTGTAAGCCTCAATAAGTGAAGCAAACAGAAATCTGATTTGGGGGGGATTAAGCAAGTTATTTTACAAAGTAGAGTTATAGGATGGCAAAGTTGACATTTCACTGTAGATAGAAGGATCTCCAGCCATGAAAGCGAGATTCACTGTGGTGAAAAAAAGGCCGGTAAGCTGTCAGCCAACCCAATTTGGTGGGATGGCTGCAAATGGGCAGGCAGTTAGCCAAATTTATTGGCAGCTGGCCTGTCAAATTCTAGATGGATTCCAGAGTAAATAGAAAACATATTCCAGACAGGATACCACAATGAAACAAACATGCTACAATAAGTCTGCACCATGCACTAGTTTCAGTAGCAATATAGGGTGTAAAGCTGGTTCACGGTATGCTACCATTGTTTTGGCAGTCTTACATCAGGAGTCATCTCATCACAGTGATGAATTAATGTGCAGGATATTTAGCTTCGCTAAACAAATACAAATGGTAAGCACAGCATTTCCTCTTTTAGGTCTGGTAAAAAAAAATGATTTTACTTTGACAGTGCTGCTCCTTGACCATTAATCAACACACCTGAAACGCTCACCCATACAGGGCAACCCTTAATGCACATATCTACCAATTACTCACTCCCAGTGTATGAAAATAAACATTAAAAATGCAGAACCCTGTCGACAAAAAGGTAATTGCACCATGTTGCACTTTTCTTTCTTCCTTTACATATGCCTTGTTTAATATAATATGTAGTGTCAATGTACTACAAAGAACAGCATGTTTTATTATTCATGTTTTTCACTTGCTTACAATGCGCTTTGCTTTTAAGAATTGATGTATAATAATACACTGCTACATAAAACACATTTTAAATATTAGCACATACTCCTCAACAAAAACACACATTTGTCAAAGCATTGTCAGACATTTCAACAGTCTCAGATAATGAATACCCAACAGATAACACTCAAGTGCTCTAAATCTTTCTAAAGAGTACTAAAATGCATATTGAGTAACACATGTAATATGGTCCTGCGTTAATGTGACATTCAGAAACTATCTATGCATGCATATATATTTAAACTCCCAAGTGACAGTACTGATGACACCACTAATTACATCACTGATTACATCATCCAGTGATTGGGAGTGTTTTCTAAACGTTACTGACTGTTAAGCATATATACTAAGCTACGTGGCTGTAAGGAGTTCGTCTGTGGGTGAGTGAGTGGGTAAGTGGTGCGTACAAGAATAAGTGGGTATGTGAGAGACTGTATACATGAGTGAGTGGGTGTGCGAGGTTTGGTGTGGGTGAGTGAGGGGTTGTGTGACAGTGTATGAGTAAGTAAATAGGTGTGTGTGTATCTGTATGGGTGAGTGAGTTGGTAAGTAAGTGACTGTAATGGTGAATCAGAAGATGAATGAGTGGCTCTTTGGGTGAGGGTGTGGGTGTGTCAGTGGCTGTAAATGGTGAATGAGAGAATGCATGAGTGGCTGAATAGGTGACTGAGCAGGTACATAAATATCTGTATTGGTGAGTGACAGGGTACATAAATAACTCTATGGTTGAATGAATGGGTCTGTAAGTGGATGTATGGGTGAGTGGGTGAGTGAGTAGTTGTATGGGTGAGTGAATGGGGGTGTGAGTGGCTGTATCAGTGAGTAAGTGAGTGTGAGAAATGTTATATGGGAGAGTATGTACTTGGCTCAGTGACTGTATCAAAGATGTGAGTAGAAGTGATAGTATATCTATGAGTAAATGAGTGGATATGTGAGTAAAAGTATGGGTGAGAGAGAAGGTATGTGAGTATTTGTATAGGTGACTGATTGAGTATGAGAATGGCTGTATGGCTAGATGTGTTTGTGGCTGTATTGGTCAGTAAGTAGGTGCATGAGTGGCTGCATATTTGAGTTAGTGGTTGCCTTAGTGGCTGTATGGGTGAGTTGATGTGCAATTGGCTCTAGGAATTACTGAGTAAATGTGTGGTTGTAGATGATGTCATCAGTGATATCATTTGAGATGTCATCAGTGGTGTCATCAGTGATGTCACTAAAAATGTCATGAGTGATGTCATGAGTGATGTCACTTACCATGTCATGAGCGATGTAATATGTGAGTTCATAAGCAGTGCATTGCAGGGGCATAAGTTATAGTTAGATCAGCTAACAATAATTGCTGAATTACTCTGGTTTTGTATGAGTCAAATGTCAGCCTAACTATAACATGAAACCCTGAAACCTTTATTTTTCAGTGAATTTCTGTTTTTTAAAACATTTTATTTCCCAGCTATATAACGTCTCTGTAGCCTTCGTTTTTTTCAGTGTATTTCTATGGTTTATTAACTAGTAGTTGTGTTTGTAGAGTAGTGGAAAAAGGGGGCGGGCCTTCAACCAGCTCTCACAAATCTTGCTGTGTCACACTTACTAGAGGTAATCCTGCTCTCTGGGACTTACTGGCGGTAACAGGAGTGCTTGTTGGCCTCCAATGACTCTTAGCATTCAAGGAGACTCCATCCCCAACTAGAAGTGTGCCAAAAGGCGTATTTGCAGTGTGGTGGAAAATGGGAGCATGGCCTCCAACCACCTCTCAGCAATCCCACTGTGTGGGACTTACTGGAGGTAGCAGGAGGGGTTTCTGGCTCCCAAGGACCCCCAGGAGGCAAGTGGACTCCATCCCTCAAAAAGTAGTGCACCAGGAGGCGCATTTGCAGAGTGGTGAAGAAAGGGGGCATGGCCCCAGAAGACCTCTCAGCAAACCCATTGTGTGAATCTTACAGAAGTTAACAGGAGGTCTTGTTGGCCCGCAAGGACCCTCTGGAGCCAAGAGGACTTCATTCCCCAGCTAGCAGTGCCCAGAAGGCATGTTTGTAGAGTGGTCGAGAAAGGAGGCGTGGTCTCCAAAGTCCTCTCAGCAATTAAGCTGTTTGGGACTTACTGGAGGTAACAAGAGGGGCTTCAGGCCTCCAATGGCCCTCAGGAGGCAAGTGGACTTCATCCCTCAACAAGTTGTGCATCAGGAGGTGCATTTACAGAGTGGTGGAGAAAGGGAGCATGGCCCCTGAAGACCTCTCAGCAATCCCATTGTGTGCGACTTACTGGAGGTAACAGGAGGTCTTGCTGGCCCTCAAGGACCCTATGCATATGCAAGGGGACTTCATCTCCCAACCAACAGTGTGCCAGGAGGCACATTTGCGAGTGGTGAAAAAAGGAGCCGGAGCTTCGCGCAACTTGCCAGTCTTTTTAAAAATGTATTTTACATTTTTTCAGGGAGGGGGCTGCATGACCCCCCTTCCCTGGGCCAATATTGGCCTGGGGACCCCATCCTCCAGGGCCAGGTCTATTTTGAATAGAGGAGGGGGGCAATGCAGCCCCTCATGGGCTGATTTCGGCCCCGGAGATCCCATCCTCTGGAGCCCTGTATTTTAAAAAAAAATGTTTGAATAATTTAAAGGGAGGATGGCTGAGCGGCCCCCATACCAGGCCGATTTCAGGCCCAGGGACCCCATCCCCCAGGGCCCTCTTAAAAAAAATACATTTAAAGGGAGCAGGACCAAGCAGCCCCACTCCAGTCTGATTTCAGTCCCGGGGACCCCATCCCCAGGACCCAGCCTCACTTTTGGGTGTCCTCATCTCACCCAAGGCACTCACACTGTTGGGGACCCCTGTGGTTCCTACCTGCTCCCCGCCTCCTACGGGAGCTCGCATTGCTTTGACAGAGAGGGAGCTGCTGAACATGCCCTTTCTTCTTCAAGTTTCACAAGACTGTTCATCAGTGATATCTCTTGGGGAAAATGGTCGCTTTCTGTTCTGCTCCCAAGGCGGTAGCATGTTATTTGGTGGAGTGATGAAAGGCTGACAAAGGTATAGTCGATTAGTGAAGTACCCTTTTTCGATAAGTAGGAGAAGCGGGAAGGCTTATCTAGGGGAAAATGCCCATTTAGCGCTCTAAGCCCCAAGTTTTTGAGGTTACCTTGTAGAGAACGTCCCTTTGGGTCATCCTTGTGCCATCCTGTCCGGTCCTGCGGAGGTATCTCCCAAATACTATCATGTGATTTGGTGACCTCCTTTTTTTGTAGGTCTGACATTAACCGCATGTTAAAGTCACCTGTTAGTAAAATATCTGGATCAAGAGGTCCCGATTTCACTCTCACTACTGTTGCTATAACTTCTTCTACAAAGGATTGCTTTGCAGCCGTGTTTGGGCGGACATAGGCGTTTATTAAATTCAAGGTTCCGTGTTGGCCTTTATTAGAAGTATAGGAGATTCCCATGCACTGAACACAATGTGATGAACTCAACATGTCCCAGGAGGAAACTACATTTTTCGTAGATATATAGATTGCTAAGCCACCACTCCCTCTTCCTAAGCGTTTCTGTTTATGAGCTGGAATGTGGTGAGTTTTGAAGCCTTCTATATGCTGCGGTTCAAAAAGCCATGTTTCTTGTAGTAGAAGTATCTCAAACTCCTGGAAATAGGATATTATGGCGTTGTCCTCGAGTTTTCTTGTTAGACCGTTGATGTTCCATGAACAGATCTTTAGAGGAGGCTTTTCATTTCGATGTTCCCTGTTCGACTGTCATCGTAAGAGTCGGGTAGGGTTCAGAGTGCCAGCCACCCATGACCATTTGCCAGCCTCTTCCTGATCTCTAGTAGGTATATGCCCACTATTCTCTTGGATTCCTCTGTTTGTACTCAAGGCTGGGGGTTTTAATGCGTGCTCCCCAAAGAACTGAGTACACAGCTCCCCTCTCTGCTCGTCTATGTTCGTTGGCTTGACTTGCCTGCAGGACATGGGGATAACCCACTTCCCTGCCCGGTTGTATCAGTATCCCCCATTGGTTAAAGGTGTTGGTTTGCCCTAAGATTTTATTCATTGTGTGAGGGGCAGTATGGAACTGTAAGTGGGTGTGCACGTGGCTTAATGGGTATGTGAGTGGGTGTGTGAGTAGGTTACAGGGTGTGTGAGTGACTGTATGGGTCTGTGAATGGGTCTGTTAGTGGTTTTGTGGGTGTGTGAGTGGCTGAGAGGGTGAGTGAGTTGCTGTGTGAGTGGTTCTATGGGTATGTTAGTGGGTGTGTGAGTGGCTGTGTGGGTCTGGAAGTAGGTGTGTGAGCGGATCTGTTGGTGTGGGAGTGGCTGAAAAGGTGAGTGAGTAACTGTGTGAGTAGTTATATGGGTCTTTGAGTGGGTTGCGAAGAGTTTAATGGGTGTGAGTGGGTGTGTGAGTGACTGTATGGGTATGTGAGTCAGTTTGAGTGGCTGTGTGGTTCTGTGAGTGGATGTAGATTCAAGATTCAAACGTACTTTATTCAGTTAAAAACAAAGAATAACCATAAAAGTAGCATGAAAAGGTACAATTTACATAGGTCAGATGATCATTTAAAAGAAAAAATAATAGAAACACATAAAAAGACACCCAGAAGAAATCCATATATACAGCATGAAAATAATTAGTTGATTTGGATTGATTTACGACACTTAAAAACTGATTTAAAAAATTCAGCAAGGGATGCTACCATAAAAACAGATTCCATTTTCTGACACTCTAAAAACGCTAAGCGGCATCTATATACATTTAACTCTTTGAGTATGGGAATGATAAGTTTTCTTCGATAAAGTAGATAAAATTTACAAAAGAATAAAATATGGATATCAGATTGTGGGGAAGCATCATCACATGGGCAAGGACATAGTTCTTTCATCCAACAATTCATCACAGGAAAAGATAATAGCCTAAATAGAATGTTAAGTCTGAACCAGGTTAAAAGGAAACGTTCATGATTGGACATATATAGTGACAAGTATGGCTGTAATTTCTCTCCATTTATAATCACTTGGTGAGCAGAAACCGTCTTTTTTTTACTTCCTCCGTTTGTCTTTTGACCCTGAGGTGAGCAATGCACAGATTTTTCAAACCTTTTCTTGATATATGTGCCATTGATAACGGGTCCTCAAAGTATTGGGCACAACTTAATTCTTTAAGAAAGTTTCTGACATAACATATCCATTTGAAGTTGTTAATATTGTCCAGTACAAGAATGTCCTTTAAAATAGCCCGGTTAACCACGCATCCTTCATTTGTCCAAACCCTGTGCCAGAGTAGAATTGGCTGAATCATAATTATATCAGTCACAAACACCACGCCCAACTCAGCATGACATATATGGGTCGCAGTGCTCTCAGGTACGGACAAAATGTGGCATAGAAACTTATTTTCCATGATTTGAATTGAACTAACATTCGAGTAGCCCCACAATACTGAGCCATAAGTAGCTACAGATATACAAGTAGCATTATAGATAGTTAAAATTTCCTTTATGGGTTTCTTTCCTAGCTTTTTCATGAAACATTGTAAGGCCATGATAGTTTTGGAAAATAGCAGGGTTCTAGCATTAATTGCAGACGTCCATGAACCACTTTTGTGAAACAAAATGCCCAGGTATGGGAAAGTAGCGGTCTTCTCTAAAGGATTGGAATTTATAAAAATCGGCTTCAAATGCCTGGTTGTTCTTGTCCCACAAAACATAGACAGTGTTTTGGAGCAATTAATTTTCAAGTCCAAGCTAAGCATGAAGCTATTAAAAGATGTAACCAAAGTTTGAAGTGCCATTGGGGTGCGTGTCATCAGGACTGCGTCGTCAGCGTACAGAAGGGCAGGGACGGGCCTTCCCCCCACCATAGGCATGTCCCTGCCCTCCTGCACGAGGCGACGCTCCAAATCATTTGTATATAGAAAGAATAGAAAAGGTGCTAAGACGCACCCTTGGCGTACACCACGGCCAATCCCAAAGTGTCTGCTACATTCTCCCTCTTTAACATACCGGACAGTTGCAGTAGCCCCGGAGTATAAGTCTCTCAAGAAGCATATAATAGCATTGTCTACCCCCAATTCAGCCATAATTGCCCACAGTTTATTGTGTGACACACAGTCAAAGGCTGACGATAAGTCAACAAAAGTGAGGTATAGGCGTTGTTTTTTGACCCTTATATACTTCTGTTGCAGGATAAACAAATTTAAACCTTGCTCTATGGTCCCTAAACCCCTTTGGAACCCATATTGAAAATCACTTAGCACCCCATTTTCTTCTGCCCAGCTTTGCAACTTAAGTAAAACCACTCTCTTAAGAATTTTTACGGAGGAGTCCAATAAAGAAATTGGCCTGTAACATGTGCAGTTCAGCCTATCGCCTTTCTTGTATAACGGGACTATAATTGATGTAAACCAGGTAGGGATTAAACCTTTTGCCAAGGCAACATTAAAAAGCTGGACTAGCAATGGCCCCCATAGATCAGTATTGGCCTTATAAAGGTCGGCTGGTATGCCATCAGGTCCAGCCGCCTTGCCCCCCTTAGTCGCCTTCAGGCTCGCAAGAACTTCAGGTAAAGTTACAACCTGTGCTTTAGATGGATCTAGCATAGGGTCATGACCTGTATCGTGCACTGAATCAGCGGCCCTATAGAGGGAGGAAAAATGAGTCACCCACTCATCTTCTGTGACGGCGATCTTCATACGTGCTTTTTTCTCGTACAGGAGAGGAGTGTTTATGACCCTCCAAAAGGCGGCCGAATCTTTTGATTGTGACGCTAAGCATAATTCGTCCCAAGCGTCCTTTTTAATCAGGTCCTTCCTCTCCTTCAGTACTGTGTTATAATCCCTCCTCAATTCTCTAATTAAAATTACATCCCGTGGTCTTTTGTGGATAGCGTGTCTAAGCTTTGTTAAGGCTTTAGTGCATGTTTTGTCAAACCATTTCCTATTTGACTTTAGGGAATTTTTTCTCGTAACCCACAAAACCTCCCTAACTGTAGTAGAAATTATATTAAAATGAAGTAAAATTTCATTACTCTCCGCATGTTCATTCAGACAGATCAAAAAGCTATCCAGACACTTACTCATCAATTTGGACAAAAAATCATACGGGACCACTTTACTCCATTTAAGAGTATAACCATTTTGGGAACCTAACTTCACATCCTGCGCTATATGCTTAGAAATTACTACGTTATTGGATGGAACGAATAGGTTCTCCATTGTTAATACCTGTGGGAGGTGGTCACTCAAGGGTAAATCCATTATGCTAGAGCTTATCAATCTTCCAGCAGAGCTATTTGTACACAAACTAAAATCAATAATAGTTAAGGCCCCCCGTTCCACAAAAGTTGGTACAAATGGCGTTGTATGGTTGGCTAACTCATTTATAAATCCAAAATCAAAATTAAAAAGCATCTCATTTAGTGAATCACCAAGTAGGGTATGTTCAAAGTGCGTCAAATTAATGTCCTGTTCTAACATCAGGCCACACATACCCTTATGGCCCTTTTTACACAATGTGCAATTAAAATCACCCCCCCACATTATCATTACTTCGCCCCTTTTTTTATCAATTTCAGACTGTATGTCCACAGTTATTGTGGCGAGTACGTCCTTAATCATGCTACTTATAAAATATTATAAAAATTTAAGAGGACGATCCTTGGACCCTGTCTTACATCTATCACTATTTTCTGATAGTAACTGGATCCTGGACAGAAGAAGATCTTGTCATAAACTAGCAGGTTTGATATATACGTAATCAATCCACCCTTGGGTCTACCATGGGAACCCCCCACCGCAGGAGTAAAGTAGGTTTTGTAACCATTTAAATGGATCGGTGCAGTGGCCCATGTTTCTTGTAAGGCTAGTATGCTTACACCGGAAATTACGTCATCCCAAGATGGATTACGAATTTTTTGTTTTAAACCGGCAACGTTCCAAAAAACCACCTTACAAAATTCTTCTGTAGGTACCACTTCTGCAATGTCCCCAGCTTGACCGCCCTGATCCCCTTGTGTTGTCTCGGCCACCGCTTGGATTTCGTGTGTCACCTCATACCGTGGTAGATTAATCAAGCCTAGGTTTACAGGCGTAGGGGCCTTAAGAACCTCTTTTGACTCAGGGAGTCAATACACCATTTCCAGGCAGTCAAACCGGTTATAACACGGAGTGATCGGAGGAAATTGCTGGTTACCATACCAACCCGGGTCATACCTTTGCGTGGGAAAGTGAGGGGTCCTCCCTCTATATTTCACTACATTCCAACCGTCTTCAATTCCTCCTCCCCATTGTGTATTATATTGATTCCTGTCAAAGTCCACACCATTTCTGGCTCTTTGATGTCTGTTGTCCCAAACCGGTTATAACACGGAGTGATCGGAGGAAATTGCTGGTTACCATACCAACCCAGGTCATACCTTTGCGTGGGAAAGTGAGGGGTCCTCCCTCTATATTTCACTACATTCCACCCGTCTTCAATTCGTCCTCCCCATTGTGTATTATATTGATTCCTGTCAAAGTCCACACCATTTCTGGCTCTTTGATGTCTGTTGTCCCTGGTCCAGCTCCATCGATGATCCGGATGTTCTCCATCAGGGTAAAAATAAGATAATGCCCTGGCCACTATCGAGAGACCATTGTTTCTTGGGGCCCTCATTGTGATATATTCGGCGGTGTGTGGGTTCTCAAAAGTTATTACCACACAGTCGCCCTGAACCCTTTTTTTATTATACCCAACCCATGGTACCCTTTCAACCATTAGAATGTTACTTCTGATGGCTGGTGGGGGAGGGTAATTATTATTCAGCCAGTGGATGATCTTATTTACAAGTGCCCCGTTGTTTTCAGTTGATTGTGGATCCAGTTCAGGCACTCCAGTAAGAATCACAACATACGGTGAGGCTTTTGGGGGTAAATTTATACTTCTACGCACCTCCCTTTTAGGTAGTTGGTCTTTGTCCTGTAATAGATTAGTAGTTTGTAGAATTGGTGCCTCATTATCAGTTGGAGCCGGAGTTTTAGGTTTTGGAGCACTTTTTGAGGGTTGGTTATTAGGGAGTTTTCCTTTTTCGGGGTTGGTTGTACTTAAAGAAGCATTATTTGGGAGACTCTTTGTCAGCGTTGGTACGGGTTTAGTAACTTTCGGCTTGGGCATACTAGGAGTAAGTACTTGTTTAGCCAAATTCTCAAGCTGGGTTTTTGTGTCTTTTTTCAAGTCCTGTATTTGTTTCTCCAGCTCCTTCAAAAGTTCTATCACTGGGGTTAATAGAGTTTTTATTGAAGTTTCCAGTAGATATAGCATAGTACTCTCTCTAGCCCTGCTAGCATTAAGGCTGTCCTCATCCTCGCCATTCCCAGAGGTATTAGAAAATAAATCGGCCATCGAGTCATCCAGGATGGTGTCATCCGGGATGGGTAGACGTGCAATGTTAGGGGGTAGAGGATCATCTCCTTGTGTATCGTTAACATTAACAGGAAGTACATTACTTGTATCTGATAATAGGTCTTTTCCAGCTGCATTAGTGTGCGTATTTTAAACAGGCCTCTTTTTGGGTATAACCCCTTCCTTTAACCCCTGTGTCACCACATTTTTATCTTTAGGGGTCACTGCTGTGTGTATCAATACACTAGTGGATGCCTCGGCCGGTGGTAGAAATTAAGGGAATGGGGATAGAAGTAGGTGTTACAAAGGGAGGTTGCAAAACCTCTATACTTGTCCCCTCTAAATGCAGTTTATCATTCTCTCCTCTATTTGGGCTCCGTACATTTGCAAAATGGCCCATCGAAGACCTCTTAGCATACTCCAAGTCCTGCGAAACCCTTCTTTCCATCAGTGAAATCCCTTCATCAATCAATATATGGGTTCTGACAATGAAATCATCTAGGGTGCCTGTTAGTTTCTTCCCCCCTGCTGCTGCCCTGCTTCTAGTTTCACTCATCTCCATGATGTAGTTAAGAACAGTTAATTATATGACCGTGGAATATGAAACCCCAGTCAATAGAAGCAGTAACCATACAATAAGGGGAAGTAAAAAGCGTCTTACCACGAAACATCCAAGTCCAAAGTCACGTAGATAGCCCAGAATGTGGAGAGCAGAGCCCAACAGGTTAATTGGGCAGTGTAACTGGCCCTGCCCGGCCTCCTCTGGCCGATGAGGGCCGTAGAGGGCCCGCCCTTTGCCCGGGCTTAGCTCCGGGCGTCCCGCTCGCGTCCCGCGTAGCTGGCCCGTGTGCTGTTGATAAGCGCCTCCTGGCGCTACGTCACAGTTGCGCGCCGCCGCGGTGCCTGCCGGGAACTGTAGTCCCGGAGCGGCGGCGCGATTCAAGCTGCAAGTGACTCTTGGCCCCGGTGGCGGCGTCCTCCCAGCAAGGGAGCTATGCGTCGAGTGACTCTTGGCTCCGGTGGCGGCGTCCTCCCAGCAAGGGAGCTGTGCGTCAAGTGACTCTTGGCTCCGGTGGCGGCGTCGATAGAGGTAATGTGTAGCCTGCTATACTCCTGTGCTCCTGTGTGAGTGGATGTAAGAGTGGCTGACTGGGTGTGTGAGTGAGTGTCTGTGTGGGTGTTTCAGTAGCTGTGTGAGTGACTGCACCTGAACAGACCCTCACCTATCTTTCTGCATGGAACATTTTGGGGTGATCCATCAAGTGGGATGAGAAAAAAGAGTGGTCCCAAAATGTGTTATTTCATTTTCATTTTTCCATATGACATTTTGACACAGCTACAGACTAAATGGCAAAACAGATTTACACCAAATTTTGCAGACAGCTAAATCTTTGTCCAGAAACAGTCCCTTTGTGATTTGGTGCAAATTCATGAGAGTCCTAAGAAAAAGGTTATAAAAAACATAAGGCAGCAGGGTAGGGATGCTCTGACCCCTTTGGCCTGAAGGTGGGATCCCAGAGTGACCCCACCTGGGACCAAAACAGTCTTCTAAAAAATGTTGCAGCAAATCTGTAGAGAATCTGCAAATCCACATAAAATTTAAAGCAGGTTCCAGCACTACTATTAAAAATAACATTTGAAGTGTCCTTGACGCAGGGGGATCAGATACCATATTTAGGGTAGGAGGCCTGTGGACCACCTCTTTGGCACCCTGGGAACTAAATGGGAGAGGGGCACGCAAGATGGAAAGGACACCATCCCCAGGGGAGTTCCTCCCTCGAGACCTTAGAGAATATAAAGGGGAGTTGGGAATGTGCCCCTCCCTCTCAAGCCTTAATATGACCTGAGTACACCAAATCCCACGGCTGAACCAAACTGTAAAGGGAGGGGTGCCTCGTACCCCCTCCCTGAGACTCTTAAGGCCCCGGGGACCCAATCAACTGGTGGGCTCCCCAGGACACAGCTGTTTCCCTGTCCACATTAGTGCAGGCAGATAAACAGAAGTCCGGTCCCACCCAGTAGGAGCATTTTTAAATCTCACGTTGAGTGGGAGCAGACATGCTGTCTCTTCCAGCAGGAGTCGGGGAAGGAAGGCAAATGTGCCTCTACCTAACAGGAGCTTTAAAAATACCCCTGTCAGGTGAGAGCAGACTTCTGTTTCCCTGCCTACGCTCTTGCGAGCAAAGAAACTGAAATTGCTCCCACCCGGAGGAAGCAGAGTCTTTTAAGGATTGGGATGCGGGGCACATGCCTCCCTCATTAGGTCTCACCTGAGACAATGCGCTTGCGCATTGCTGGCAAGATTATAGTAAGGGGAAAAGAAAAGTCTACCAAAGAACTTTAAAAATGCGGTTTATGGCCAGTGCATGTGAGGCATTCAAGCGCGAAGCTGGCACCTGGACTGCTTTCACCAACGCGCGCTCGGCCTGACTTCATGCTCCCCCTCTTACTTTTGTTATTGCTCACACCCCATATGCTTGTTCCCTCCCACCCTTCCTTTGATGCCAGAGGGCTTTGGAATGCGGATTATGGCCAATGCATGTGCATCACCATTTGCTCCCCCGCCCGCATCAGACTTCAAAGGCTGCCGCTCCCCCGCCCCCGCATCAGACTTGAAAGGAATGCACTCCCCGCTATCTTATTCTTTTAGCCCTACACTCGCCATGCCTTAGCTAAAGCCACCAGTGGGCCTTTTCCCCGTCACTAAAAGCTCCCCTCCTCACGTCTCTTTCTCGCACCCACTCTCTTTCTGTTACTCCTTGCTCTCTTTATCTCCATTCCCCCCTGTTGTTCTCTCTCATTCTCGCGCTCTCCCTCATTCTCCCCGTAGCATCCCTCTCGCTAACCTACCTTCCCTTTCAATGCTGAATATTGAAAAATATAGGCAGTCACCAGATGTTTTTAACTCAATTTCTTTCACTTTTTACGTGTGCACCACTCGTGTGTTATTTTTTTTCTTGTCTTCCTACCCCTCTCTCTACGTCTCTTTCTCGCTCTTGCACCCACGCTCTTTCTGTTACTCCTTGCTCTCCCTCCAACTCCACCCTCCAACTCCACCCTCCAACTCCAATTCCACCCTCCAACTCCACCGTACAACTCCACCCTCCAACTCCATCTCCACCCTCCAACTCCAACTTGGCCCTCCAACTCCAACTCCACCCTCCAACTCCACCCTCCAAATCCACCCTCCACTCTCCAACTCCACCCTCAAACACCACCCTCCAACTCCAACTCCACCCTCCAACTCCACCCTCCAACTCCAACTCCACCCTCCAACTCCACCCTACAACTCCACCCTCCAACTCCAACTCCACCCTCCAACTCCACCCTCCAACTCCAACTCCACCCTCCAACTCCACCCTCCAACTCCACCCTCCAACTCCAACTCCACCCTCCAACTCCACCCTCCAACTCCACCCTCCAACTCCACCCTCCAACTCCAACTCCACCCTACAAATCCACCCTCCACCCTCTAACTCCACCCTCCAACTCCAACTCCACCCTCCAACTCCACCCTCCAACTCCACCCTCCAACTCCAACTCCACCCTCCAACTCCACCCTCCAACTCTAACTCCACCCTCCAACTCGACCCTCCAACTCCAACTCCACCCTCCAACTCCACCCTCCAACTCCAACTCCACCCTCTAACTCCACCCTCCAACTCCACCCTCCAACTCCAACTCTGCCCTTCAACTCCACCCTCCAACTCCACCCTCCAACTCCAACTCCACCCTACAACACCAAATCAAAACTCCTACTCCAACTCCACCCTCCAACTCCACCCTCCAACTCCAACTCCACCTTCCAACTCCAACTCCAACTCCACCCTCCAACTCCAACCTCCTACTCCACTCTCCAAATCCACCCTCCAACCTTCAACTGCACCCTCCAACTCCACCCTCCAACTTCAACTCCAGCCTCCAACTCCACCCTCCAACTCCACCCTCTACCCTCCAACTCCACCCTCCAACTACAACTCCACCCTCTATCTCCATCCTCCAACTCCACCCTCCAACTCCACACTCCAACTCTACAGTCCAACTCCAACTCCACCCTTCAACTCCTCCCTCCAACTCCACCCTCCAAAGCCACCTCCAACTCCAACTCCAACTCCACCCTCCAATTCCACCCTCCAACTCCACCCTCCAACTCCACCCTCCTACTCCAACGCCACCCTCCTACTCCAACTCCACGCTCCAACTCCACCCTCACCCTCCAACTCCAACTCCACCCTCCAACTCCAACTCCACCCTCCAACTCCACCCTCCAACTCCACCCTCCAACTCTACCCTCTAACACCACCCTCCAACTCCAACTCCACCCTCCAACTTCACCCTCCACCCTCCAACTCCACCCTCCAACTCCAACTCCACCCTCCAACTACACCCTTCAACTACACTCTCCAACTACACAACTACACCCTCCATCACTCAGGAACACCACCACATCACTCAGGACACCACCACATCACTCAGGGGCACCACCACATCACTCAGGAGCACCACCACATCACTCAGGGACACCACCACATCACTCAGGGACACCACCACATCACTCGGGAACACCACCACGTCACTCGGGGACACCACCACATCACTGAGGGACACCACCACATCACTCGGGAACACCACCACATCACTAGGGGACACCACCACGTCACTCGGGGACACCACCACATCACTCGGGGACACTACCACATCACTCGGGAACACCACCACACCACTCGGGGACACCCCCACATCACTCAGGGACACCAGCACATCACTCGGGAACACCAGCACATCACTCAGGGACACCGCCACATAACTCAGGGGCACCACCACATCACTCAGGGGCACCACTCAGGGGCACCCCCACATCACTCGGGGACACCACCACATCACTCGGGGACACCACCACATCACTCAGGAACACCACCACATCACTCAGGAACACCACCACATCACTCAGGGCCACACCACATCACTCAGGGGCACCACCACATCACTCAGGGACACCACCACATCACTCAGGGGCACCACCACATCACTCAGGAGCACCACCACATCACTCAGGGACACCACCACATCACTCAGGGACACCACCACATCACTCGGGAACACCACCACGTCACTCGGGGACACCACCACATGACTGAGGGACACCACCACATCACTCGGGAACACCACCACATCACTAGGGGACACCACCACGTCACTCGGGGACACCACCACATCACTCGGGGACACTACCACATCACTCGGGAACACCACCACACCACTCGGGGACACCCCCACATCACTCAGGGACACCAGCACATCACTCGGGAACACCAGCACATCACTCAGGGACACCGCCACATAACTCAGGGGCACCACCACATCACTCAGGGGCACCACTCAGGGGCACCCCCACATCACTCGGGGACCCCACCACATCACTCGGGGACACCACCACATCACTCAGGAACACCACCACATCACTCAGGAACACCACCACATCACTCAGGGCCACACCACATCACTCGGGGGCACCACCACGTCACTCAGGGACACCACCACATCACTCTGGGAACCCCACAACATCACTCCAGGAACACCACCACATAATTCAGGAACACCACCACATGAATGAATGAATGAATGAATACGTATTTCTATAGCGCATGGCTACCCTGGGGAATCCCAGCGCATTTAAGACAGCTAGAACTTTTCCGCTACTCATGGAAAGAGAAAGTTCTTCAGCAGTTTCCTGAAGACGAGATAATTAGGTTCAAAGCGAACGGAATCGGGGAGTCGGTACCATAGATTTGCTGCATGGAGAGAAAAACGTGCCCGATGGAACCTAGGAACTGTCAAAAGTTTTTTGTTTTTGGATCTAAGTGTCCGAGAGACCTGATACAGTTGAAGCATCGGCAAGATCACAGAGGGTCCATTGCCGGTAATGGATTTGTGCACGGTACACATGGCCTTAAACCAAATTCTTTGTTACACTGGAAGCCAGTGCAACTGACAAAGTGCTGACTTATCTGAGGTGCGCCTCGGAACATTCATTAAAAGTCGAGCAGCACAGTTCTGGACAACCTGAAAGATCTTGATAGTCCCCTGTGGAGCACTCAAGCAGATCGCATTGGCATAATCAAGCCGCAATAAAATAAGGGCTTGCACCCACAGACGTGTAGCTCCAAAGGGAAGGAGTGGCAAGATCTTCCTCATCAATCTGATCAGGCCATAGCAGGTAGCAGCCACTTTGCACGATTGTACAGAGAAACTAAGATTAGAGTCCAACCATACAACGAGGCTCTTAATTTGTTTCTTTGGCAAAGGGGGGGCCCAGACAACAAGGCCACCAAGGATCTAAATTAGGGGGAGCTGCATGTCCTAGTATCAGGACTTCCGTCTTGGAGCCATTAAGTTTGAGGAAGGACAAATCCATCCACTCAGCTACTTTTACCAGGCAAGAGGTCAGGTTCTTTTAATTTGTACCATGTTGGCTGAGGGACACCACCAACTGGGTGTTGTCAGCATATGTGACCAGCTGGACCCCCCCAGGGAAGCACAATGTCCGTAAGGGGCCGCATGTAGATGTTGAACATGGTGGGGCTTTAGGAAGATCCCTGGGGGACGCCATACTGTAGAGGGGTCTGTTTTGAAAGAACCTCTTCTTCAAAGACCATGAATGATCTATAGGAGAGAAAGGAATGCAACCACATCACTCGGGAACACCACCACATCAATCGGGAACACCACCACATCACTCAGGGTCACCACCACATCACTCGGGAACACCACCACATCACTCAGGGACACCACCACATCACTCAGGGACACCACCACATCACTCAGGAACACCACCACATCACTCAGGAACACCACCACATCACTCGGGGACACCACCACATCACTCGGGGACACCACCACATCACTCGGGACACCACCACATCACTCTGGGCACCAGCACATAACTCGGGGACACCACCACATCACTCAGGGGCACCACCACAACACACAGGGGCACCACCACATTACTCAGGGGCACCACCACATCACTCAGGGACACCACCACATCACTCGGGGACACCACCACATCACTCGGGAACACCACCACATCCCTCGGGGACACCACCGCATCACTCGGGGACACCATCACATCACTCTGGGAACACCCCCACATCACTTGGGGACACCACCACATCACTTGGAGACACCACCACATAACTCGGGGACACCACCACATTACTCGGGGACACCACCACATAACTCAGGGACACCACCACATCACTCGGGGACACCACCACATCACTCTGGGAACACCCCCACATCACTCGGGGACACCACCACATCACTTGGGGACACCACCACATAACTCAGGGACACCACCACATTACTCGGGGACACCACCACATAACTCAGGGACACCACCACATCACTCGGGGACACCACCACATCACTCGGGGACACCACCACATCACTCGGGGACACATCCACATCACTCGGGAACACCACCACATCCTGTTTGCAATTGCTGTTTGCGTGCTTGGGTGGGAAATATCTTGCGAACACGCATTTCTAGAATGCGAACAAGAAAAAAACTTCGCAAACTCGCGGAACGCAGAATTTTGGGCAATTTTGTGTTCTCCGCAGAAGGCAAAATGACCTAAATTCCACAAATTCCATGAGCGGAACGGAATTTACTGCCCAGGCCTAGTTATTTTCACAAGTTCAAGCCAATATCTTTGCCACAGAAATTTCAGCATACTCCTTCTTGGAGGCCTTTAAGTCAAGGAATAAGTCCTCCTTTGCCAAACTCTGGAAATGTTCAATGGCTGATATTTTTGTGCTCAGTTTAAAGTCTATATCCTCATCAGGTGTTTGTAGCTCAACACCCATTCAGTGTACAAAAGATCACACAATTAAGCGTGCACAGGAGATCCCTGATCAATAGATGAACTGGACTTGAGTCACATATTGTAAACTGGCTCAGGCACCGTCATTGTGATTCCTTATAACCAAGACCTCCAGAACTGTTAAAGATTGGGAACTGTTGAAGACTATCACAACTGGTGTAAGGTATTCGCTGTACTCTGGGTTCCGGATTTGCATTATAACTCTTTTGCATCATTAACAGGGCGTGGGGCACATTTGCATTTTGAGGTCTTAGCATTTGCATATTTTGTATCGGAATTGAACTCATATTTGACATCTGGCAATCAATTTGCATTTGATTAGGATAATAATAATAATAATAATAAGCAATTTATTAAGAGCATGGCTACTTCCAATAGAAGTGTCCCAGAACAAGCCAAGGCCAAACCTCCCAAGTGAAACTGGGGCTTAAAAAAGGAAACAGGAAACTACCTAAAGAAAACAAGTTTTAAAATATTTGTGAAAGGAGAGCTCTGTTTAGACTGTTGTAGATCCAAAGGAAGTGAATTCCATAACCTGGAGGGAATAACCTTAAAGGAGCTGCTCCCAATTTTGACCAAGTCGTGGACTTCCAGCAACAAGGATCCTGCAGATCTCAAACACCTGGATGGAAGGTTAGGTTTACTAAAAGGGTGAAGACAGTTTTCTCCAACTTTGCTGAAACCCTTGTAGAAATAACAAAAGTACCCACTCCTTCAGCAGAAGCCAATGCAATATGTGCAGGGCAGCGCTCATCGGGGCCTGTCTAGTGAGTTTCAACAACAGGTGAGCAGCAGAGTTTTGTATACCTTGGAGTCTCCTAAGCCATGTCTGGAGACTCCTAGATATAACACATTGCAGTAGTCCAGCTGAGAAATGAGGGCGGTCTGAATTACTGTTTTCCTTGTGGCATCAGTTAAAAGATCTATAATCCTTTTTAGAGATGTTAACATCCTAAAACACTAGCAGGCAAAGGCTGTAATCTGTCAGTCAATCATCAGACTTGCATCAAAGAGAATGACCGGGTTCTTAAGAACAGGCTTTGGGTCAGGAAGGGAGACAAGTGATAATGGCCACCAGTGAGGAGTCCAGATGGAAGTCTGACCCCCCCAGGATCAACCTGATTTGTGGGTATGACGATCCTCCAAAAGTGACAGGATATTCCCAGCTCAGCGGACGCCCGAGGTACCGACGGACAGAGCGGGCCTCCATTCCTGAGCTGTGGCCAGGTGAGGTGAGGTCCATCCCCCGGAAGACACAGCAATTAATAATATCCTGTCACTTTTGGAGGATCGTCATACCTGCAAATCAGGTTTTTCTGGTTTGTATTGATTCCAACCATGAATTTTCACTTGTTTATCTTATCTGTTTCACTACGCAGTAGCAAGTATTTATTGTGGTCCTGAGGAAGGCCTAGGATAGATCTAATATCCCAGAAGGCAGAAACATGTAGACCAGAACCAGTAACATCTAGGCAGTTAACTTGCTAAAAACTGCTTTTGCACAATTTTTACATTTGGTTAGTAGAAGATATTCAATAAAAAAATGGTTTCTTCCACTACCAATTTTAACATCACTTTTCACTTTCGTGCACTGCATCCATCACTCACATTTAGAGAACATCTCCTTAAGTCTGTAGTCTCTCACTTACTCTTACATATTGAAAACATCCGTGAGCTCCCTTCCCTCAGTGAGAAGGTTGTAGCCCTTGGTTACATAACTAAGTTGTGGAAAGTAAAACGACAAACATGAACATTGCCTGCGCCATCTTACTTAGCGAGAGCCTCTGCGTGCCCGTAAGCTGCAAACATTTTAGACATACCGGCCATTTCATACTCTGCTGGTCACCTATGTGTCACCCTGACCTCACTATCATCCCCCAGCGCTCTGACTAAGCCTGAACAAATGTACTGGGGCTGTAAAATCTTGTCTTCATGACAAAGCCCCGGAGTCACTTCCCGCACCAAAGCCATTTGTCCTTTCATCATCCATGCATGGCCAAACCCCTTTTGATAAACTCCCTCACCGCACCTGGCTATTCAATCCGGTCCCAGGCACTAACCGACCCTTGCGGACATGGTTTATTACCCACACACGGCAGGACCTGTTTCACTGACAAAGGGGCCTGATTTAATCAACAGCACAAACTCTTAGATCTGACCGATCCCACGTGTTTTTAGATCCTGTTGGAATGTCCGGCTGCGAGATAACGGTCATCTGTTAGATCTGGGTGGGGGACGATTGCTGCTGGGTTTGTGTGGGAACCTGCCTGAGGCGGGGATTCCAAGGATGTTTAACCATGCCAATAAACTGATGCAATGTGTATAAAAGACCGAGCCATGGAGATGCAGTTAGAGCACCTCCCGACGACATTCCGGTGTCAGAATTGATGTGTTCTGCTCTGGAGTAATAAACCTGTTTCTTGCCTTCCAGTATCCAGCGCCTGCCTCGTTATTTAGAAAGATAATCATGATGTGAATCAGAGGTGTTTAGCGCCAGGCAGCATTGGTGGTCTTAGGAGATTCGCTGCTTTTCGCAAAGTAACCATGAAGGAGAACCCAGATAATGAAGCATGTCACTCGGAGAGTGATGGGTATCCGTCCATTTTAAAGGACTTTCCTTTCCAGTAAAATTCTTTTTGCCTCCTTTCGAAGGATCTTGCCATGATAGGATTACAGCACAATAGGGTTTTGTAGATTTTTTAGATCCATGGATAGTTGTTTTGTTCTAACTTCATTTGGAACAACATGATTGTTTTTTCTCCCTATCTTGCTTTCCAATCATCTCTGCAATTCTTTGTATATCACAGGGTTTCGTGCAGAGGCTTTAAATGCTAATAAATCACATTCTGCTGAACATGCAAGCTTATCTCCTGAAAAAAACCAAGAATAAACTGAGACACAAAACTGTTGAGATTTCCTCTTTTGGGATTCTTGACAGCTTAGCCATGTGTAATAGGTATGCAAAGACTCTTTAGACTCTAGACCCAATACCCCCAATTACATTCTCCCTCCAGTCTTGCTGTTATGCATCTAACCTCACTTCCACCCAACTACAGACCTTATTCTTTGCTCAGGTCTGATATTTCTCCTTCTCTTTTCTCCATTTGCGGTACACTCCAATGCATTCAAAGGCTCATTTTGAGCTGGTTTGTGTGGGGGCTTCTTGCCATGCAACACTCACCTCAAGTTCTCAATTAAGTCTCAAATTAAAGGTACTATGTGGGGAAACTGCAAAAACCCTTCATTCCCTGTGATCTTATTCCATTGTTTGGGCCAGATACATGTGTGTAAATCAACCATGGTTGCTATGTAATGTATGAGCATGCCCTCTGGAGGGCCCTCCTCACATTTATGGACAGGTATTCTGATATCATTCCTAAACAAAGCTCTCAATTTCTTAACAAATGTAATCTTTACTCTATGTGCAGCGCAACACAAATCAACAGATGTCAGTTAAAATAACCAGCAATTCTCAGCAAATCATAATATAAATACTAATAGTATGGTGAAAGTTAATTTCTGGAAATTGATTGCATAAAACTTGCAGACAATAAAACAATCACTGAAATCCAGTATTTCAAAATTGTTATGGCCAGATAAAATCTCTTGAAGCTTATCATAAAAAAGATTTACAAAGTATAAAAACATTCTCATAACACAGCAAAAAGTAAAAAAATGCTGTACATGTGCAAAAAATCAATCCGTGCATGCAACCAATTTCTCTTTGTCTAGAACTTAAGTCCATTAGATTTCCTTATCAGTCTTTCCATGAATAGGAACTTGCTTACAGCAAATACAGTGTAAATTGATGTGCCACCTTTCAAGATTCTTAATGCCTTCAAATGTCTCTGAATGCCATAATACTTGCATGGTGAACATATCCATTTACCTCTAGGCTTTGCATATGTAGCACAGAAAAATAGCACATGGTGTATAGTTTAATTTGCTGACAGCAAGTACACAGAGTACATACAGATACATGGCTGCCTATAATAATATCCAAACTCAGTGTGGCACCACAGGACCTACCACTCACAGAGTAGAACTCTGTGACATAATGACCAATCCCAGCTTGGCACACACACTGACCGACCTATACTAGTGCTGCACCCGATGACGCAAATTGCAGTACCTCACATCAGCTCTCACTTGACAGTGATCAGCTTCGCAATAGCAAATTCTTAAAAACAAAACAAAACAACTCTTGTCTGTTCCACTAAATGAAAATTCAAAGTCTCCTCTCTAGGGGAAGAATGGGGGGGTAATAACGCCCTCCTGACACTATCACACACACAAAGTGAATTCTCAATCAGAGTGAAAACACTCTGACTTTGTGCGAAAGGATTAACACCAGTCTCAGTTAGTACATCCTCAGAATAGATGTTTAATAAGTCCCTATTTTTCGTGCGACTGATGGCGCTTCATGGTCTGACACCGCAAATCTTAAGCAACGACGTTACAACTCCTTATAACTCAATATGTATCCCAGAATATTAGACTATGAAGAGTCTCATAACCACACTTCAACTCTTTGCAGAATGCACATTTCTGTTCATAAGCACAATCAATATGCAGAAACAGCATTTCAAATCTCAACTTCAGCACAGAGCCCTTCTGGACCCAAACGGATACCAGCCAGACTGCAAAAAACTCTACTTCATCAAAACCGGAAACACCACAGCGCTCAACAACACACAGTCAAAGGCACATAATCTTACTTATACTTAGACTCATAAGACACTGCAACCATTACAGGAATGGTGGATCACTGTCAATTCTCCTAAATGCGACCATGGAGCCTCGGGACACGTATTGGGTTTGAGCAGATTCTAATTGCCAAATTATAATTCTCTAAACCTCATTGGGAACCATCCTCTGACACCAGAATGTTGTTGCATTGCGAATGGGATTTACACCATGTAGATAGTTGGTGCAAACTCAAATGCACGCTGAACGAGTGGTGGATACGTTTGTCCTAGGCTGAGGCTTTACATCAACAATTGTACTATATATCAATGACAGTGAAGCACATTAGGCTCCAAAAGGATGATAGACAGCAATAGATTTGAAAGTCATGAAGGTTTATTAACAGATTAGTAAGTTAAACATTCAAATTATTAAAATTAGTCATACATCATATGTCATTTTAAGTAGAAATTTGATTTTGTTTTGGAGTTAGGAATATTATTTTTTGGGGGGTTTATTATCCAGCATTTATCCAGCAATTTTCCTGAGTTTATGTGGTTTTGGAGTTGGAATAGTAATTTTTGGGGGTTTATTATCCAGCGCTTTCCTTTTTTTTTTTTTTTTGTCCTCATCTCACCATAGACTTTCAAAGTTTTAACAAGTCAATTCCTTTGCTTCTGGGGGTCCCTGTGGCTCACTGTTTCCGTCTAGACCCCACGGCCTTCCTCACATGTTTGAGGACTGGTGTAATCATAGGACTTTGGGGGGAAGATGACTTAGTTCTTAACTCATTGATTAATCAGGTGTCTTTTCCGCGCCCATCCCATCAGGGGCCGCCAAGTGTTGGGTGGACCATCCTCCCCAGCATCCTGTTTCAACCGTGCCATATTAAGAGTGACTTTCAGCCAGTCCTCCCTGCCGGAGGGGAGGCAGTTTTCCACTTAACACAAATCTCTCTCCTTGCCAAGAGTATTAAGTATAGTAAGAGAGCCATTTGTCTCTCTGGGAGGACGCCACTAGTGGAATAGTTCTTGCCAAAAAACACCAGGAATAGATCTTCTACTATGTCTATTTCGAAAATAGATGTTAATGTGTCTCCCACTCCTTTCCAATAGGTAGTTAATTCTGGGCATTGGAAAAAGATATGTATATTGTTGGCATTAACAAGACTGCATCGTGGGCAACTTGGTGGTGGGACAGGTGCAAATTTAGCAATTTTGGCTGGGGTGTAATATAATCTGTTTATCACAAAAAACATGTTTTTTCTTCAGGGAGGCAGGCTTTATATATTTATACAATATCTTAAGTGATGAATAAAATGGTTCCTCTATGTATGGGGCGAGTGGTGTTTGATTCCAGACTGATGTTGGGGAGGGGATCTTAGCTTCTTCTGCTTCTTGAATTCGTGCATACCATAGAGCTATCTCTTTCTTCCTTGGTCGTGAATCTTGCAATAACTGCTCTAATTCCCAGCTCCCAGAGATGTCACCTGCTTCAGACTCATATCAAGATTTTAATTGGAGATATTTAAACCTTGAAAAAAGAGGACCTATCTTGGCTTGTAGGATTTCCCAGGAGAGAATGCCTTCTGAGTCTACTAGATCTGACCATTTCACCATCCCCGAACTTTTAATCGGTGTCGCCAAAGTATCACACATACAGAGTGGTGTCCTGGGAGAATCCCAGATTGGGGTGAAATCAGAAAAATACCCCATGCGCCTAATTTTATACCAATTAGATAAGGCTGATTTCAAAACCTGTAGCCAAACCCTTTTAAAAACCTTGGTGCACCAAATTTATACAAAAAAACCCTTGTCCACTACTACCCTCCACAAAAGCCATTTCACTAAGTACTCTACCCCAGGCACTTGGTTCAGGATAGGTTAATAACATCCTGACTCCTTTAAATTGAAAGGCCATCAGGTACCAGTTAATGTCCTTTGAGGAGCTTCCTCCTCTGCTTTTTCCACAACATCCTAGCATTTTTCTGGCCCCAAATAAAACAGCCTATTTTCCACTGTATTCTGCTGATGCTTTTAATGGGAAAAGTTAGCGGGATTGCGTTAAAAATGTATGTCAGTTTAGGGAGCACAGACATTTTTACCAGATTGACCCTCCTGTAGATGGTCAAAGGGAGGTTCTTACATTTAGCGAACAGGTAATCTATGTCATTTTCTATTTTCCCCAGATTTATCAATGGGATTTTATTTAAATCTTTGACTATTTTGATTCCAAGATATCTAAATTCTTTACTTTCAAGCCCACCTCTGTATGTAGTGTTCCAACACACTACTTCGGTCTTATCTGAGTTTACAAGATACCCTGAGATCTTACCGAATTCCCTGAGCATGTGCTGCAATTGTGGGATGGCATAGTCTGGGTCGCTGGTATAAACTATCACATCATCAGCATAGAGTGCCTATTTGCACTTGTAGCTTGATGATTTAAATGGGACGATGGAATTGTCCAGTCTAATGGGTTGAGCTAGAGGCTCTATATAAAGGTTAAATAAAAGGGGAAACAAGGGGCAACCCTGCCTAGTCCCTCTTTGAATTGAGAAGCTTGGAGTCAAGGAGCCAATCAATAGGATTTCAGCCGATGCACCCGTATAACAGTGCTTTACAGTCTGCACGAACACAGGACCCATACCCATGGCCTCTAATACACCCCAAAGGTAACTCCAACACACACGTCGAATGCTTTAGCGTTGTCAATAGCCACTGCTGCCAGTGGGTCTGACCTTGCCTCTGCTAGGTTGATGTTGCAAATCAGTAGTTCGGTTTGTTCTTGAATTCCCCTCCCCAGCATAAAGCCCTTCTGATCAGAATTGATCAAGTTAGGTGCCAGTTTAGCCAATCTCCCTGCTAAAACACCCATAAAGATCTTATAATCGGCATTCAGCAGGGAGATTGGACGGTAGGAGTCTGCCGCCAGAGGGTCCTTCCCTGGTTTTAAAATTAACACTAACGTGGCCTCACTCCAATATCTTAGCATCACCCCATTAGAACAATAGATTGAATTAAATAACATATGGAGTACCGGTAGATCATCTTGTAGTAATGTATTTATTTCATTGGGAAGAGCATCAAGACCAGCAGCTTTTTTATTTTTTGCCCGCTTAATTTGATTCCTAATCTCCTCTATTGTTATAGGAGCATCAAGGGCCTCCCTGGAGGCCGCGGTCAGAGTGGTCAGGGACTTATCTTCTGGCCAGGAGGATATCTGGGCCTGGGTAGGTTCAAGATCCTCCTTATATAGATCTGAAAAAAGTGATACCAGGGCCTTTTGTATTTCTTCCGGGTTACTTGATTTGTTCCCGTTGTTATCAATGATTAACTCATTAATGTTGTTTTTTGCCCAATCCAACCTAGCCTTCAAGGCCAGAAGTGCCTCTGCCTTCTCCCCATACTCAAAGATCTCCATGTTTCTGGCTTGCCATTGCGCCTTACATTTCTGGTCTAAAAAAGACCTCAGATTTTGTCTGGCCTCCTCCAATTTACTGTCTATTCGGAGTAATTGCCCCAAATCTCCTATGTTAACCTTCCTCTTGTCCACCTCCAGGGTAGCTATCTTTCCCTCAAGGACACGTAGTTCTGGGCCTTTATTTGGTTTTTGGAGCTTATTCGGGCATGTATTGGCCTCTCAGATTGGCCTTGTAGGCATCCCAAACTTGATTGATCGAAGTTGATCTCAGATTAAAAGAAAAAAATTCTAGGGAAGATCTACTAATGGATTGCATAATCTCCGTGTCCATTAACATGACTCTATTCAGTGTCCATCTTGGTTGTGGGTGATTGCCACCTATTGCATAAACTGCTAATAAGCGCTTTCCTTGAGTTTATTTGGTTTTGGAGTTAGAATAGTAATTTTTTATGGTTTTTTATCCAGCACTTCCCCTGAGTTTAATTAGTTTTGGATTTGGAATAGTAATTTATTATGGGTTATTATCCAGGACTTTACCTGAGTTTAGTTGGTTTTGGAATAGTAATTTTTGGTGGTTTATTATCCAGCACTTTCCCTGATTGTATTTAGTTTTGGAGTTGGAAAAATAATTTATTATGGTTTATTATCCAGCACTTCCTCTGAGTTTATTGGGTTTGGGAGTTGGAATAGTAATTGTTTTGGGTTTATTATCCAGCACTATCCCTGAGTTTAATTGGTTTTGGATTTGGAATAGTATTGTGGTTTATTATCCAGTACTTTTTTGAGTTTAGCGGGTTTTGGAGTTGGAATAGAAATTGTTGGGAGTTTATTATCCAGCACTTTTCCTGAGTTTATTTGGTTTTGGAGTTGGAATAGTAATTTATAATGGTTTATTATCCAGTACTTTCCCTGAGTTTATTTGTTTTTGAAGTTGGAATAATATTTCTGGGGGGGGTGATTATCAAGCATCTTCCCTGAGTTTAGTTGGTTATGGAGTTGTAATAGTAATTGTTTTGGTTTATTATCCAGCAATTTCCCTGAGTTTAGTTGGTTTTGGAGTTGGAAAAATAATTTATTATGGTTTATTATCTACAACTTTCCCTGAGTATATTGGGTTTGGGAGTTGGAATAGTATTTTGGGTTTATTGTCCTGCCCTGTCCCTGAGTTTAATTGCTTTTGGATTTGGAATAGTATGGTATTGTGGTTAGTTATCCAGAACTTTCCCTTTCCCTGAGTTTAGTAGGTTTTGGAGTTGGAATAGTAATCATTTTTGGGGGTTTATTATCCCGCACTTTACTTGAGATTATTTGTTTTTGGAGTTGGAATAGTATTTTTTTGAGGGGGAGGGGGGTATTATCCAGCATCATCCCTGAGTTTAGTTGGTTTTGGAGTTGGAATAGTAATTGTTTTAGGTTTATTATCCAGCACTTTCGCTGAGTTTAGTTGGTTTTGGAGTTGGAATAGTAATTTTTGGGGGGTTATTATGCAGCACTTTGCTTGAGTTTAGTTGTTTTGGAGTTGGAGTAGTAATTTATTGGGGCGTATAAGCCAGCACTTTCTCTGAGTTTAGTTGTTTTTTAGTTAGGAAAAGTAATTTTGTATTGTTTATTATTTATTTTATTTTTATAATTTATATGTATATTGAAATAGGAAAGGATATGTATGTTTATTTTTATTATGAATATTTTTATTTATTAACATGTATTTTTAATTTAATTTAATTGTTTTCATTTGCTTTTGTTATGCAATTTTTTAGACTATTAAAAACATAATTCAGATATTTTGTTAAAAAATATATTATATTTGTAATATATTTTTATTTACAATTGCAGAATTAATAATATTTTTGTAAATACACATTTGTTTACATTTTTTAAAAAGTGTACGATAGTCATGTAATTATTAAGTAAATATCTTTTTAGTATTTTAATTATAAACAGTTTGAGTTTTATTGTTTATTTTTTGTTACAGAAAGGAAACATTTGTATACATTTGTTTTTACATTTTTTTAATATATATCATATACTTTAATTGTTTTATAGAATTATATATTATGTATTATACAAATTTTTATTTTACATATTTTATTATTTAGTATATTGAATATAATTGTTAATAAAGTAATATTTAATATATGAAATAATTTACAATTTTTATAAAAAATATATTTTGTAACATATATTTTATAATTAAACATTTTTATATTTTTGTACATTTACAGTATATGAAATAAACATACATGTTAATATATATTCAATATTTTAGTTTTGGTTTTTTGAAAAAATATTTACTATATATTTCATAATTTGTTGTATTTTCTTTCAGCATTTGTGAAAAATGTACAATTATTAGAAATATACATTTACATTTTTGAATATTTTAAAAATATTTCTCCATTTTTTTCTATGGGGAGTAAGTCTTTTTTTCATTTTTATTCCACGACCATTTTTTTCTGATTTCCTCACTTTTCTGTCTATCTGTTTAGTTGTTAGGTCATTTTGGAAGACAGCACCTCGCTGTTAGGAGCTGTGTTTCGTCGGTTAAAGTAGGATTTCTTTAATTTACTTTTTAGGTAGTTTTAGGGTAGGGGAGAGGTAGAGGTAGTGCAGTTAGGTTTGTTAGGATGTTATTTGTTCGTTTCTTGGTGTAGTTAGATTTTGTTTTGGTAGTTTAGTGTTTAATGGAAAGGGAAGACCATCGGTCCCCCCGAACGTATGGATGGGTGCCCCGATCCTCCCGGGAAGCCATTGTGGGCGGGGGGGGGGCGTGGTTCGGCTGGTATGCCCAAAGTGGCGTAGCCGGAGCACGCCCTTCCCGCCCAGAAGGGGTTGTCCTAGACACCCGCCCGGAAGTCCGCGCACGGATGGGCGTACCTGAGGAGGGCCCCCGCCCTCCCACAGACAGATAAATAGAGCGGGAATCCAATGAAGCTTCCTCTTGTTCCAGTGCTCGGAAGGCTGCACCACTCGTTGCTCGTGAGCCCTCGACGGAACAAGCAGCAATTTTGAGAACTTGTAATCTTTGTTGTTTCTCTTTCAGTGTCAGGCGTGTTGAAGCTCTAAGTACCTGGTGGATCGAGTTGGACGGAGTAACCAAGATATGCCTGGCAAGAAAGCGGAAAAGAGCTCCGAGACGGAGCAGATACTACACACCCTTGTGAACCGAGTAGCGGTGATGGACCGAAGGATGGGTAAAGTAGATGTGATCGGTCGGGGCTTAGCTGATGTTAAGAAGCAGTTAGCAGCACAGAACAAACTCTCGGGCGGCCTAAGAAAGTGATAGGACCGGCCTTGCTGAACGTCGCCCCGGAGGGTAAGCGTAATAAGAGGAGGGCGGGTTCCAGGGAGGGCCCAGCCCCAGAGGTGCCCCCAGCAGGTCCGTGCGCAATCGACCCAGTCGCACCGGTGGATAGCCGGGTACCAGGTCCGGACGTGGGTTTACCAATCCCCGTGGTGATAGCGCCAGTCGAGGATGATCAGATGCCCCCAGAACTGGCCCTTCAATTAGCGGCAGTGTTACCCTGGCTAAAGAAGAAAGCAGGGGGGGTCAGTGGCTGCGGGGGATCCGGCCGAGGAAGCCAGAATAATAATTGCCCAGCCCCAGATGTGCCCCCAGCAGGTCCGTGTGCAATCGACCCAGTCGCACCGGTGGATAGCCGGGTACCAGGTCCGGACATGGGTTTACCAATCCCCGTGGTGATAACGCCAGTCGAGGATGATCAGATGCCCCCAGAACTGGCCCTTCAATTAGCGGCAGTGTTACCCTGGCTAAAGAAGAAAGCAGGGGGGGTCAGTGGCTGCGGGGATCCGGCCGAGGAAGCCAGAATAATAATTGAGCAGTTGCGGCAGTCGAGGAAAGCCGGGACGGCGAATGTTCCTTATATTCCCCCACAGGCAGCAACGGGAGTCACAACGGATGGCCGAGCGAAGACAGCAGTCACGGCGGTTGAACCCGGTAAGAACCCATTGCCAATGGTTGGGGAGAGTTCAGTGCCTTCAAGGCGGGAAACGTTGTCTCAGCACATCCCAGCGGCCACGAAGGAAATGATATGGGGGGACAAATATATTAACATGTTTTCACTGTTGACCGACCATCGTGAGATAGAGTACGCAAAGACCCAGAAAGAGTTATGGCACCCCAGGGTATGGCGGGCCAAGATGGTGGAATTTAGGGTCGATGAGACCATAGCGAACTGGGTCAAGGCCTTTTCTATATTTACAGCAGTAATGGGGGAACGTAAACCCGAAGTGTTGCCCGACTTATCATGTTACCAGAACAGGATTATGGACTTTTTATACAATGTACGGGGGGAATGAATGGAAGGGTTATGATGTTCTTTTTCGAAAATCTAAAGAGTTTGATGATACTTTAATGTGGGATTGTCTCGATACGGTGTCATGGCACAAACAGCTCTTGCCTGGAGCGGCGGGTACGTCGTCGCCAGGCGGGAGCGGGTCTGGGACAGTCCAACAAAAACCGGCACAGCCCTTTCGTGCAAGCGCCGGTGGGGAATCACAGCCCAAGACCGGCGGAAATGGGGGCAAGCGTGGGGTTTGTTAGGGTTTCAACAGAGGTAACTGTAACAGGCCCCAGGGAGCATGTAGGTTCCGGCATGCTTGTTCGGGCTGTGGGAACTCCTCACACCCAGAAATTAGCTGTAGATCCAAGACCGGTAGTTCGGGAGGAAAGAGGGTATCCAAGCAGGATTGATGTGATGCCTGGGAAGCAATCATCTTAACCCATCGACATCTTGGCTTTGACTCCCTGGCTGAACAAATACCTTGATCATGTATCCGCCGGGATTTTGAGGATTGGCTTCCTGTATGGCTTCAACATCCCGGCGGGGAATTTTCGGGGGAGCCCCTTTTGTAAGAATCAACTATCTGTTCAGCATAACCCCGCGGTGGCCGCCAAGAAAATTACCAAAGAGGTCAGCTTGGGATGGGTAGCAGGGCCGTTTGCCTGCCCGCCAGTGGCGGATTTTGTATGTTCACCTCTAGGAGTGGTTCCGAAGAAGGACCCGGGGGAGTATAGACTCATTCACCATTTGTCGGCCCCGAGGGGGGCCTCGGTGAATGAAGCTATTGACCCGGATGTATGTTCAGTTCGATACGCATCGTTCGACGATGCCGTCGAGCTACTGAATCGCCTGGGCCCCGGTGCTTTGATGGCGAAATCAGACATCGAATCAGCATTCAGGTTGCTCCCGGTACACCCTCTGGACCAGCGCTTGTTGGGATTCACGTTCCAAGGGAAGTATTACATGGATAAATGCATGCCCATGGGCTGCTCAATTTCATGTGCTTATTTTGAAATGTTTAGCCGTTTTTTGGAATGGGCGTTCACCGAGGCCACTGGTCACAGACAGGTGATGCGGTATTTAGATGACTTCCTTTTCCTGGGCCCGGCAGACACTACGGAATGTGCAAAAACACTGCAGGACTTCTGCACTCTCATGCAGGAGTTTGGGGTCCCATTGGCACCGGGTAAGACAGTGGGGCCATCTACTTCACTGGAGTTTCTGGGAATTGAGCTCGATTCTGTGGAGGGATGCTTCCGTCTGCCAATGGAGAAGGTGGCCAAGTTCAGGGCTTCCTTAATACAATGCCTTGGTAAGAAGAAGGTGACCTTGCACCAGTTACAGCAAACAGTGGGCCAGCTTAACTTTGCCTTAAAAGTAATTCCGATGGCTCGCCCCTTCTCACGTTCCATTGCACAAGCTATGGTCGGCCTCAAGGAGGGACACCACCGCACGAGACTGTCGGCAGAGATTCGCCAGGACATGCGCATTTGGTTGGCATTCCTGGCAGACTTCAACGGTCGGGTGGCGTGGACCAAACCCCAAGCATCGTCTGACGAACTGGGTTTGTGGACCGACTCAGCTGGGATTTGGCACAATCTTTGGTAACCGATGGTCGGCGCAAGTATGGCCAACGTGGTGGCACTCCAGTGGCCTAACAAGTAAACATTGGGTTCTTGGAGCTATTTCCCATTTGGGTGGCTCTGCTGGCATGGCCGGAAGACTTTAGGGACCGCTCAGTAGTGTTTTGGTCTGATAATATGACGGTGGTCGAGTGCATTAATAACCAGGCAGCACGCTGCAAGTGGATCTTGAGACTGTTGAAAGAAATTGTATTGCGATGCATGAGATTGAATGTACAATTCAGGGCAAAACACGTGCCGGGTGTACTGAATAATGCAGCTGATGCACTCTCTCGTTCACACATGCAGGCTTTCAGGGGTTATCTACCCACAGCGGATCTAGTGGCGGCACCGTTCCCCGAAGCACTGTGGCAGATCGGTGCCCCGGAGTACAGGAACTCGTGGCAGCCAGCTTAGCGCCCAGGACGAGGAAAGCCTATGAGGGAGCGTTTCGTTCATTCTGTGCGTTTTTAGGGCCGGTAGGGAGACATAGCTGGGGGCAGGAGGAATCCTTCCTAAGGTTCTTAGTGGCGCTTCATATGGAAGGCCGGTCAGCCGCAACTGCCAACAGACATAGGGCGGCCATATCATTCATGGCGCAGCTCCACGGCATACGGGACCCGACGGGTTCCTTCCTAGTCAGAAAGGCACTCCGCGGTTGGCAGCGCCTGGAGGGTCGCAAACAAGATACAAGGCACCCGATTGGTTTAGAGAGATTGTCTTTGCTACTAGCACAACTTGATGAGACATGCTCCTCCCCCTCCGAGGTAGTTCTGTTCCGAGCGGCTTTCGCATTGGCATTCCATGGGGCCATGCGGGTAAGTGAACTCGTGGCAAGAAACGAGAAGGATGTGGAGGGAGGCCTATGCAGGGATCATGTCCAAATACGGGGTGATTCTATGTTTATCTCGATAGCCAGGTCCAAGACAGACCTGGAAGCTGTGGGGAGTAGTGTCGTTTTGCAGCGCGCCCGAGGGATCCCCGGTTGTCCCATAAGGTATTTAGAGGACTACCTGGCACAGAGGCCGGCGACATGGGGGGGAGCCTGCTTAGACACAGGGATGGCACCCCTTTGACGAAATTTCAGTTTCAAAGGGTGCTGGCACTTACGATTGCTGCGGCGGGCCTGAACCTGTGCGATTTTGGGACCCACTCATTCAGAATAGGGGCCGCTACTGAGGCTACGGCTCGGGGTCTGGGTGCGGAAGAAGTGAAACAGCTAGGCCGTTGGTCTTCGAACTGTTTCAAGAGGTATGTGCGACTGCACATGTTGTAAAAGACTGATGAAATGCACTCACGCTTGTTGTCTTTTGTTTGGATTACAGTTTCGCAAGCCTGTGACGCGGGGCGGAATTGGGGATCGACCCAACACCAGAGGGCCAACGGTCAAGGATCACCAACTGGAGATCGAGTGGTATGGGTCGTGGGCCACTCATACGTGAGGCCCGCCGGGGACGTATTCATGGCAGGTGACGCGACTCACGCATCTGGGGAATACGGGTTCAGAGTAACCTTCCATGGGAAGGGAGGCCTCTGTTTTGACCAATTTCAACCGTTTGTGGAGGGACTCTTAGGGCGGCAAAGGTCACCGCCATCTGTAATCATAGTGCACCTGGGTGGCAACGACTTGGTGAGACTGGGAAGACGGGTGTTAGTTGAACACATATTGTCGGCAGTCAGCTGGTTGGCTAGGAGGCTCCCGGGGTGCACAATTGCCTGGTCCCACATGATCCCCAGGAGAGTCTGGCGGGGGGGGTTTCTCTGTAACAGCGTTGAACCACTCGGTAAGGAGGGTCAACAACAAAATTGGGAAATTGTTCCGCTCCGCGCATTTGCAAAGTATTCCCCATGGGTGTATTCAGGGCGATCACTGTTACTTGAAGGATGGGGTTCACCTCTCCAGGGCGGGGAATGATTTACTCATAGGAGACTTCATAGCATGGCTAGTGGGATTGAGGAGGCATGACCTTTAGGAGGTGTGGGGGGCCGGATAGTCGGTCAACTATCCTGCCTGTGGCGGTAAGGTCATGATCGGTGAGCAGTGATTTCAAGGTCCCTAGGGGGGGCGCCACCCAGTACGGATGAGAGCGCCCGGGGTGAGGCGGCACCCACTACGGATGGGTCACCTAGGGGGAGACGGCCATAGGCCCCTCCCAGGGGGAAGACGGCTATATGCCCCTCCTACGAATTTCCGGGGGGCCGGATATCCGCTCCGGCGGAAGAGAGTGTGGGGAAGGGGGGGAGTCCACGCTGTCCTTCTTACGGATACCTCACACGGGAAGTCGGACGACCTTTAAGATACGTCGAGTGAAAGGGGGCCCCCACGACAAGGGAAGTTACAGATGGCAACGAGGGTAAAGTCCTCTGCGCATGCGCCACTCACATCGTGAGGGCGGGAATTTGGTAGTAGGGATCTGACACCGGTTAAGACCTTGCCGCTGGCCCTTAATGCTAGGATGTACAATTTTATTTTAGAATGTTATGCATCTTCAGGATGCTAGACTCGGCTAGGAAACCTTTGTATTAGAGATCTGTTAAGGTTAGCCAAAGAACATGTCTTCATCAAAATGTAATGGAAGTAAAATTGTACATAATTCATGAAACGTTTTAGTTTAAAGTTTTAAATTTTGTTTCATATTTTAATAAATACGGCCGAGGGGGTAACTCCCCCCCGCCTTCCAAAAACTCAAACTTGTGTCTGTCTCCTCCCATGGGGAATTGGTGTTGGGAGGGGGTGGCGGGCATCCCGGTCCATATGTGTTTGCCATAGTTTTAGATAGAAGTAGAGTGTTACGTAGTGTTAGTTATGTGTTGTTTAATTATGTAATCTTGCTTTTAATGTTAATATTAATGTATATGGGTTTGTATATGTTATTTTGGATGGGTGTCTTTTTTTTCTTTACCGGTTTTCTGTTTTGTGAATGGATGGTGGTGACAAGGTGTATATTTTGTTAAAAAAAAGAAAATATATTTTGTTTTTTTAAATCAAGTTACTTTACTTTTCCTTTTACTTTTTTTGGGTTTATTGGAGTGTTTTTTTTAAAGCTACTATTTGGGGTTTTGAGGGTTTAGTTATTGAGAGGATTGCATCTTTGGAGCCATTATTTAACAGTTCTATTTTTGATAGTTTATTTGTTCTATTTTTGGGGTTTTTGAGGGTTTAGTTTTTGAGAGGATGACGTAGTTGGAGCCTTTTTCTCTACAGTTGGATTTTTTTCATTTTTTAGGGGGATTTATTTTTGTAAGGATTTGTTGTTTGTATTTATCTACTATGGACTTATTCGTTTTCCAGCATTGTCTACTGCTACATAATTGCAAGTTATTTTTTATTATTATGGGTGGTAAATGTTTTTGGTTACATTGGTTTGTTTGTTTTTATTTAATACTTATATCATGTCCTATATTTTTGTGTTCATAGTCAAATGTTAGTGTTATATTTAAATGTTTTGTCATTTTAAATGTCTATGATGTTTAGTACTGTTTCTTATTTAAAGTATGGATTTAGCTATCATGTCTAGGTATTCTAGCCCTTTGTTGTTTGGAAATAGTTGAGTTTTGTGCTGTTGGTATTCATACTTTGTTTTAGTTTGTTTCCTGAGTTTAAGGCCAATTTTATTTAGGGATTGCTGTAGTCTTAGCTCTCGATAGCTCTGTTCTTTTTTGATAGCTTCTATAAATTTATATAGGGTTGGTTGTCCTCATCCTATTGTGGCTTGGAAGGCATTTTGCCATCCTTCCACTGCGTTTTTGGTTTTAGCTTTTTGAGCTGGAGTGCTCTTGTTGACGTTCCACATGGGGATTGGGAATTTGGATTGTGTACGGTGCCCTGACCTATGTAGCCTTCCCACCCAAGTGTCTTCAAAGTAGCCTAGGAAGGGAGTTCGTTTAGTTGTGATTGCTTGATAGAAAGGGCTTTCAAGAAGTATTTTATAATGGTTGGCTACTTCATTTGTAGGTACATAGGCCAGGGCTATTACCTTTTTAATTTGGTAGGCAAAATTGCTATTGGTGGTGTAATCTATACTGAAAGTCGATTTTTGTACGTGTTTACAGATACTTTGGTTAAAGTGGTAATAGCAACCTTGTATTGCAGTGTGTGGGTATATCATTAAAGTTGATTGAATCATTGCTTGTTCAAAGTCAAAGATACTTTTTTGAGGAAAGTAGTTGTCATTGTACTGTTTTATTATTGTTAGGAGCTCTATGTAGGTGGTGTTTTGTTTATTAGGGATGAGTACGTAGTAGTGTGTATATGAAGGGGATGTTAGTCTTTTCATATTCACCGTGGTTGGTATATAATTGATAAAAAGGCTTGGGGAAAACTTTGAATATGCCATCCATCATCCACGTATCACATTTGTTTTGTTTTTCTAAGTTGTTGTTGGTGGCACAGATGATAATTATTTTTTCATGACTTTTATTGTCATGAAGAAGAAATGTTTCATCTTTGTCGGTGATGGTGTATTCCGGTAACATTTTGATTTCTGCAAACATTTGGGAGGCGGATGGTGTTTGAACTATAGCTCTTTTAGTTCTGGCTATTAATCTTTTCAGAGTGAGGATAGATGGTAGTTATCCTTTGACATGTTCAGGTACCCAAGTTAACACGTTTTTCAGTATTTGGGTACGTGTCTTTTGGGAGCTGATACTTGCTTCTCTTATTGTTTGAAGTGCATCTCTGACTTCAATTTCAGTCACATTGCATGGATGGTTGTGTTCTCTGATATTAACTACATTTTATTTCTACTGTAGTGGCTCTCTTATAGCAAGAATTGGAGTAATATTTGCTGCATTTCCAATGTGTTTTGTTTCCAGTTATTTTTTCTTGCATATAGGTGTAGCCCATTTAGCACTAAAGTAGTTTTCCCTTTTGTGAAGTTATGAATTTGACTCCTTCTGCCTTTTTTTTGGAATCTGTGAATATATGTCTAAATATATTTGTTAATTATACGATTTTGAATAGTAAACATGTTTCTATTATTATTATATGTGAAAGTATAGTTACAATTGTTTTGCTTTAATTTTCTTAATGTATTTTTTATTGATGTTTTCTCACAAACTTTTTTTCTGTTGGTTGAAAAGCAAAATGTTATTTTTTATTAAACCGTTATATTTAATTTTATTATTTTGTTTATTTAGTTTTTAATTGTTTTTAGTTGAGAAAAAAATGCATACTATTTTTAGTCGATGAAGTTTTTTTATTGATGTTGTATTTTGTAGTCTGTAGAAGCTGTGAAGAGAAAAGTATTCCTTAATTATATTTTGGTTTTCATTTTATTATCATTTATTATTAGTTTGTTGTATTTGTTGCTTAATTTATATACTTACTATGTTTTATATTTTTCTTTAATGGTGCTTTTTGTCTTTGTTTTTGTAGTTAATTCTTCATTTGATTGTCTTAGGTGGAGTTTTGTTGAAATGTAATCAGTGAAATGTGAAATAAATGGTTATGTTTTTAGTATGTTTGTTTATATCACTTTTATAGTCTCTTTATTTATTTGATTGAAGAGAAATAAAATACTTACTTATTAAAGTTGATCAAATTTATTTATTTGATGTTGTTTGTTTAAATTTGCAGAAGCTGTGCAGAGAAATTGATTTTTTTAATGTATTTTTCTTTAATAGGTACCTCTATTTGTTAGTTAATTTACATACTTACTTTGTATTATTTATTAATGTTGATTTTGTACTTGTTTTCAAATATTTGTTTTGAGGTTTTTTTGTTGAAGTTAATGTGAAGTATAATCTGTGAAACATAAGAGAAAGCATTATAGTTTTGATTAATTGGATTATTTTTATCAGTTAGCCTATATTTTTTTAAATTTGTAAATAGAAGATATACTTTTTTTTATTTAATGAAGTGTCTTTTGTTGATGTTGTGGTTTTGTTGATTGCTGTAGAACCTGCTAAGAAAAAAACATTTGTTAGCTATGTGTTCCTTTTTATTAAATTAATTAGTTTTAAACAGTTTACTTTATTTCTTGGTAAAGTTATATACTTACTTTCCGATATATTTTTTATAATGTTGATTTTATTATTGTTGTGTTCGTAAATCTCAGTGTTGAATTTTCTAGGTGGAATTTTAGTGAAGTTAAATCTGTTATATGTGAAGGAAAACATATTATAGTTATTTTTAGTATTAATTTTATTTATTTAGTCGCAAGGTTTTGTGCTTTCCTTTATTGAGGAATTTCCGGAATAACTGTATGTGTAGTTGTTCTTAGTTCTGTTTTCTCTCTCACAAAGGTTAGCTCTTTCTCTGTGGTTGTCTGTTATACGGTAAATTTTATGTTAATTAATTGTTTTATAGTGTTTATTTAATTAGTTAGAGTTTTCTATTGGTTTGTGTTGGTGTAGTTTAAATTTATTGATCGAGATAGCTTTTTTCAATTTTTTAGCTGTTACCATTTAATTGGTTTCACATTTATTATGTTTATTTATTGTTTGTTTTTTTGTTAATTGTTGTTATTTAAATTTATATGTAGTAAATGTGATATATCTTTTATATATGATATATATTTGTATTTGTTTATTTTTGTTTATTTTCGTAGTTGTCATATATATTGCCATATATATTTAATGTTCTATTGTTTGTTCATTTATTTGTTTTTGGATTTTTAATTTATATGTTTTAATTCATTTGATTGGTTTGTAATTATTTATTTGGTTGTTTACAATATTATAATATATTTTATTATATGGTTGCAAATTGTATTTTTTTATGTTTAAATGTAATTTTCAATGTAGTTTGCACATATTTTAGCGATGTTTGTGTTGTCAATATTGTTTGTATAGATGTTTTTTATGTGTTTAATGTTATTTTAATGTTATCGATATTATTTTTTTCTTTATTTTTTGTCAATATTTTTGTCATCGAGAATTTATTTTAACGTTTTTTTTACTATCGATTTTATTGATAGTGGTATTTCTGTTTTGAGTATTGTGTATTGATATTTTTGTATACAATATTTGTATCTGCTTAATTACTGTCTTTTCACATGACCCTGCAATGTTGTTGCTATGTCTTCTTTGTGTGTACTAAGTAAAGGACCCTGCACTGGCTCAGTGAAACCTCCCACACACATTTATCAGTGTCTTCTAAATAGATGTTTAACTGCATAATCTATTACTGTTACTATTCTGTCCAATATGAATTGCAGAATTGAGTGACTCATGAAGAACTCTGGTGACCATTCATATTACTTCTTCATGTCTATGGTGCAAATTGTGTTTAATGTCTTCTTACTTTTTTGCAGGTCATTGTAAGTTATTGCAAGTAATTTCAGGATTAGACTAGAAAATTCTGTGTTCACTGCCATGCTACTCAAGCTATATCTCACTGAGAAGGCCTAAGTAGGCCAAAATGGTTTTGTCTTCCTTGTGCTCTAATCCACATTGGACCCAGTCTGGCAGTTCAGGCTGGGCTGTTTCTAGTGGCGAAGGACTAATACCACATAGCAAATCTCTGTCTAGAGTGGCAAAGTGGCTGAAAAAAACAATGGACTGGGAGGTGGCCTTAATTGATCACCAGTTGTCAAGATTAATTCAGGCTTTCCTTTCATTAGTTTGCTGTTTGCTGCAGTTGACTCCCTGTATCCAATATATAGCTACTACTTAGAGCATCCTGCATTATCATTCCTAGCATTTTGACGTGGAGAATAGCCCTTTTTCATACATAATTGGCATGAAGGAGTATTGAAAACAAAGGCAAGTATACAAGTAAAGATGTAGTTGCCTAATAGTTGATGGTCAAAGTAGCCAGACATTTTTGTTTTTTTGCCAAGTATTCTGGCATGTCTCATAGACCAACCAATTTAGTCATTAGAACAGGGCCACAATCCATGGCTTAGGCTTTGGGTCCCATGAGAATGTTGTGCAGATCACCACCGCCCGCATGGCGATCTGCCCGACATCCTTCCCTGCCTACCACCCATTTCCCCCCCACCATATTACTATGGCGGGGGACCACGGCGGATGGAAAGACCATCCGCCGCTTTTCCGCCCGGTCGACAAGTCGGGCGGAAAAGAGTTTATTATGGTGGTGGTGTCTGCTAGACACCGCCAACCACATTATGATGGGGCGGACACATACCTTTCCGTGGCGGAAGGCATGTGGGAATCTCTTGCAGGGACACGTTGCGGGCCCCCAGGGATTCTGGGGTGTTATGTGGAGTTGCACGTGGGGGGTACCTATGGTACTCCCCTGCATTTCAATATACAACGTGGCAGGCACCGCGTGGTGCCTGTCACGTTGTGCATTGGAATGCATGACGTGCATTTTTAGCATTTCAGCGGGCGGTGCTATCAGCACCGCCCACCGCAATGTAAAAATGCGGGATGCTCCCACCAGTGTGGCGGGCGCATCCTAATGGCCTCCACGGGACCCCCACCCTTATGGCGGGCGGTCCCTTTTTACGTCAGGATGGCGGGCGAACAATGACCTCCTTTAATTGGATGTTTGCATTCTTCCTAGGAAACAAAATCTAGCAGTAGTAAACAGATTCTCAAGGTATCCCCAAGTGAGAGTGCTACTCACCAACGGCGATTGTCCTGTTGCCAAAACTGTAGAAAATGTTGGCGAACATGGAATGCCAGACAAAACTGAAATTAATAGGCCATATTTAAGGGATTTGAACTCAAAAGAAGCTGTAAATATCTAAACATTTTACACCAATTAATAACTGTGCTCACTGTGAGACAATAGAAAGGCAACATGTTTTATAAGAACACTAAAAAGATTCTGCAGAGTAAAGAGCAAAGCTGCTACCATGAAAACCTGATCTTCACATTTCTGTGCCGGTGTGGCTGTATAGGAATAGCCCACCTATGTCAATGTATCCATGAATCACACACTAGAACATGGCTCAGTCGTCTACAGCCGGTAGCACTCCACCACAACCTGGTAACTAGGCATAATATCAAGAGAAAAAAATATAAAATGGACAAAATATTGAGTTTTTAATATCGAGTGGACAGGATATCGACTTGCAAAACTATAGTGGTTAAGAATAGCGACATGCAGGTAAGACATATCGATTTTAATAATATTGAAGTTAGTAATATCGATTGTCAAAATATCATAGTAAATATTATTGTTTTTTTATGTTTTGTATGTAGTATTTGTGTTAAAAGTATGTATATATTTTGTATTTTATGTTTGAATTTTTTTTAAGTAATTCATTTTATGTTAATTAATTTTTGCGTAATTTAATTCCATAGCGGGTCGTGGGTTTATAGGGGAATAGGGTGGGAAGTAATTTAATAATAATATATTTTTTAAGAATTATTTAGAATTAATTAATTAAATGTTAATTACTTTTTGCGTAATTTAATTCTGTAGCGGGGTTGTGTGTTTATAGGGGAATAGGGTGGGAAGTAATTTAATTGAAATTAATTCATTATTTATTTTATTAATAAATAATTTAGTATTTAATAATTTATAGTGTTAATCAAGGTAATTAATTTATTATTAATTAATTATAAATTGATCAATAACAATTAATATTTAATTGGTAAGTATGTTAATTGTGTTATTTTGTTTAATTAATTCGTGATTAATTAGATATTAATTATTAATAATTAATTTATAAATATTTTAATTGTGTACTTTTTTACGAGTGGGTTGAGGGTTAATAGGGGAGTAGGGTGGGAAGTAAATACATTTTATTGTAAATTTTAGTATTTTATATATATATATATATATATATATATATATATGTATAGATATGTATATATATCTATACTACTATTATAAAGAGAAAACTTGCACCTTTGAGCCAGGTAAACTCGAAAACTACACCACCAATCTGAACACCCAAGACATCTTAGAACACCTCAGGGCAAGCAGAAGGACATAGGCTACATAAAAATAAAAAATAAACGTTGTTTATATTTACAAATAAAAATAAAGTAGTCCCTTGCAAGTAGCGCCGGCCGCGACGTATGCGTGAGGGGAGTAGCGTCGTTCACGAGCAACAGGAAGAGCGAGACATGAGGAGCATCTGCGTGAGGGGAGGAGCGGAGTTCACCAGCAACAGCAATACGGGAGAAACATGAGCGCCAGGAGGAGCTGCGGAGCGTTGAGAAGCGGAGGAGCAGTGGCAGCGCGGGGAGGTAAGTCAGGACGGGGGGGTTACAAAGCAGGGGCAGGAGGCGGGATGCGGGATGCGGGCGGGAGGCTCGAGGCGTGAGGTGCGAGGTGGGAGGCAGGAGGCGGTAGGCGCTATGCCCAATGTCGGGGCGGCGGGATCAAGGCGGGAGGCGGTATAGGCAATGTCGGGGTGGAAGGCGGGAGGCGGGAGGCGGGAGGGATGCGGACTGGGCAATGTCGGGGGGGGAAAACAGAGGCTTAAAATGCTGCCCCCAGCCCCTTTCTGCCCCAGGCAACGCTGGGGCGGGCTGCTAGTATATATATAATACTTATTAAACATTATGTTATAGTGTTAATTGTGTGAATTCATTTAGATTTCATGGTTAATAACGTTATTGTTAATTGTTATTAGTTAATTAATTAGTTGTTAATCAAATATGTTAATTTATTCATAGTTAACAATATTGTGGGTGATGTTTATAGGGGAAAATGGTGGGAGGTAAATTAATTTTGAAAAATCCCCACTCGCTATCCAACACTTTTCCTACTGTTGCACTCACTGGAGTGGGAATAGCAATTTTTACCCACCCGCTATCCAACACTTTCCCCACTGTTGCACTCTCTGGAGTGGAAATAGTAATTTCTACCCTCCCGCTATCCAACACTTTCCCTACTGTTGCACTCGCTGGAGTGGGAATAGTAATTTTTACCTACCCGCTATCCAACACTTTCCCTGCTGTTGCACTCCCTGGCATGGGAATAGTCATTTTTAACCACTCTCTATCCAATACTTTTCCTACTGTTGCACTTGCTGTAGTGGAAATAGTAATTTTTACCCTTCCGCTATCCAACAATTTCCCTACTTTTGCACTCCCTGGCATGGGAATAATAATTTTTATCCTCCAGCTATCCACCACTTTCTCTACTGTTGCACTTACTGGAGTGGGAATAGTAATTTTTACCCATCCGCTATCCACCACTTTCCCTACTGTTGCACTCAAAATTAATGTATCCTTTGATACCCAATATGTTCAGGTCTAGTTTGTGCTCTATATATATAGACATACACATATATGCACCATGGCACTGCCACCGCTGTGACTCCAGGGATCAAGGTTCAGACAGGAGGGATCATTCAAGGAAATGAAAGAAATTGTCCAACCAAACTGTCACCAATCATCAACATACTCCAATGGTGAGGCTCACAGTAGAATCTGGTAAGCACCTCCTAAGATGTTGTTCTCTGTTCTGCGAGCATGGAGGAGATCAAAATAACATTTGCATGCAAATGGTACCAAAGAGTATTTGTATTCATTCAGTTGAGAGAGTTTTGATGTATGAGAGCTGGTTTGCTATCAGCGACTCCTGGGAAAGCATGACCTGGAACATAACTGCGTGCTTTCGTACATCAATTCTGCCACCATTTTGCACCTCAGAACAAATAAAAGTTTGACCAAAGTTATGCTTTTGCACTAGTCTGTGCAGTTCTCTGAACAGCACCCTTCTTGTTCCTAGCCAGGGATTGGCATAATTTACGTCATTCGCTGTGATTGCACGAAATTACAGCAAATTTACGCTAGATTGCATGGAATTACACGAGGAGCTTTACCCTGCTTTTAGTGCTATTTTCTCAGCATAAAATGCACACGTTATTTTCAATACATGAAATGGCTTCGAACGCAAGCAGAAGCAACCAGCTGTTAATCATGCTTGCAAAATTCGTTGTTGCTGTGCTCCTGTTGTAGCATCTTTCCGCCAAATTACATATAATGACATGAACAGTGATAATCACGAAATTTTCTCTGATGAAGCATCTAAATAGTAAGGCAAAATTACTCTGATTACTCTGGTGTAATTAAAATATCACCCAGGCCTGATCCTACCCCATGCTTTCTTCTTAAAACAATCGATAGTGCATGAAGCAGTTGGAGGAATGTTCTAGATGAGAGGGATCCAGGATAGCAGATCAAAAATTTCATTTAAAAGAGATATAGAGACACCGACTTTAGGTCAGAGGGAAGGCATTAGAGCACTCTGAAGGAAACTAAATTCTAGTTGGACATACCCACAATAATATGAACAACTTCAGGAAGGATCTTCAAGCCTAGTTTAGATCCTGATGGACTGTATGTCAGCAGGTCAGAGGTCATGATCTTAGAATCATTAGCCCTATTTAGAGAAGCCTCTCTGTGTTAGGTATCTCTATGCTGTAAAGTGAGCCTGCGCCATGCCAGCATCCTAAAGGCCCTGATTACGAGTAAATGTGGTATTTATCGCCAATGATAAATAACGATACAATGGGTACGATATTTGTCGAGTGTGATAAAAAAAAACATTATTACAAGTTTTTTAGGAATACCATGCAGATTTTGGTATTTAACGCAACAACATCCGCATGATGCAGCAAATACCATACAGGTTTGCCCGTTACATTTCAGCAGGTTTTACCAGCCGAAATTTAACTAAGGCTGACATTTAATAACATTTATAGGATGCATTAAATACCTAACAATTCGTAATTCCTAGACATGAGTAAACAGCAGTTTACGCACAGGTCAGAATTAACTGCCCAACTCATAATCAGGTCCTTAGAGTACTGTAAGTTTGCCATGTGGAGACTATGGGGCCCATTAGGATGTCGGGTGGATCGCCACCGCCATGTGGTGATCCACGCGACATCCTTGCCTGCCCACAATCCATTTCCCCCCGCCATATTACTATGGCGGGGGAACCGCTGTGGACGGAAACACCATCCGCCGCTTTTCCGCCCTGGTCGCCTTGGGTTTATATGGGCCCATTAGGATGACGCTTGGATCTTCACCGCCATGCGGGCGGTGGGGATGTGCCCGCCATCCTTGCCCGCCCGCCATCCATTTCCCCCCACCATATTACTATGGCGGGGGGACCGCTGCGGACAGAAACACCGTCCACCGCTTTTCCGCCCCGGTTGCCTTGGGTTTATATGGACGCGGTGTCTGCTAGACACCGCCATCCATATTAGGATCCAGGCGGGAGGGTGCCTTTCCGTGGCGGCCACCACAGAGAGGCATGCGTTCTTTCAGTTTGGGGGCCCGATGCGGGCCCCCAGGATGATGGGGGGTGGGGGAGGCACATGGCGGGTACCTATGGTACCCCCTACATGTGCATTCACAACATGGCAGGCAACGCGAGGTGCCTGCCACGTTGTGCATGCACATGCACGACATGCATTTTTAGCATTGTGGCCGGCGGTGCTGAGAGCACCGCTCGTCGCAATGTTAAAAAAACAGGATGCGCCCGCCACTGTGGCGGGCGCATCCTAATACCCCCCACGGGACCCCGCCCTTATGGCGGGCGGTCCCGTTATGGCCCCCTATGTTTAAAAGACATGCTCATCAAACTTTTTTGTTCAGAGAAAACTAAACTCTCAAAAGGGACAGTTTATGTTCTCTGAAAAATAATACATGGAATGATGTTTTCTTCCCGCGCCTGGGGGTCACCCTGTATTTTCCCTACAAAGCAAGGCAGTGGGTAAGGAAAACAAGTGGCGGTTCCCCTGCTTACAATTAGGAGTCATGTTCACCTCTGTGACAGTGTGGCATGTTGGTGGATGCGCCATCAGCCCAAAGATGTAAACTAGACAAGCAAGTGGCATCCCCACCACCACACTAAACAGACCTGGCTACCATGAGTTTTGCGGGCAGGAACCAAACCGACTTATGGCAGTCTGTCACTCCTCCAAACTCCGCAGGAGGCCCTTAGCTCTAAGGAACAATAAATGAGTAGAGGATGAATGAGGAGAGGCCCCTCTCAGATGTTAGAATTTGAAAAACATTATTTTTGCTTCCAGCTTTTTGAAAGGAAAAATGTACCCAAATATTTACGTTTTTAGGAATTGGGGAAGGAACTCTGTAAACCTCTGTTTTGCTCTCCTCAGGATGAATTCCAAATTCCAAATTTTAACGAAAAGCGATGGAAAGAAGTTGAACTTTTTTTCAACGTTTAATTTTCTTGGCTTTTCCTCTCCATGACGGTTGAACCAAGCAGTGTTACTGCTGGCATTGCATTTATATCGGGATTAACAGACGTCTTGGGCGGTGGAAGGTAGGAAGGAGCCTGCTACAAAGCCCGAGGTGTGGTGTGGAATAATCCCCCGAAATTAGGTTTTACCACTGCCAGGCTCGTTTCGCATCGCAATTATAAAACGGGTTTTATCATTTAGAAATTTGATTGGTTGGTGGTTAACCCTGCAGGAATTCCCCGGATAACCGCCTCGTCAGAGCTGGTTTGACAGAAATTTGTGTTCAGCAGCCAACTAGTATTTGTCGTCTGACAAAAATATTTTGTTTTTCACACTCTTGTGATCCGATTAATACCAGTTTGGCAAAAACTGTAAGGAAATGGTGTTTTAAATCATTCCCTGTAAACGATCAAGGAACCTTGTCATTCAGAAGTGTAGTGTTGGGGAGGGATACTGTCGACATGGTACCAGAGTCCCACAGCCGGTTGCTCATGTAATACAATGTGCAAGCACAAAAGTACCTTAATTTACTACCACAAGCATGCAATTTACGAATGCAAAAGGTGAGTTTGCACTCGTAAATCGATTTACCCATTATTACCTCATCTCCTGCACATGTAAATCCTGTTATTGGAGCCACGCGTGGATATTCCTGGCTGGTTCGGGGATGGAATGGAAAGTGAAGCAAAAACTACAAGCCTCTGAGTTTGAGGATATTTACAAACTTCTTTTTGAACTCCTATCCGCCCTGGAAATGGTGATCGATTTACCCCTGTCAAAGGCAAGAGTTGTTCCCTTCTCATGCTATCAAAATTGGCACATGTGCAATAGAAGGGATTTCTCTACAGGGAAATTAAAATAAGTGAAAGGAAAAAGTACAAGTGTACAAATGTGAAGCGATTTTTCACACGTTGATACAAATATGCAATCAGAACTACTACTGCAAAGACTAAAATTGCAGGCTTTCCTGGATTCCACAGACTTCCATGCACATATTTACAACTTGCTCTGAGCAGATGGTAAATATGAGTGGGGAAGGGGATGGGATTGGAACTGTCCTGGGATGTGAGCTAGTAATGCTCAGAAGCTGGCGTATGTTCTCTAAGGCTTCAGGACAGGGTCGGTGTGGAAAATTGTGCTTATGCCCAGTAACTTCCTACTAAGGATGCTGAAGAAAATCTTGAAGTAGCTCCCAGTCAACACCGGGAAAATGACCACTCAAGCTCTCATCACTAGTAGACTTGTCTATGGAAACACATTCCATAAGGTAAGCAGGGATTACCAACCATTTTATAAGAAGATTGAAGATCGTCCAAAGCACACCAGCCATACTAGTCCTCAGCATCCGACGCCAAGCCCACATCACACCACACTTTAGGGAATTCCACTGGCTCCCGACAAGTGCGCACAGTTTAAACTCCTCACTCATACCTACAAAGTTCTTCACAACACTAGCCTTGCCTTCCACCACCCTTCGAGATACCTCCACTTTATTGGTCTCCCACTGGCAGACACTCCACGTATACACAAAAGCAGAGCAGGGGGCCACTCCTTCTCGTACCTGGCCCCTAAAGCCTGGAAAGACATTTCCCTCAAAAATGATTAGTGCTCTATAAAAAACACAGATAACATAACATAGCATAACATAACATGTTTTTCTGAATATGGATCCACACCTGTAAAAGTAGGTCCAGTACCAAGAAGTCTTTTTTACCAGGATTCTGGTATGAGTCATATACCACCCAACTTAATTACAGCAACAGAGAAACAACACATGTCAGAACCCATACATGGATATTTGGATGTTGTCGCGTCCAGAAATTTTAGGCACAGGAATAATTCTGCTCTGGTCAGAGTTTGCAAGAGCAGTGTACTGTGGCTCCTTTTTTGTCATCATTTTTTCTAGGACAAGTCATAGGCCCTTTCCCATTCCAACAATAGAGACAGGGGTGGTAAAATGTTACTTCATCTAATCTGGCAACCATTCTGGCACGTGGTGTGGGCCAAATGCTACCTTTACTCCTGCATGATGTTCCAGTAAGTTTTTGATGACGTTCTGTAATAGGTCTAATTCTCCCCACAAATGCTAACAGTGCTGAGAGATTAAAAGTTAAGTCTTTGTTTGTTTTTTTCCTGACTTTTAATGAATTCTGGTTTGTATGTAGCCTGGTACACTGTCTAGTAGGAACCTCCCTTTTATGCACAGAGGCCACTGAGTTTATGATATTTACAAAGGCAGATTGAACACACCTACAGTATTTGAGCTAGACACGAGCCAGTCTTTAGTGTTAGTTGCCATCAGGTGTTAACTGCACGTGTACCTCTTCCTGGATAAAAAGATCATGAGGGCATCATAAAGTATATGGAGAAAATGGAATAGTGCACAACGGATGAAAATGGAATTAGGAAAAGGAAACCCAAAGCCTGATGAAGACTACAGTACACCTTCAAGTAATACTGTATTTACTTTGAGTACATTACCATGGAGAATCAGGGACTGCTATTAAAACCCCTGTAGAAAAATACCACTATAGGAAATATTCATGTGCATTGCAAATACACTCATACACAAAAAACATGCTGCCCTAAATGCACAGTGATGATTTCTGGATTACCCTCTCCCTCGGCACACACATATGCAGAAACACACAGAAACAAGCAACGGCATGCACATGCATTCATATGTGTGCACATACAAACGAACAGTAACACAGATGCAAGCAAAGGCATACCTACAGACTAATGAAACATGTCTAGGCACAATTACACAAACATAAATAATTCACAGACAACACACATGCAAAAACGAGTGCACACACAAGCACTGATGCACATACAACATTTATGGAAAATCATGTACAGGCATGCATGCGTGTGCATACACATACACACACACACACACATACCTTTGAGGCCTAAATGGCGTCACTACATTTACATAAGTGTTGCCTGGAAACCGGAAAATGTTTCCCTCTAAAATTACATATGTTTTCTTTTTCAGACGTGAGAGCTGATTTATTGAGTCTTAGTTAAATCAGCGGTTTCAGCATTTGGGGATATTTACCTCCATTGTCTTGAGGCCTTTTTCTTTTGGACCCTAATTACCAAATACGCCTCACTTGACCCTCGGAATGCAAGGCAGAACCCTCCAAGGTGGTAAGGTGGGCTAAACACTCAGAATTTATCAGAGTGGAGTAATATCACTCAGTAATCACTAATCCTTCAGTCAGTGTCTTATTTTTAAAACATAATGCAATGTAATGAACATAGAGCTAAATGATATACATGCTATACAGATACCCAATGAAGAAACTGAGGTTCCTAACCCTTCATTGCTAGAGATCTTTGTCCAAAATGGCTTTACCAATGATGAAGAATTGTACTACCTTCAGATCTTTCTTATGGTGTTTACAAAATGTTATCTCACTTGCAAATGTTATTATTAGGTCTCGGTGTAAATCAAATAAGAGGTCCTTTACAATGACCACATGGGTGGTGCAAAATGTGCCAAGCCAAAATCACTGGTGATGTTGTTTACTGAAAAATAAATAAATAATTAAAACACATAATTTCCTTCACATGACTCAGTGTTCAGATTTCCAAGCTGCCATGGAAATACCAACGAGGGCTCATTTGAAGCTTGAGTCACAATCAGAGCTCCAGGAGGCTGGAAGCCCTCAGCATTGGGCTTTGTTCCATGGCTTACCATGTAACTTGGAACCTAGGATGGGGGCCTGCAGGCCGGGGGGCATTCCCTGCTTGCCTGGGATAAGAAGCTCTAATTGGGCCAGAGTTCTGTCTGGCCCAGGGGTAGAAGACTGCAGTTCCGAGCTTCTTTCTCTGGCCTACACTGTTGCAAAGTGCCCAGGATAGGGCCCCATGGGCCCAGGGTGGTCTCCACTGCTTGTCTGGGTTCACAAGCTCTGATCGGGTTCCGGGCCGGAGCCCTAGTGGGCCCTGGGGTTAAAGCCCTCAGCCTTGGTCTGCGTTCCCTGGCTCGATGTCGCTCAAAGTGGCACAGATAGGGACCCATGGGCCCATGGTGGACTCCCCTACTTGTTCAGGTCCAGACTTTCTGACTGAGCTCCTGGACATAAACCTGAGGCAGCATGTCACAAAGTGCCAGGACAGGGTCTCACAGGCCCAAGGAGGTCTCTGATGCTTGTCTGGTTTCAGAAAATCTGACAGGCCCCATGTCGGAGCCCTGGACAGCCCTGAGGTTGAGGTTCCAAGGCCTGGATTCCATTCTTCAGGCTGCCATGTAACAAAGTCCCCGGGCTGGGGTCCCTCAGGCCTAGGAAGGTCTCCCCTCGTTGTCCTGGTTAATGACCTCTGACCGGGCCCACGGTCATACCCTTGGAAGGGCTTGGGGTGGAAGAGCTCAGTTCTGGGTTCCCTTTCCTTCCTGCCATATCTCAAAGTGCCCCGTACATGGACCTGAAGGCCTAAAGAGGCATCCCGTGCTGTCCTGGAATAGGAAGCTCTGACTGGGCCCCGGGTCAGAGCTCCAGCAGGTCCTGGGTTGAAAGCCCCCAGCCCTGGACTTCCTTCTTCAGCCTTCTGTGTTGCATAGTTCATGGGATGAAGTCCCACAAGACCAGGGAGGTCATCCCTGCTTGTCTGCATTCAGAAGCTCTGACGAGGCAATGTGTCAGAGCTCTGTGATGACCCCCTCCCAATGCCCATTGCCGATACTTAGATCATGCTCTGAGATCTCAGGTCTCACAGTCCCTGGCCTCTCCAGGAGTAAACGGATTCCCTTTTTCTAAGACAAGGTGCAACTAGATGGCCGTCTTTCGAGCTTGAGCACCTGGTTGCATGTCAAGCACTCCTTTGATACGCCCAGTTGTCTGTGCTGCCCTGAAAGTAACAAATAGGGCTCATTTGACTCTTTGATCCCAGCCAGGACTCCAAGAGGTCATGTTGTTTTCTGCGATGGCCCGATATGTCACAGATTATGAGAAAGGGGGTAGCCTTGCTCAGGGTTAGTAGGAACAGGGTACTGAGGATCCCTTGTCATCTAGTGATTCTCACCCGGGTGCTACCTGGGTCTGCAGCTGCCTTCCAGCCCTGTACGATGAGCTTCCCTGAGTGCAGCCAATGACCTGAAGCTGACATCCTCGTGCAGGGTGGCTTGCTCAGGGGTTGGTTAAGTCAGCAGTTTGTGATTGTGATGGTCAGGCTGATCTGAGAGTCCTGATGAAGGCTCATTTGACTCTCCAAGCCCAGCCAGGGATCCAGGTGATCAGATGTGTTTTCTCCAATGGCACTCTTTCATTTAGTGTGCATGGATCACAAGAAAAGGAAGGTATCCTCCCTCTGGATTATCAGAGACAAGATATGATGGCCTTCCTTGTCCTCTAGTCTTTTTCCCCAGGTGCTGCAATGCCTGGAGTACAGGGGCCTGAGTCTATGGCTACCTTCCAGCCCTGTCAGATGGCCCTTTCCTCTGAACCTTGCTTCCCAGAGAGCAGAAAGGGATTCAAAGCTGACATCACCATGCAGATTAGACTGCTTGGGGCTGGTTTAGCCAGTACTATACTCCGATTGATTGGGCACACTTGGTCCTATTAGGAAAGGATTGCTTGGCCAGTCTAAGCTGTTGTTGCTAGCAAGACGCTTTGATCCTGCCTACACTGTCCGACTCGAGAGGCTGCCCTTTGTGGAGGCCACTCAGCAGAGCAAAGGTCAACTAGCCAGGCAGCTTGTTAAGTGGTGTCACCAGAGTGGATAGGGTCGGTGGTGCATGCCGCAGATGCTGCCTGGTGGTCTGGACCCTCTACATTCATATGTTGCCCATTTCCAGCCAGGTCACCCCTGTGACTTGCTCAGGCTGCACCTTGGCCCGCCTCTCCAGTCTGTTGTCATAAAGCAGGCTGGATCTGCCGGCGCCCATATGACTGTCTTGTCCCTTCAGCATATCTGCATGCAAGCAGGGCCTCCCAATTCAGTCTCCCAAGGAGTGTGACGATTGATTTAGGATGGGCAAATGGCTCCACCTCTCATCCAGCAGATGTGGCTTTCTGGTTGATCCTGCCAGTAGAGTATGCTTCTCTGAATTATATAGCCATGCATGTGTAAGTACAGATGGCTGGTACAGTGAAACTGCGAATCGCTCATTAAATCAGTAATTGTTCCTTTGATCACTCCATCTGTTTCTTGGATTATTCGTAATTCTGGAGCTAATACATGCTGACGAGCGCCTATCGCCCGGGATGCATGCATTTATTAGATCAAGACCAATCCAGACTCGTCTGGCCTCTTTAGTGACTCTAGATAACATTGGGCTGATTGCATGTCCCCGTGACAGCAGCAATACATACGGGGTTTCATGTTTAAATATAGATTTCAAAGATATAGATGAAAAAAATATCGATGTAATAATATCAATTACAAAAATATCGATTCCCTATACTTAAACAGGTAAGTACAGTAATATCGACTCAAAAATATCGATGTAAAAAATATAGATGTAAAAAATATCGACTTAAAAAAAATAACATAACTAAAAATAAATTAATTAAACAATATTAATATTATTATCAAAATTAATTATATTTATTATATATTTTAACTAATTATAACAAATAAACGTAATGTAATAAATATAAACACAAAAAAAGTGTACATATACACATATTTACTTAAATACATTTTATTAACTATTATCTTTATTTCATTTATAAACTTTTTTAATTATATAAAAATAAAACAAACACATATATAAATAATTTTAAATAAAATATTCTATATTTAATTAAAACATTAAACTATTAAAAAAATAATACATACATTTATTAACAAAATAAAAACATTAGTAGTTAAAACATTGGATCGCGAAGGGTTAAAATTACTATTCCCACTCCAGTGAGTGCAACAGTAGGGGAAGTGCTGGATAGCGTAGGGGTAAAAATTACTATTCCCACTCCAGTGAGTGCAACAGTAGGGAGAGCGCTGGATAGCGTAGGGGTAAAAATTGCTATTCCCACTCCAATGAGTGCAACAGTAGGGAAAGCGCTGGATATCGGAGGGGTAAAATTTACTATTCCCACTTTAGTGATTGCAACAGTAGGGAAAGCGCTGGATAGCGGAGGGGTAAAAATTACTATTCCCACTCCAATAAGTGGAACAGTAGGGAAAGCGCTGGATAGCATATGGGTAAAAATTACTATTCTCACTCCAGTGAGTGCAACAGTAGGGAAAGAGTTGGATAGCATAGGGGTAAAAATTACTATTTCCACTCCAGTAAGTGTAAGATTAGGGAAAGCGCTGGATAGAGGAGGGGTAAAAATTACTATTCCCACTCCAATAAGTGCAACAGTAGGGAAAGCGGTGGATAGCGTAGGGGTAAAAATTACTATTCCCACTCCAGTGAGTGCAACAGTAGGGAATGCGCTGGATCCCAAAACAATAAAAAACAAAAACTTCAACATTTTTATTAAATTTAATTTCCAATATGAACATAATTAATATATACATTTAAATATATATTATTAACAAAGATAATAAAAAAATTATTAATGACACATTATTTAACATTATAATATCCACAACACACACCTACAATTAATTACACAATTACAATGTATAATTAGTAATTAATTAATGGTAATTCATTTAGAAATATGTAATAATTATTCAATAAAAAAATTAATTACTTACCACACTTTACACAATTTACACATATAAACACCACAACACACACCTAAAATTAATTAAACAATTAACCTAATTAATTATTAATTGACTTATTGAAATTACATAATAACTAAATATTAAACTATTATTAATTAATCAATTAACACGGTAACTATTCAATACATTTTATAAAATCAAATTACTTCCTATGCTATTCCCCAAATAATCCACAACCCACTATGGAACTAAAAACGCAAAATTAAACTTAAAATAAATTAATAACTTGTAAAACTCTAAAACATATAATAAAATGACAAATAGCTCTCATTAAAAACACTAAAATACATAAAATTATTGTTTAATCTATATTTTTGTCAACTATATATTTTTGTTAACGATATTTACTACAAAGATATTTTTGTAATCAATATTACTAACCTGTCAGTCGATATTCTTGGCCACTATATTTTTGTTGCCGAAATTTCTTCCCCGCTATATTTTTGCGGCGATATTTCTGTCCCACGATATTTCTCCGTCGATATTCCTACTCTGCACCACATACGGATGTCTGCCCTTTCAACTTTCAAGCACACTTTCTATGCCTACCATGGTGAGCATTGGTAACAGGGATTCTGGGTTTGATTCCATAGAGAGAGCATAAGAAATGCTATCACATCCAAGGAAGGCAGTCAGCTCGCAAATTGCCCACTCTGAACTTGAGGAGGCAGTGACGAAAATTTACTTTACAGGACTCTTTCGAGGCCCTGTAATTGGGATGAGTGCACTTTTAATCCTTTAACCCTGATCCATTGGAGGACAAGTCCAGTGTCATCGGCCGTGATAATTACAGGTCCAATGGTGTATAACAAAGTTACTACAAATAAATAGCTCTTAGTTGGATCTTGGGATCAAGGTGGAGGTCCACCACGAGGCTAGCTACTGCCTGTCTTAGCCGCTGCCTCTCCTTGCCACCTTGATACTCTTGACTAAGTGTCCTGGGGGACCGAAGCATTTGCTTTGAAAAAATGTGGAGTGTTCAAAACAGAATGATTGCTGATTATTCAGCTAAGAATAATGGAATAGGACTTTGGTTTTATTTCGTTGGTTTCAGAACAGGGACCATGATTAAGAGGGAAGCTCAGGGGTATTTGTATTGTGCCGCTTGGGGTTACATTTTGGAGCGTGCAAGATGAACCAAACAAAAGCATTAGCCAAAAATGTTTTCATTAATCAATAAAGAAAGTTGGAGGTTTAAAGACAATCAGATACTGTAGTAGTTCTGACCATAAACAATGCACAGTAGTGATCCAGCACCATTATTTCCATGACCTGTTGAACAGGTTCCAGGAAACCAAAATCTTTGAGCAGCAAGATCCCGACACCCGCTGGGCGCAACCCGCTCTGGGGACAGTGGCAGGTGGGGAGTTTAACTGGTGTGGTACACCAGTCAAACGATAATGCAGGTGTCTTAAGATGAGGTTAGGGAGGACAGAAACCTCCTGTGGAGCAGAAGGGGGAAAGCTTGCTTGATTTGAATGATCAGTATAAATACAGACTGAACACAGGAGATTCTTCTGACTTTTTGTGTGTCAAGCAGGAGGTGCCAGAAAAGTTACCACAAAGTTAACTGGCTTGTGAGGGCAAGCATTCATAGCAACGTCTCTTTTTGATCCTTGAATAAAGGCTCTTTCTATCATTGTAAAGCAGTATTTACCAAGAATTGGATTATGCACCTAGTAATAGGGAATGTGAGCAGTTCTTAGACTGTTGTAGACGTTTTGTTTTACCCTTTTGATGATGTGTTGTTACAATAGTAATACTTCTCAGTATGAGATGTCCCTCAGGTTCAGACATTTGGTGTATGTTCTTGGCTGAGGAGCAAATGGGATGAAGCTACCATACTTGGGATGATGACTAAATGTCTTGAAGTCAGAATCCCCTCTAAACCACAATGACACTGCAGTTCCGTGGAGACTCCGTTGGCCTGGGATAGCCAACCTATGGGCCGGTGTGTAGAGCCACTCGCTCGGGCTGAAGTGTGGATGGAAGGGGGCTGCCTCCATCACCCTTAGCCATTCGTGGGGCACCTGGTGCTAGCTCATTTGTAGACAACATGATTCTGGGTCAGGGTGAGTAGCGAAGCAGCTACCTTTCTATGATCTATAGAAAGTCATCCTCTGAGCTAAGCTATGGTCTCTCTCCATGAGTGCCCATGCCCACCTGGGGTCCCTCTGCCCCCAGGCTGGTGGGAAGGAAAGGTGTGGGTCCATGAGAGCCTGCCTCTAGCACATGCAATATGGCGTGGGGGCCTCCCTCTCCCACCCTGCTCCACTGGGTGCAGGGATGGGCGCATGATTCCTCACAAGATAGCAGAATGATCAGATGGCAGGACCAGGCACCAGCAGAGTTGCTTGGAGGCAAGAAGCTGGTTGGTGGCTCAAAGACCAAGCCTCCTGTGTGTTGGCCTCATTGTCGCTGTTGTCTGAGAATTAAGGTCACCAGGTTGACCCGAGCCATCTGAGCACCAGGCTGGCCAGCAAGATGACCAGCCGATGGCTTCCTGATCAGATGGAGTTGATGTGAAAGTCCAGCAGATCCTAATACAGGGTGGCATTGGACTGGGAAGAGTCTGGGGCTAGTGCGAGATGAACAGCAATTCCCAGGAGAGGTGGGCAAAGCCATGGTTTTTGCCTGGGAGTCCCTGCAGGCCAGGGTTGCAGGCACCAGGCAGGACCACTTTCTCTACACAGGCAAGGGTGGCATTGGACTGGAGAGGAGTCTGCGGCTTCTGCAGGCTGAACAGCTCCCATAATCCCCCATTGGAGGTCTGGTCTGTGCAGGCCAGTTGTGTAAATCAGAGCCTCCTTCTCCTCTCAGGTTATCGTGGTGCACCACCCGCAAGAGTTGATCAGGTTTCAAGATGTACACCTGTAAGCTTGTGAGCTTTGTGTTCGTAAAAACATCACCAGTGACGTTTCATTCTCACGGCTGATCCGGACAATGGACGAATATGGGCGTGCCAACTCAATGCATCATGTCACCAGTTCAGCCTTCCTAGTTTAAATTATGCTAAGGCCTAGTCATTATATGGCACTTCTGAGCACCACGGTGTTGCTAATCTGAACTGTGTTCCATAGTGCCTAACAGGTAAAGCGGACACCATTTCATCTCAAAGTGAAGGTAGCGTCACATGGGGCAGTTGTGGTGAGGCATACAGAGGCTTCCATGGCATCTTTCACTGATCTGGTCTTGTCACGCACTGCCTTTAATCTTTGGGGAAGGCTCCAGTTTCCTGTATGGCCTGCAAAAGTCTTGCTGTCTCAAATACAACCTGCTTGATGTGAATCAACAAAACTGATTATGGTGCCTAATCACTGGGATGAAAGGTATCGAAGCATGTGATGTGTTCGTGCACAATCATTTGGTAACTGCTGAATGAGTTTAAGATGTTTCAGGTATGAAGGTGCCCAAAAGAGCTTATTTCAGAAACCATGAATCATAGTCAATGTTTTCTCATGTCAACGGGTGTCCACAGCTCCGAGGACATGGGTGGGGGTGGGGAAATGGTGGGAAACAAAGCAATCACGAGTCGGTTCATCAAGCGCTCATAACTCCACAACCATGCACGGACAAAGACACAGTTTACATCATTCACCTCAGTACAAGTCCATCAACCTACCTCACTGATGCTCTCCAGCCCTGGAGAAAGGAATACGGCGAATGGCAAGACCCTGAGAAGACAACTGGGGCACACTGAGCATCCTGTGATGAAGAGAGATTGTCACAGACCTTGAAGGCGTTGATCCTTTCCTTAGCCCCAAGAAATGTAAATGTAGATGTTTTTCTGTTCCTGGTCCACAGTTTACAATATGCTGCAGACTACTGAGCTGCTGATCACTTATAGCCAGACTCTCCTCTGCAGGGTCATATTCCAGCACGAGTCACCACAGCAAGAAGAGCCCTCGCTGCATCAAGTACAGCAGTAGTCCTTTAAGGAATCAGTACCCCAGCCCAGTTCCCAGCCTGAAAGGCTGCAGTCAGTGATACTGGTAATGCAAACAGCAGTTTTCTCAACTACACTGGGTTGTAGTTTCTTTTTGGTTATTGAGGGAATTATTTAACACTAACTGAGAAAACGACTCAATCTTTATCCCCAAAGCTGGCTCATCAGCCCTGGTGCACAGTTTATACTTTATAGGGCTTCCTAATCATGACCTTTCGTAATCAGCACATGATGCTGCCAATACCAGGATGGTGTTCAAAAGGAACTCCCCTTGAGCTCTTTCTTACCAATTCAGGTGGGTTCGAAGCACTGCGAGACCTATTGTGACACAGATAAGGCTGTAAGACAAGAATGAGTAGAGTCCCTCTAGTAGGGAGAACAGGAGACAAACATTTTAAGAAGGAATCTGGCAAGTCCACCCACCCAATGGAAACTACAACACAGTGTAACACTACAAGAAGGGACTAAAATGTTTCATACAGTGCAGGCTCCCAGGTGAACAAAGGACATTGACAGCCTCACCATCTTGTTTTTCTAGAGTCACAAAGGGAAGCTGAAAGTGGATTCCCCGCTGCAACCAGCCAAACATGCACAGAGCCTCCACACTCACCCTGTGCCATACATAAAATTAACATATACATTTCCACAGATGGAAGTTAAAGACCAAGTGGGTCTGGTAGAACCTTTGAAATAAGGAAAACCGTCAAGCACCTCCCCCTGATCGAAAGAACTATAAAGGCCCGTTCTTTACACTGCAGATCATGTTGTCATCACTTCAAATCTCATAAAGCAAGAGGGCAGTAGCCACTGTTTAGAGGGCAGTAGCCACTGTGCATAGGGCAGTAGCCACTCTTTGGGTGCCCACTCGATCTAAGAGCAATGCTCCTGGCTCCCAAGTCATGCAACTAGGAGATCCCTCAATGAGCACAGTGATTGTCTTGTACACTGAGGTAGCAAAAAAAAATCTAGCCGCTACACGCAGGGAAATAACTTGAGGGAGCATAGAACACTCCTCTGAACCATGCACATGAGATATCTGTCCCAACATGGGGTATTTTCCTTCTTTCATATTATTGTCGACATGCTCCAACCCCATTTTCCAAAAACAACAGTTGATGGACAGAATGCAGAACAATGTCATACATTCACCCCAGTACAGAGATCTGGGCCTAAATCCATCGTTTTTTTGCACTCCACACCACCCCAGTTCAGACATGGCCATATGCAAATCAGCCTTGGCCCTGTGCCTCATGGAAACAGTCCAGCCCGAACTGACAAGCCAATTTTCCAGCACTCACCTTCTGACACTTTCTTATAAGACACTTTACCCCCCATTGACATGTATCCCTCCTACATTTTATTTTCTTTCTTTCTTTTCAATTGGTGCATTTTTACATGTGTCTCTTCTTTTCCAGTCATACTTTGATCATTACTTTGCTCTTTTCTTCTCTATTGGCTTCCCCTGTCTTCTGTATCTGATCATTTGTGATTGTTCTTTTCTTGGACCACTCTTCTTGTTTAGTGTCTGTCACATTTTGTGAGCTCCACTCCACCACAATGACTGACTTTCCCTTATTTCTGGAGACATTGCAGCGTTCTCTTTAGGGCCTCATGCATGCACAATTACCATCAACATCTCGCAAACTTCCGCAGATACAACCATACTCTCCGAAGATTTTTTCTCTTGTAATCACATGCTGTATTGCAGTCGCTTTTCCAACACTAGTCTGTGAGTCTTATACTGCAAGGTAACCATTTGGGGAATATTTTGACAGATTTGTTCAGGGACAGGTATTACTTGCACTTAAAAAGACTTGCTGGTATGTAGGTATGATGCCCAACAAGACCTTCTGACATTACCTAAATTATTTATAATATGCTTACTGTAGTATTCTCTGTTAGAATTGTTATTGTACATTCCTGTTGTAACATTCCATATGTGTTGAATAGAACAGTCTTAACTGGTCTTCTGCTGGAGGTGGTTGTTCAAGCTGTCTCTTACAATAAACTTATCAGCTTCTACCTGACCAGCCTTATTGAATTACAACATAAATTTGGCGACGATCAGGATCTATTATCTGGAAAAGAACCACGCAATTTATTTTTCCTTCTAAAGATTTTTTTTCATCCTCGAAGAAGTTGAAAGATAGAGACAGCGTTCGCCTACACAGTCCAAGAAAAATTCAAGGTATTATTTATTTATTTCTTTCATGTATGAAGATTGCACCAGCGGCTGCCTGCTTTGTTTTATGTGCTTTGATCGCACCAGCGGGAGTTGAACTTCAACCCCATTACTTTTATTTTTTTTTTACTTTCTCTCACACAAGAGAGTAATAAGACGCTATTGAGCCTTAAGACGCTATTTTTATTTGCGTGGGACACTAACGAAGGCATCTTTTCTTTATTTTAAACTTTTATCTTTTATTATAGCGCCTCTAACTTCAGCAGCATTATTTAAAACTTACCGAAGCTTCCGAACTCGCGCTGCTGCCCGTGCCTTTCCAACGCTGGTCTAAAGTGTCGTCACACGCGTCAATTCCACAGCGTCATCTCACGTATCACGTCCTTACGTGTGCGTCTCAGCGGTCATCTTTACTCACCGTCTCCATGGTAACAGTCACTATCACAGCCACGATCGGATGTCGACAAATTAACATGTTTTAATCCTCATTTCATCTCGCTTTCATTGGAAATTGCGATATTAATGGTACCGTTTATTCTATAATTCGACATTTGAACTTTGGTACTTATTTTTTTTTCTTTGTTTTTCTTTTGTTTTTTTTAAAAGGGGGAAGGTGTTAGACGGGGACCTGGAGGGTCCGCCGAGGACAAGAGGAGAGGCCTCCGGGAGGGCCGTCTCCAGCGATCGTACAGACAAGTAACTTCCCCCCCACAGATGGACACCACACAAGGATAAGGTTAACTCTCTTTATATGCAGTTCTTGAGGTAAAGTATCATGGTACAGTGGGATCGGGACACGAGGGTCCTCTCAATTCTAGTCTCTGGAAGGGAAAGGGGTAGCGGGACAGTCTTAGTACCGGTCCGGTACAGGTGGTAGGGTGGATAGCTCACAATCCTCGAGCTCGAAGTTCCGGGAGGTTGGGCCGCAGCAGCACCAGCGGCTCGGATGGTAGTTCACACATGGACGGGCCGCGGCAGCGCCAGCAGGTCCCGACGAGGATGCAGGTTGCAGTGGGCCGCGGCAGCGCCAGCACGTCCCGACGAGGATGTAGGTTGCAGTGGGCCGCGGCAGCGCCAGCAGGTCCCGACGAGGATGTAGGTTGCAGAGGGCCGCGGCAGCGCCAGCAGGCAGGACGGTGGTTCACAAGGCAGGGCTGCGGCAGCGCCAGCAGTCCGTCAAGGATGAGTTCTTCAAGGTGTCTCTCGACTCCAGGATACAACTGCCTTCCTGCTCTGGAGCTGCCCCAGTTATAGGTCTGGCCTCCTTTGATGTCCGGACCCTCGCTCTTGGAGGTCGGGAGGTCCGGATGAGGGAGTCCAGACACCCAGCAGGGGGGTGGAGCCAGCGCCCGGGGAGGCTGGGGGCGATCGGCACCTGGCGGGGGAGAGCCATTGACACTCCTTTCCCCCATTGACCTGCCAAGTGGTCCGTTCACCTCCAGGGTGGTTGGTGGTGCCGGGATGTCGGGGCCTGGCCAGGCCCAGGGTTGGGGTCGAGCTGAGGCCACGCGGCCTCGTGGTGCAGTGTCCAAGATGGCGGCTGGGCCGGGCAATGGTGCTGACGGTGGCTAGGGCCAGTGATACAGAGATGTCCGGGAGCAGGCGTCCCGTAGGGGCCGGGTTGCGGGTTGCTTCTGTGGGTCGTCGGGGTTGTTCTTCTGGTGGCACCGGGAGAGCCGGTGTCCGGGCTCTGTCATGCGGGGAGGGAGCGAGCCCTTCACGAGGCCTGTCCAACAGAAGGTGTGTAGTATTCTCTGTTAGAATTGTTATTGTACATTCCTGTTGTAACATTCCATATGTGTTGAATAGAACAGTCTTAACTGGTCTTCTGCTGGAGGTGGTTGTTCAAGCTGTCTCTTACAATAAACTTATCAACTTCTACCTGACCAGCCTTATTGAATTACAACACTTACCTATTGGGCCTTTCACCCATCCCTCTTAATCAATGAATCTGCTGACGTTGGCTAACTTATGTGGGAGTGACAGCATACTAGCCTTTTCCAAAGAGCAGATCCACACAAAGTACCAGAGACTGGTAGGGCAAAGGGTGCTTTATGAGACCAAATATATTCCTGCTTTTAGCCAAAGCTTATTTTTTATAGTAGTGTAGAATGACAATTCCGAAGAAAAAAAGTTTTACAAAAACCATCACAAGACAAAGACAAATGTCTGACAGTCAATCCAGAACTATTGGTTTTGTCAATGCTTGCGTTTTTTGTGGTTTTTGGTGGGGGTGGAACCAAGATGTATCTCCAAAATGTTTGACACCATGTGGTAAAACTCATTTTACATAGGAAATGCTCTTAACAAGGGATTTCATAGAAATTAGGAGGCTGTCTCTTTCGGCATTGTTTTTATTGACATGAGATTTTTTTTCATCTTAAGTAACTGTTTTATCATTTCTGTTACACATTTTGTATAACAATTATTGGCATAATGGCACTGACACCTCTGCGGTTAGGGGTGAAAGCTGTGAGCCAAGCTCATTATATCACTTATTTTTGTGTGATCACAGTTTGTTAATATGCTGTTGTATCACTTTGTATAGGATAGAGTCCATATGGTTTTAATTTAAAAGTCACAGTGAGTTTTGTGACCTTTCACCGGACTAATGTGTATAATGTAATATTTAAAAAAATACTTAACGGTAGCGTGTAATATGGCCGCATATTTTCTCATTGGGATTTACCTACCACTAACCACCTCGTGGTTTATTACGTCACCAGAACATCTTGACGGCAACAGTGAACCATTTTACAGTTACCCCTTGCGTATCATATATTTGTGTGTTTGTGTGAGCCTGTAGATCTGTGCATGGTAGATAGATATATAGATAGATAGATAGATAGATAGATAGATAGATAGATAGATAGATAGATAGATAGATAGATAGATAGATAGATAGATAGATAGATAGATAGATAGATAGATAGATAGATAGATAGATAGATAGACAGACAGATAGATAGATAGATTTCATGCAGTGTGTATGTCTGTACTAAAGTTGTACTTAGAGTGCCAGCGGAAAGGACAAACTGAGAATACTCTTAGAAGTTTGTTTTGGAAAAATACAATTATGAGAAATTGTTCTACTCGTTGGAGTGCCTGCCTTTATTTCTTGAAGAGCCTTTCCAATAAGAACAATCTACTGTCTCTGGCTATCTCCAAAGTAACGCCAAGATCCATAAACTGCTATAAAAAACAAAGTTCATGTTTCTCCTTCCTCTAAAAGTGAGTTCAGGCTTAGCCGATTGACTTTGGAGGTCAACACACACACGCCTAGGCAAAACCTCCCTGAGGGCTACCACCTACCACCTCCCCGCCTGATGCTTACATTTATTGGATTGGACAAAGGAGGCCGGCTGCAGCTATTTTGCTCAACATCTGGAGGGCAATGAAAGTGAATCCCCTTCGAGGGGAAGTGCAGAAAGAGGGCAGTCACAAACTAACCTGTGGAGCCATTCTGCCCCTCTCGGATGTCACCGTGGAAGAAGGAATGGGGAGGAAGTAAGATTAGAAGAAAGGGTCACCTGGCTGTAGTTACCAGATCAAGATGAGCCGAACCATTCCCAGATGGGCCCAGATGTCACAACCAACATCTGGCCCCTTCACAACATGTCAGTGTTCACAATGTTTAATTGATGCCATTGAAAGTGCCTCACGCACCACACACATTCCTAAAATCACAGCCATTCATGTCTGGAGGAGCATTTCCGTTCTGTCTCAGCACAGTCGCGTCCTACTGCCCCTAGGAGCAGTGCCCATTTCGCTTTCAGGCTTCAAGTCTCTTTGAGGGGTGTCTCTCTACCCCCTCTCTATTGAGGAGACTCCTTTCCAAATTTCTCTCTCATGAGCCATTGAGTCTTTTCTTTTTAGGGGTGGTGTCCACCTTCAATCTATTCCTGAGTGAATCATTCTTCAACCTCTCTCTTTTCAATTGGTCTTCGTACCTGTCTCTCAGTGAGTCAGTCTCACACCTCTCTCTGAGGGAGTCAGCATTTTACCTTTGTCCAGGGCATGCACGCTTCTACCTCTCTGAGGCCTCATTTACTACAAAATGACACTGTGCAGCGCCGCAAGCACTTATGCTGCACCAAGCTATGTCCTTTTAAAAGTACAAGTATGCATCGTATTAATCGCATTTGTGTGCAGTTCCCTGCGCTGGTGCACTATTGCTGCCATGTGCCAGCGTGGGCACCCTTGCACCATGTTGCCAGGGTGCCTGCTTTGCGGGGATGGATGTTTTTGTGCAGGAAGGGCCACTTTCCTGCACAAAAACAATCATTGATGGCATTTTCCTCTTTCTATGCATGCTGTAGAATGCAGTATGCATATAAAGAGCAAAAAATGAGGAGAAATAAAAGTATTTCTCCTTGTTGCGCTACTCCTATGTCTCCCATGGGGAGGAGTGGGATTCTGACACATTTCAAGCTTTACAAAACGTTGTACCTCTGGGAATGTGTCAGGTTCCAAGGATCTTATGTGGGAACACCCACAGTAACGCCCATGGAACGCCCCTTTCACGCAGAGTAATGCCTGAAAGGGGCCCATTTTACAAGTGCAGGAAAGGACGCGCAAGTCAAGTCAAGTCAAGTCAAGTCAAGAGATTTATATAGCGCGCTACATACCCAGAGGGTCTCAAGGCGCTTGAAGAAGGGTGGGGAATTACTTGTCGAATATCCACGTTTTAAGTTGCTTTCTGAATGCTAGGTGGTTCTGAGTAAGGCGAAGGTGAGTGGGAAGTGAGTTCCAGGTTTTAGCTGCCAGGTAGGAGAAGGATCTACCTCCCATGGTGGTTTTGTTGATGCGAGGTACAGTGGCAAGGGCTTGGTTTGAGGATCGTAGCTGGCGGGAGGGGGTGTAGAAGGACAGTCGTGTGTTGAGGCATTCGGGTCCAAGTTCGTAAAGTGCTTTGTGTGCGTGGGTTAGGAGACGGAAGGTAATCCTCTTATTGACGGGGAGCCAGTGGAGGTTTTTCAGGTGACCAGAGATGTGTTCTTTACGCGGGATGTCTAATATGAGCCTGGCTGAAGCGTTCTGGATGCGTTGGAGTTTTTTCTGGAGTTTTGCGGTGGTACCGGCGTATAGGGTGTTTCCGTAGTCCAGGCGGCTCGTGACCAGTGCGTGGGTGACTGTTTTACTAGTTTCGGTGGGGATCCAACGAAATGTTTTTTTGAGCATGTGAAGAATGTTGAAGCAAGATGAAGAAACGGCGTTGACTTGTCTGTTCATCGAGAGTGAGGAATCTAGGATGACTCCCAGGTTCCGTGCGTGGTCCGTCGGGATGGGTGCTTTTCCAAGGGCCTCTGGCCACCAAGAGTCATCCCAGGCGGAGGGGGAGGTGCCTAGGATGAGGACTTCTGTTTTGTCTGAGTTCAGTTTCAGACGGCTGTGCTTCATCCATTCGGCTACTTCTTTCATTCCTTCATGCAGGTTGATTTTGGCAGTGTTAGGGTCTCTGGTGAGAGATAGGATCAGTTGAGTGTCATCGGCGTAGGAGATGATGTTGAGGTTGTGTTGGCGTGCGATGACCGCGAGGGGGCTCATGTATACGTTGAAGAGGGTGGGGCTGAGTGAAGATCCTTGTGGTACGCCGCAGATGACTTCAGTGGCCTCTGACTTGAATGGTGGAAGGCGGACTCTCTGGGTTCTTCCGGTGAGGAACGAGGTGATCCATTCCAGTGCTTTTCCTTGGATTCCGACGTTTCTGAGGCGCTGTAGAAGGGTGCTATGACAGACTGTGCCGAAGGCTGCGGAGAGGTCGAGGAGGATGAGGGCGACTGTGTCTCCATTGTCCAGTAGAGTTCGAATGTCGTCTGTTGCTGCGATGAGGGCGGTTTCAGTGCTGTGTTTGGCTCGGAAGCCGGACTGTGAGGAGTCGAGGGATTTGTTGGTTTCGAGGAAGGCGGCGAGCTGGTTGTTGACCGCTTTCTCAATGACTTTGGCCGGGAATGGAAGGAGCGAGATAGGGCGGTAGTTTTTGAGTTCGGTGGGGTGGTGACTTTACATGGCCTTGTAAATATGGGCAAGCACACTGCGCTGCCAGTGCGTCAAAAAAGTGACACATCGGCTGCTCAATGTGCTTGTAAATGAGGCGCTTAGTTTTCCACATCTCAACTTCTATCTTAGGGTGTGAGTTTGCCACCTCTCTCTGAAACAGGTAGGCTTTCAGCTCTCTCTGAAACAGGTAGGCTTTTAGCTCTCTCTGAAACTGTCTTCCACTTCACATGGAGGTAATCCAATTTACATCTCTTTAGAACAGCTGTTCTCGGTGGGGAGTCCTAGGACCCCTGGCTGTCTGCAATGTCTACTCAGGGAGTCAATAACCGTTGAAAAATAAAACAATACTTGCACAATAATAAAGTATATTTTCATGAAAAAATTCAAAATGCTCTATGACTATGAAGGAATTTAAAATTGGAAGTTAAAACCTTTGTCTGTTTGCTTGGCTTTAAGTGGGAGCAGAGCAAGTAAATATTACAAAATCTAATCTGGGTGATTGATGGTGTCAACTGAAGCACGAGTATGCGCTGACAAAAAGACAGCATGCAATATGAAAATAAAAACAAATTATGAAAATCTCCAGTATTCCCGTTAAAATGTTGATTGTGTATTTTTTGTTAGGGAATTAAATATTCCACAATGTGTGTATTTTTCTTTGACGTTTACTTGTTTCTGTATCTTTGAGTATTATTTTGAGAATCAGTTTGTTGCAAAAGCTTACGCCCAGTTCCTGGCTTGCAAAAAGGATGCAGTCGAGGTTCAAAGAAGTCTAAGGTTCAGAACATCTGCCTTAGAGTCAGTCAGTCTTCCACCTTGAAAGAGTCAGCATCAAAAATCACTCTTTAGGGGACTGGTTTCCCCCTGCAATGCCTAGCAAAATTCAAATTGTTCTGTATAACTAGAAACTCTTCGCCAGCTCTGCACATCTAACATTGAAAGGCTCATACACAAGGGATCACTTGGTGAGTAGACGGTTATTTCTCTTTCTTTTCTAAGGAGAGTTTTCCTTAATTTTCGAAGTGAAGCTGACAGGGCAAATTGGGAGGGGTGGAGGGGGGGAGGGGTCACTGGATTACCAGTAAAAATGTTGACCGTTGAACCAGTTGGCAGTTGAGGAGATTCGATTATATTCATTAAATGATGCGTCTCTTTTCCAGTGTGCACACAAACCTGACACAAGAATATATTTCATGTTTGATATTTGACAGAGCTCTAAAATATGTGGTATATTTCAAGACTGAGCGTCAGGATCATCCTGTGTTGCTTTTATATAACGCCTCGTCAGCTGTGTTTAGCGCAATATACATGCAATTTCAATACTTTTTTTATGTACCACAACTATTCCAGAAGCAATAACAGCAAACTTTTACCCAATTTTATTTTAGTGATGTTATCGACCCTAGAAGTGTGAAAGGCTGAGTCGGTCCTCCCAGAGATAAAAACCTATGAAATATAGGTTGCACACCAATATCCACAGCAGGTGCGTTTTAGCAAGGTGCCATGGTAGCGACAGGGTCAGTTGTTCTCATACACCATCGTCCACGTAGGTGGTACAAACATTAAACATCTAGGGCGGGGTTTTATCTGACTTGCCTCTGATGCACAGGGATGCAAAAGCGACCCGGAAATGATGCTACTGTTTTTTTTTGTAATGGATTCTTCACGCCCAAAAATACCCTTTCATACCCTGGTTCACAACCCTTCTCTTCACTCCCCAAGGTGTTGATGGAAGCTTGTAAAACATTGTTTGTGTAGACTTGGAAGACTGATTTGTTTGTTTACCACAGAGATAAGGAAAAACAAACACCCTTGTCTTCCTATGGCGCTGTTGATTTGCTAATCTCTGTCTGTGGTCCGCTTGGTTGGGAGAGAGTCGCCTTCCCTTCCCGGCAGGAGGGGGCTGAAGTGGACAGGCCGCATTCTTAGCCTGTGGTCTGTTGTTGTCAGATAGCTGTCAATCAATCACCGAGAGCCTAAGAGCTCTCACTTTCTGTAACATAACCCACGCCGCCGTCCCCGCCCACAATCACCTCCGGGTCTCCCACAGGGGCCTTCACTTCAGGCCAAATCCATGGCTCTTTCGTCTCCTGACTGACAGCTTTGAACAGGGCTGTAATGCTGCATTCTGAGTGTCGCCATAGCCAAGCCCCTCTCCAGAACCCAAAGCAAACACCGACCTGAAAAAAGCGACAGAGTCATCTCATCATGGCCTGGGAAATACGAAATTAGAGTCGCAAAGCACTCCTTCCCTGCAAGAGACTCAAGCCCCACCTCACACAACCGTCACAGTCTTAGAACAGGGGCGATCTCTGCTAGCTGAAGAAAGGAAGGGCTCTTTCCAGACAGGAAGTCAAAACAAGCCTTTGCAATGCAATAGGCCTCGCAGTAGCGCACGTTAGAGCTATTGGTGTTGCAAATGAGAATGTTTTTTAGTTAATATATTTTGTTTGCAGTGAAGTGATTATTTGACCTCTTTAAAAAGATAGGCGAGAAAGAGAATGAAGAGAAAACAGAGGAACGTAGGGGTGGTGGGAGTAGAAGCTTATACTCTACAGAAGCAAAACCCCAAACGCACATATCTCGTGTCGGAAGAGAAAAAATAATAGCGACAGTTTGGACTTGAAACACCAAAAGGAATAAGTCAATATAATTACAAAACGTACTTACAAAACAACAAGAGAGTAGTTTTAGACAGAGGAAACATGACTGCATAGACAAGAGGGACACCCGGTGTAACTGTTAGAAATAAAACGTACTCCTTTCCTATTAATGTTTTTGCATAAATTATAATGTGCCAGTGAGAGCAGGATGAACATGCGCAAATTGGAGGCTTACACCCGGTACAGAATCTAAACCCTAAAAGCTGATCATTCAAGTCAGAAGCGATAATCTTGACTTTAAAGAGTAGGGAAAGGGCATAGCCAATTGGTCTCGCCTTCGGGAACCTTATAAGCGTTTAGCCATGCATCACATTATCCTGGGTTCTGTGAATAGCTGTACAATTACTGCACACTGGGTCATGAGGTCTATGTCTAGGTTTTCACTACAGAAATAGCGCATAGATACAATAATTATGGGGTGGGTGGATTAGCTAAAGAGCTTGTTAGCAGCTGCACACATTGGCTTGCAAGTGTATGGTGGGAGTGGCTTTTTTATAAATAAGGCATGCAGGTTTGTGAGTGAGAAGTAAGGGTGAATGGAGAGATGATGTGGGAGCTCAGTAGAAGGTGACTGTGCAGTATATAGAGTGTCTTTGCTCCGAATGCACAGATTGGTAGTAAAAGATTGTTGTAGGAGCATTGGGACCCCACATAGGAGTGTCATGAACCCCACGTTAGCAGCTTGATGGGGGTGAAGGGGTATACCTCTGGGAAGTGTGTGTAAAATACAACCTTTAAAATGCCCTTTGTCTCTTTTGATTGAGACACAGGTCGCTAAAAAGTAGGTCCTTAACCACTGCAGGGAATTTTCATTATGAAGTAGTGGGTAGAGGGAACAAATGAAACAGTCTATGATGAAAGAAATGATGGGTGAATCAATAGGTGTGTGGGTCTGTGGATGGATGGGTTGATGGTTGAATGGAGAGGGGCGAATAGATGGATGGATGAAGAGAATGAACAATGGATACGGAAAGGAAGGAGCGATAGAGGTCTAAAAGTCTCGAGGAAGGGCACCCTTTGCTGGATTGAAATTGGGGAGGGATGGAGATACAGGGGTAGAGTGACACCGTGAGGTACTGGTTGAGACATGCACAATGAGGGGAGGGATAAATAAGGCAGTCAGCAGGACTATCAAAGGTACAAAATCAGAGGTGAAAAACTTATAACTCCCTACCTACAGGAAACATTGTGGGAAAGGTATTCTAAATAACAAAGAAAATAGAGGGAAAATCAGGCTGAAATGCTGGTAAACTACTTTACCAAATCAGATTCTGCTGTGGCGGGTGCTTCTCCACTGTGTGAACCAGCTCTAACTATCGTCACCTAAGAGTGGCATTAGCATTTTGTGATGCATTGCATTCCATATGATGTTTGCCTAGCTAAAATGGAGGTATTGTCCCATGAAACCGTATACATTGCACAGCAGAAGGAACGGTTGTTCTTTATATATGGAAGTTAGTTATGGACTAATATCTTCCAGGTCAGAAGGACTGATGTAAATAATAAACTTGTGTTTGAATATTTGGAGTTATTAGAAGGAAGGATTTGTTAATAATCCTAAAATTGTTTTTAAAACTGCTGTGCATGTTGTCTCGTTATGTAAAACCATAAAGGCCTCTCAAGTCCTTTTGATATTTCTGTGTTTTTGAACGATTTCAAGGAATGAAAAATATTATATGCATTTTACAGAATATATTCCATTTATGAACTTACATTACACTTTTCCAAGAGCAGAAACTGAAATTGCAGTGTTTCCTTTGTGCATTTGGTTTTCATGTGCTCCTTTGTCGAACAAGGACTTAAATACAAAATTACAAGACCTGGTGCTTTAGGACCCAGACCCCCAGGTTGTCCCAGGCCCGCCCCCATCAGAACCCACAAATCAAGACTTGACGACCAGCGCTCTGGGTAAAGAGGCCATGTTTATCATCACAGAACACATATAAACATGACAATATATCATCAATAATCTTCAAATTTCATACAACATATATTTATCAACTTTGATCACTGAATGATATTTTATTTATGTTGATCATAACTTCATAATCTATCATAAGAAATGACAGAACTTAATTTTTCGACAAAGAATGTTCTCTTTAGCTCCAGCAGTAAGGGGCCTTCTGGCTCGCTTCCCCCAACCAACTGAGAACCACGCAGGGCGCAACCCACCTGCGTCCTTGAGAGGTGAGCCGCTGCCATCTGGTCCTTTTCCACCACCTGAGGGGCCCACCCCTCCACCACCAGGCTGCCCACCCAGGCTCGTAGGGAATAACCAGGGGCGAATGCCCCATGCCATAGTTTGTACACTGGCGCCCTTGCCCCCAGCCAGTGTCTCCATTCTCTCTGGGGTGAGCTTACCGTATCTCCCCCTCAGGGCTGGCCTAGGGAGTATGCAGGAGGACTCCCCTTGACAATGTAAGGCAATTTATGCGGCCCCCTTACCGCCACAAGGGCGACCAGGGCCAACCGCCCTTCGCCCTCCCCAACACCAGGCAACTCCTGAACCATCAAGTTCCCATCAATCCCCAGGCTGGGAGCCATGTTGGATTTAATTGCCTGAATCAACCAGTCTGGGTCCCAGGTACACAGGTGTCCATCATACGAACCCAAAGCCTAATCTGTGGTGCATTACCAAGCAGGACCCTGCCCCAGCACAGCTAGGCCATTCCTGCCTACCAGGCCCTCGGTCGAAACATTAAATGACCGTAGTCCTGGCACCCAATTTCGCCCTGGCATCATGAGACCACGCTTATCCAGGGAATGTCCAATCCCAATTGGGCGAATCTAGACATGGCCTCTCTCGGGGCCCCTTGTCCCGGCCCAAATATATCCTTACTTTCTAAACATATCATAACTAACTAGGGGAACTGCAGTACACAATGGCATAAGGAGTCTTACACACATTGGCGAATGTGTGTGCTCTGACGGTCCTCTTCCTCCATTAAACGAAAGGAAGACACTCTCTGAGCCCCCTAGCTTCAAGGCCCTGTGTCCAAGCCTACACATAACCTTACCCTCTTGATAAAGGATAACCAACTCTGGGAACTGCAGTCCACTATGGCACCCGGAGTCTTCCACCTGCCTGTGAATGTGTGTGTTAATTTAGTTTAGGGAGTGTTTGTGAATGTGTGCAATCTGAAAGGCCCAGAATTCCATCCAACCATACAAGGGAGACACTCGCGAAGCCCACCAGCCTCAGCTCCCGCAGCTGTTGTAGACAGAAAGTGGCCTGTTGCATGACCAATTGACTCAGCACCCACCCAACTTTGGAAGACATACCACCGTAATTTCTTCGGGTGAAATATCTGGCCTGCAGTGCCTGTCGCAGCACCAATCCTGTTTTGAGTGATTGACTAGCTCACTACCCCCACTGCGGTAGGTAGACCCCAATATGCTATGAAAACCATGCTTGAGTTTGAACCTCAGGACTGGTGGACATGTACGCCCCCATGCGCATCAACAGGCCTACTCTATCCCTTTTCCCGCTTTGAGCTCCACTTTCATCCCCTTTCACAAGTATCAGGTTTGATCCCCCTTGAGAGTGAGCCTGTCTGCACGTATCCCAGTGACCGGAAACTGCAACCTCTCCAGTACGCCAAGTCGTGCAAGTCTGACCCCTCGGAAAACTCTCTAAAATTTCCACAAACAGGCAGCTGAAAATACAGCAATTCCCACTGAGAACTGCCTTCTAAGCGGCGGATAGCCAACATGTACCCAACTAGAATCTAAATCACCAAGAGGGATTGTCCTCCTTCTGCATGCCCTCAATTTGGAGACGCAACCGAATACCGTCCGATGCTGCGTCAGGCACCCTCCTGTTTAGTGATCTCCACCACTGCAAGCAGCCCTGCATGAGCCTTTGGTGAAGTGAGGGAAGGGCCCTGTAAACCATACGTTCTTTCGCATGCCTTCTGTTGTGCTCGCAGCGGGGCCCCCTGACAGTGATAGGGCCAGACCCCAAACCCCCAAAAGTGGTGCTGAGAACCTAGTAATCTAATCCCATCTGACATTGTTGCCCAGCACAAACAGCCAAAGGGTGCCTGTGCAGCTAAAAATTCCTCCATGTCCGAAACCATCATCAGGACGAGTACGTTCTGCCTATTCTGTGGTGCGTAATCACGGATAATACAGTATACAGAAGAGATGTGGCTAATCCCCTGAATTAACTCAATACTTAGATGTGTGGTCGAGCAGGACACCTTCACTACACTAATTATGTACAGAACGGCAGCACAACCCCACCCTCTAGCCTCCCAGAGAGGAGTCTGATCCATGCATTGGGTTGGGCAGTGCTCTGGGATCCCTCAAGGGGCTTACTGGCCATAGTTCATAGCCCAGATACAAGTAGCCACCCTCTACCTAGGTACTTGAGAGACTTAAGTCTCGGTGACCCGGAAGGGGCGAAGCAGTGCAATACCTCCTTTTACACCTCAGACCCCATAACCTGCCAGGGCCTCGAAGAATCGACCAGCGTAGCCTTGGCGACGCTGCAGAAACTGTGGTGGAGAACTGCTCACCTCTACAGAGCTCCCATAATCTCCCAGACCAAAGCATCCCCCTGAGACGTGCGGTAACAGTAGAAGTCATAAATTCTCCTTTTACATCGAATGCCGGCGACACTAATGGTACAAGTCTGACATGTGATCTAGTGTGGAAGGCATTGGAGTAAAGGATTACATGAATTTACTTGCCCTGAACATAAGCGATCCAGCCACAATTAAGAATCAGGTAGGAGGTCGCCATAGAGGCACAAGTGTTTACGCTGAGCAACCAACCACTTCCTGCCCCATCCACCCCATACATGTAGTAGATGCAAGTCCCGCACAGAACTGTTCTACCCCCATAGATAATCAAAACCGGAAAGTGTTATTGCAACAACCTCACACACCCCTTTCAGTGGACACAGAGCCGACGCTTCACGATGGAGGTCAACAACAAGGGGAGGGCCACCAGGGCCGTGCTTCTAGTGGATTACTAGAGCGTTTCCCTTCCTGCAAATGGAGTCCTTGTTACATCACAAACACTCTAAATTCTTCTTAGTTTGCCGCAGTCAAGGTGGTCATGTGGTAATAACACCAATTATAGATTTGTGCGGATCTACTCATATGCTCACACAGATTGTGCTACCGACCAATAAGGATCCAGACACGCTGAACTCCAAGGCAGATCCTTGATCCAACCAACATAAGGGTATGGCGTTTCTAACCAGCAATGTGGGCGATAACACCATTGAAAACTTAACTACGCTGCCTGAACAATTCTCAGCCTTCCTAAATCTGTGCGTAACACTTTGCAAAGCACTTGGTCAAGCTGCCCTCAATGCAGGAATATCAACACAGGATGCCTCCTATACTAGAGGGGGGTGAAACATAACATTCAAATCCCTTGGCCCGACAGGCCCGATGACCCAAACCGACATGAGCAAGTACAGGCTAGAACCTGGTCCCCTAGCCCCAAAGTCGGCAGCACTGGCTGTAGGGCCACCAGCTCTTCTACTGAACCCAAAGAACGTTGTCTATGCCCCAAAGTAATAATACTGGCTCAGCTATAAAATACTGAGGATGTGCCATCCAAACAAGGGAGAGATGAGAGGGTCGACATTGAGTGCACATGGACAGCTCTCTCACTGAGACCAGAAAAACTACGGAAGTCTCTGACCACTGAAAAAAGGAAATTTAAGCTGATTCTTCCTGTGCAATACCTAACCGACCACCGTGTCAGCACCAAATACCCCAGCCAATGGGATACCATCAAGGTACGATGGCCATATAAAGGGGACTATCCTAACATTCAAAACAAAACCAATAACTTCAGAGCCATCATCTCTAGCTAAAATTCAACATGCTTAGATGGAAACAAGTACCTTGTCGATTCCAAAGTTGCGCGCTACCATCCGAGCTCAAACCCGGCTCCTCAGCATCGCGGATGACCAAATTGCCCCTAAAATTGTGCGTCGGACTCACAGGACCTGCATTCCCGAGCTCTCTGTCCCAGCCGTTGGTGACCCCCATTAATATCGCCACCAGCTACCATCGTAAGCACCCCCACGCCAGATTGCAGAGGGAACCGGGCACCCGTTCCCTCACCTCGTGCCCATTGGCGCTCCCACTAATATCATTACCAACTACCGAAACCGGCAGCATCTAACACAGCCCCGCTCCCTAGCACTGGTACGATGCCTATATGCCTAAGCTAGCGATCCCCCCTCTGAGCTCCCATGCGAGTCAACAACCAACCCTGCGGGAGAAAGGCGACAAACCCCGGCACCTCCCGGTAGTGGATGGACTGCCCCCGCTTAGGCTGAAGTTGAAGTGCCTACTGCACCAGCACTGCCGCCAAATTATCCGTCAATGCCAAAAAAACATACAGACTTATCTAAGTGGGGCATGGCCGACAATACAATACACAATTAATGGAGTGGGCTCTTGGTGAACTGAAGAAAGGCCGACATGGCGCAGGGCATTAAAGAAGTGAGCCCTTGGTGAACTGAACAAGCCAGGCATGGAGCAGGGTGGACAATCCGATACACCATTAAAGAAGTGGGCCCTCTGTGAACTGAACAAGCCAGGCATGGCTCAGGGCAGATCAAATGATACAATATTAGCGAAAGGAGGCCCTAATTGTACTACACCCGCCAGGCATGGCGCAGGGCGGCCCAAACCGTACCAAATTAATGAAGTGGGCCCTAAGTGAACTCCCCGAGCTATGTTAAGCACAGGGCGGGCCAAGCAGGAATACACTTCCCCCGCCCGCAAAGCCTGCCGTTAACACGCCGTATGCCTTACATTAAAACAAAGACTCCCGATGCTAACTCTCACCGGCCCAGCCCCAGCCCACCAGAAGAGGGGGGATGCCCACCGCTCCCTGCGGATATCAAACCATACCATATTATTGAAGTGGGCCCTAAGTGAGCTGCCCAAGCTTTGCTAGATGCATGGTGGGCCAAGCAGGAATTAACTCCCCCCGCCAGCAACGCCTGCTTTGAACCCGCCGTATGCCTCTCATTAAGAACAAAGACTCCCAACACTACCTCTCCCCGCCCCAGCCCACCAGAAGAGGGGTGGGGGGTGCCCATTGCACCCTGTGGATATCCTGCACCACTCTGACCCCACGCCCACTAGGCTCGACCGCAACCCTGATTGGGCCAGCGCCATGGGGTCAAGAAGGAGCCGCAATCATAACACTCACCTCATCCCAGCAAACAGGCATGTTGTTTGTCAAAAACCTGCTTATGCCACTCCCCCAAAGGTCCCATGCTTTCTCTTCCCATCATCAGCTACACCTTCAGCTAAGTGCTACATCTGTCCGCCCCCACCTCCAGTAGTCTTGGAGGGACTCAATCCTTCAGCCTTAGGGATCTGAATAGATTCTTGCATGCCTTCACTTTTTGCTTGCCCACTATCCAATTTCTGTAGATCACATGGTGAATATTGTTAGTGAAGTGTGCACATCCGGTTTCACTGTTCCTGCTAGGCATTTCACCTTGAATAAACTGTACAATTAACGACAGCGATGGAGTTGGTGTAGGCATAAGGGAAATAGGAAATTAACATGAGGTACTGATTGCCCACTAATGGGGGCTGATGCAGAATTATGCTTGGTTAAATAAAAATTGGGCACAGGCCAATCTATATCTATAATTTAAATAGTTTTTACTACTTTGTCAAGGACTGGGCTGCAAACCTCTTGTGCTTGAAATCACTGCTGAAGAACATACTCAAGTTCATGGGCAGACTATTAAAAAACTAGGGCCAGACATAATCAAATCCAGAAATTCATTAAAAGCAGAAACAAACACAGCAAAACAGGCATTCTCCTACCTAGCTCCAGGATTGCAGAACTCTTCTGGACTACATCAGGCTAAATCAGATTTTACCTCCCAAATTCTCCATTTGTAATCCCTTCCTTCTAAGACCCTTTTTAGGTCTCGCCTGCATAAATGCATGTGCACTAGTGCATACACAATTGCTTGTGAGAGATACCGCCTTCAATAAGTCACTTGGAGCTTGCCCATTGCATGCAATTTGTGGGCTTCTGTTAAAGATTAGACTGCAAACGTCAACATTATCGGCGCCATCTTGCCCCTTTCGAGCCCATTCGTGCGCGTAAGCAGCAGCCATTTTGAGCATCACGGTCTCCCGGCCCCTCGCTGATAGCCAGCGCGTCTCTCTCTCTCTCTCTCCTAACCTCGCAAACATCCCCCGCACGTTGACAACCCCCGCTCTCTCATGCCTTGGGTCATAAACCCCTCGTCAGCGCAGCTCCGCCACAGAATCCCATCCTGTTCCCAGCGCGACACCTCCCTTCATTCCTTTCATGGTCTCAGATCCTTTTGATGCAAACCCCCTTTTCTTGTGTCCCCGTTTGTCTTCCTTATTCCCAGGCCGCCACCTGGCCCTGCGGATACTGTTTATTACCCCGTACAGTAGGAAGCTTCCCCTCCCCATCAAAAGACCCTCGAGCCGATCAAAGCCCCCACCCTATGAGATCCGATCAACCCCATGCATTCCGTGAATCGGCGGAATGCCCTGCTGCGTGACAATCATCACCTGTTGTGACCGGGGTGGGGAATTCAACTGTAAATGTATGTGGGAACGGGCCTGTAGGGGAGATTCCGAGGATGTTCTTTCAAAATATCAAAGTGTTGCGAGAATGTGTTACGTGCAATAAAGGTCATAAACCCTAGTATAAGAGGCCAGGCCTCAGAAATATGGTTAGAGCACCTCGTGATGATACTTGCTGTCTGAATTGATGTGTTCTCCTCCGGAGAGAATAAAATCCTCGTTTCCTGCCTTCCAGTCTCCAGCGCCTGCTTCTTCGTTGATTAATATTGGTGGGTCATAGAGGCGACACCGCCGGGCAACATAAAAGGGTCTTTGGTTACTGGTTGTCTTTGAACCCCTTTTTACAATTGGCGCCCAACGTGGGGCCCATCAGCGACTCGTGGATCCAGTGGGAGAGGTCCTGACGACAGAGTGAACGACTGCAACGATCGGAAGGTACCCTGTCCGATAGACCCTCGTCTGACAGCCGATCATCCGAACTTCACTGGTTCCGAACAGACCTCTCCCGAGTGATCTGCGGTCCTGACTGGGAACCATCAGGAGTGCCACGTGGATTACGAAGAGAAGAGGACGATCGGGCGCTGGATTCGGAAGACAAGAAACTGTCCATGCGGTCCGGGTAAGGTCGTGTAAACACGAGGAATTGCGAAAGTGATTGATAATTGAAAGTGATTGATAATTGATGAGAAAATACTAGTATTACTTTTTGTTAATTTATTTGGAGATTCGCTGTCTGCAAACGGAGAAACAACAGGCTCTCCCTTTATAAACAGCGAAGGATAGGTACGCATCCGTCGGACCTATCTTTCTCCCCCACTGAACAATTGCCCCTCCCCCATTGATTAACTGTTATAGATTGTTTTCTGGAGATTCTCTGTCTGCAAACAGGGAAGAATAGGTCCCCTCTTTGCAGATAGTGAAAGGGTAGGTGACGCGGACCTTTGCGAGCCTACTTATTCTCCCCATTGACCATATTGATTTTTTATTTTTGACCTAACATTGATTGCTCAAGATTGGTTCATGAGGTATTCACTACCTGCAAACAACGTAGAATAGAAATATTCTGTCTAGTCTTTGCAAGCAGTGATAAGATAGGTAGTGCTGACTATTATCCCATTGTGATCCGTCATGCCTGTCTTCTCCCCCCTGGTTAGTAGCCTGTTTAGCCCGGACCGCTTATTAGAGATGAACCATCCGGCTCCGCTGGAAGGCACCCCTAATAAGGACATGTTCATGAAGCATGGATTAATCGCTATAGCCTATAGCCAGCTGTGGCATAAATATACGAAAAAGGATCGAGAAAGTCAGTGGCCACTGGTAGGATCCTTTGAAGACGATAAAATAAACGCACTAGAAACAGCCCTTGGTAAAAACAAGACGACGCCCACTATGCTTGACAGCTTCGGCATGTGGCGAAAAGAAGCCGAACAACGTAAAAAGAGAACTGAGAGTAGGTTGGGAAAAGAGCTGCGGAAAGCAGCCCACCTAGCGGCCCAGAAACTAGAGAAAGAGATAAAAGAAAGAGAGGATACCAAACAGAAACTAGAAATAGAAACGTCAAGCCAGTGTCTGGTTAGAACACCCTCCACGCTCTACCCTGAATTACACTCGAAACAGCGAACCAACGATGATCTGCTGCTAGGTCCTCCGATCATCCACATGCCCCCTCCATATGCCCCTTCCCAACCCTTAGCACAGCACCCACTACCCCCAGGTACAAGCGAGAGTAGCACCACGGCTTCAGCCCCCATGGCCTCTGTGCCGGCTGAACTCCTTGTATTAGATGCTACGCAAACGACAACGTTGGGCGACCCAGAGGCCCGAAGGGTTGGTCCTGCAAGAACATATAGACTAAACAAAAATGAGCGAGCAGGGGTCGACAAGATAGCAAAGATACTGGTAGAGAAGAGGGAAGATGAAGAGTCTGTCACGGATGTGTTTAATTCTTATACAGGGAGTCACAGACGACACTTTACTGTACAACTGTGTTACCACGTCTTAAACGCATACGAGGACCGATATCAAGAAAAAGGTCCCCAGAGCCTAACGACTCTGTACCGGAAGGTCGATATCGGGGATGAGAGTGAGAGTGATGTGACGGACCTCCTTACGCGTACGCTTGAGGTTTTCCGCCACCTCACTGAACAAAAGCCGAAAATCGAATCCACAACATCCATAGCAACCGAACCACAGACTGAACGATCTAACACCATGATGCCGATACGAGAGGCTGCCCCTTACTGGGTTCCTCCACGAGGTGAAGGGACTCACGATGACGCAAACAACAAAGACGCAAAGGGACGGGTAGTGTACAATTGGGTCTACCAACCATGGGACCGGCAAGAGATTCTGACCTTCCGGAAATCTCTGCCTGACCTACGTAAAAACCCCACTGCCTTCTATACTGAGTTGGGTACAGCCCTAGGATCGACGATTATGACTCTGGCTGACATCGACTTGTTTTTCGGGTTATGTCTACCAGCTGATGTGTGGAAACTAAGCGTGGGCGGAAAATCCGCTCCGCTCGCGGATTTTGCGGATTTTCGGGAAATCCGCAATCCGCGAGATTTGCGGATTTCCCGCAAAATCCGCAAATTCGCACGCAGCGGATTTTTTTGGCGGCGCGCGGCGTTGGTGATACAATTTTTGCGGCGCGCGGCGTTTATCATCGTTTGCCGAGTTGTTTTTTTCGATAGTTTGCGAGTGCTGCGCCATTTTGGATCTTGCTGTGTGATCCCGCGGGAATTGGTGAGCGCGATTACGTCATCGCGGCTTGCCAGCGATAGTTTGTCAACGCGAGTACGGCGAGATCACGTCTCGCGGTACTTCGCAATTGCGAGATTTGAGATGCGGCGAGCGAAAATATAAATTTGCAATTCTGCACAAAAAATCGACCAGCAAGCAGCATAAACCTTCTAGAAATGATGATTTTTATGTGAATAACTCCTTAGTTTGACATTTGCCTGCACTTTTTTAGTGAGGAGTCCATTTTGGGGAGGGGGGCAGGGGGGTGGGAGGAAGGAAGTGCCCCATAGTCTTCAACTTCCTGTTCCTGTTCAGCAGGCTCCTCCCAGTGCTTTGTCCATCTCCTGGTCACTTTTCATTTGGATGTGGACCTGGAAGGATTACTTTTTGTGGATGCTGCTGGATCTTTGGATTTGAGGCCTTTTTGACTTTCTTTGGATCACTGTTGGATTAGAAATTTTACAAGTAAGTTTGTTTGGGGCATTACAGTTGCTGCAACTAAAATTTTGGGATTTTCGATTTTTGGGCTGTTTTGGGGCCTTTTGCCCAGGGGTACTCAGTGGTGGGTGGACTGATTCTTTCTGTGGGTTGTCTTGAACTTAAACATCATGGAGGCCATAGATGAATTGGGATTGTGCTGATTTTTCTGTGTTTTTCGATTTTTTTTTTTTGTAAAATTTTGTGTTTTTCGATTTTTGACCTGTTGTTGGGGCCTTGACCAGGGGTAGTGAGTGGTGCATGGGCCTAGTCTTTCTGTGGGCTGTCTTGAATTTAAACATCATGGAGGCCATGGATGGAATGGGATTGTGCTGATTTTGCAGTGTTTTTCGATTTTTGGGCCTGTACTTGTGGCCTTTTCACCAGGGGTATTTGAGTCTAGCATGGGCCTAGTCTTTCTGTGGGCTGTCTTGAATTTAAACATCATGGAGGCCATGGATGGAATGGGATTGTGCTGATTTTGCAGTGTTTTTCGATTTTTGGGGGTGTTCATGGGGAGGGACATGCCATGTGGCTGGTGGCCATTTTGAGTGCAGCTACAGGCACTGGCCATGTGCTGGCAGGCAAGTGGCCATTTTGAATGCAGGCTTTGTTGTTAGGCCTCCAACCATTTTGCCTACTTTTCAACCTTTATTTATGCCCAGGGGTAGTGAGTCTTGCATGGGCCTAGTATTTCTGTGGGTTGTCTTGAATTTAAACATCATGGAGGCCATGGATTGAATGGGATTGTGCTGATTTTGCAGTGTTTTTCGATTTTTGGGTGTGTTCATGGGGAGGGGCATGCCATGTGGCTGGTGGCCATTTTGAGTGCAGCTACAGGCACTGGCCATGTGCTGGCAGGCAAGTGGCCATTTTGAATGCAGGCTTTGTTGTTAGGCCTCCAACCATTTTGCCTACTTTTCAACCTTTATTTATGCCCAGGGGTAGTGAGTCTTGCATGGGCCTAGTCTTTCTGTGGGTTGTCTTGAATTTAAACATCATGGAGGCCATGGATTGAATGGGATTGTGCTGATTTTGCAGTGTTTTTCGATTTTTGGGCCTGTACTTGTGGCCTTTTCACCAGGGGTATTTGAGTCTAGCATGGGCCTAGTCTTTCTGTGGGCTGTCTTGAATTTAAACATCATGGAGGCCATGGATGGAATGGGATTGTGCTGATTTTGCAGTGTTTTTCGATTTTTGGGCCTGTACTTGTGGCCTTTTCACCAGGGGTATTTGAGTCTAGCATGGGCCTAGTCTTTCTGTGGGCTGTCTTGAATTTAAACATCATGGAGGCCATGGATGGAATGGGATTGTGCTGATTTTGCAGTGTTTTTCGATTTTTGGGGGTGTTCATGGGGAGGGACATGCCATGTGGCTGGTGGCCATTTTGAGTGCAGCTACAGGCACTGGCCATGTGCTGGCAGGCAAGTGGCCATTTTGAATGCAGGCTTTGTTGTTAGGCCTCCAACCATTTTGCCTACTTTTTAACCTTTATTTATGCCCAGGGGTAGTGAGTCTTGCATGGGCCTAGTCTTTCTGTGGGTTGTCTTGAATTTAAACATCATGGAGGCCATGGATTGAATGGGATTGTGCTGATTTTGCAGTGTTTTTCGATTTTTGGGCCTGTACTTGTGGCCTTTTCACCAGGGGTATTTGAGTCTAGCATGGGCCTAGTCTTTCTGTGGGCTGTCTTGAATTTAAACATCATGGAGGCCATGGATGGAATGGGATTGTGCTGATTTTGCAGTGTTTTTCGATTTTTGGGCCTGTACTTGTGGCCTTTTCACCAGGGGTATTTGAGTCTAGCATGGGCCTAGTCTTTCTGTGGGCTGTCTTGAATTTAAACATCATGGAGGCCATGGATGGAATGGGATTGTGCTGATTTTGCAGTGTTTTTCGATTTTTGGGGGTGTTCATGGGGAGGGACATGCCATGTGGCTGGTGGCCATTTTGAGTGCAGCTACAGGCACTGGCCATGTGCTGGCAGGCAAGTGGCCATTTTGAATGCAGGCTTTGTTGTTAGGCCTCCAACCATTTTGCCTACTTTTCAACCTTTATTTATGCCCAGGGGTAGTGAGTCTTGCATGGGCCTAGTCTTTCTGTGGGTTGTCTTGAATTTAAACATCATGGAGGCCATGGATTGAATGGGATTGTGCTGATTTTGCAGTGTTTTTCGATTTTTGGGTGTGTTCATGGGGAGGGACATGCCATGTGGCTGGTGGCCATTTTGAGTGCAGCTACAGGCACTGGCCATGTGCTGGCAGGCAAGTGGCCATTTTGAATGCAGGCTTTGTTGTTAGGCCTCCAACCATTTTGCCTACTTTTCAACCTTTATTTATGCCCAGGGGTAGTGAGTCTTGCATGGGCCTAGTATTTCTGTGGGTTGTCTTGAATTTAAACATCATGGAGGCCATGGATTGAATGGGATTGTGCTGATTTTGCAGTGTTTTTCGATTTTTGGGCCTGTACTTGTGGCCTTTTCACCAGGGGTATTTGAGTCTAGCATGGGCCTAGTCTTCCTGTGGGCTGTCTTGAATTTAAACATCATGGAGGCCATGGATGGAATGGGATTGTGCTGATTTTGCAGTGTTTTTCGATTTTTGGGCCTGTACTTGTGGCCTTTTCACCAGGGGTATTTGAGTCTAGCATGGGCCTAGTCTTTCTGTGGGCTGTCTTGAATTTAAACATCATGGAGGCCATGGATGGAATGGGATTGTGCTGATTTTGCAGTGTTTTTCGATTTTTGGGGGTGTTCATGGGGAGGGACATGCCATGTGGCTGGTGGCCATTTTGAGTGCAGCTACAGGCACTGGCCATGTGCTGGCAGGCAAGTGGCCATTTTGAATGCAGGCTTTGTTGTTAGGCCTCCAACCATTTTGCCTACTTTTCAACCTTTATTTATGCCCAGGGGTAGTGAGTCTTGCATGGGCCTAGTATTTCTGTGGGTTGTCTTGAATTTAAACATCATGGAGGCCATGGATTGAATGGGATTGTGCTGATTTTGCAGTGTTTTTCGATTTTTGGGGGTGTTCATGGGGAGGGACATGCCATGTGGCTGGTGGCCATTTTGAGTGCAGCTACAGGCACTGGCCATGTGCTGGCAGGCAAGTGGCCATTTTAAATGCAGGCTTTGTTGTTAGGCCTCCAACCATTTTGCCTACTTTTCAACCTTTATTTATGCCCAGGGGTAGTGAGTCTTGCATGGGCCTAGTCTTTCTGTGGGTTGTCTTGAATTTAAACATTATGGAGGGCATGGATGGATTGGGATTGTGCTGATTTTGCAGTGTTTTTCGATTTTTTTGTGCTCTATAACTGAACTGATGTTCCTCTGTCTTCCATTTTTTTTAGGTGCACAAGACTCAAGAGAACCACCAGTGCCAGGAAGAAGTCCTGCAGCGGTGTGTGTGTGCAGCATAACGTCACGCGACGTCACGTCTGGCCTCAGACAACTCTACAATTCGTGCAACTGCGGCCTGCTGTCTGACCTGCTCTGAAGAAGATGGCCCCGCCCCCAAAGAAAGTTCTCCGTAGCTCCTCTAGCAAGAAAGTTGCTAGTAAGGAGCAGAAGAAGCAAGTTACCAAGGAGGCTGGTGTGCCACCCGCCACTTTTTTTGGGAGCAAAAAAAAAAGTACGCCTGCAGCAGCAGGATCTGCTGGGGACCAAGCTGAGAGCAGCACCCCTGCTCCATTGGGTTCAGTGCCTCCACCACCACGCCAACTTAAGTCAAAGCCCTTGAGTGCTTCAGAGGCAGTCAGTGTACTTCTCCAATCACCATCGACCAGTGATGTTGGCTCATCGCAAGAAAGTAGCAGCAATGTCCCTGAATCAACACAGGTTGTTGTAACTCATCTGACAAGTGTTGAACAACCACAGCCGCAACAACAACACCATGTGCAAGTACACGCCCAAGTACATGTGGAAGGAGAGGCAGCAAAAGGAGATGCGCAAGCAAAGGTGCATGGAGGTTCACAAGTGCCCACAATAGTTGTTCCTCCCGAAGTAGGGGCACATTTGGAAATCGACAATGAAGCTGAGGTATCATTGGAAGCCACTCCTCCTGATGATCATTCATTGTCTTCCACATCCCTAGCAAGGAAAAGATCAAGGGGGGTGTCTACATCTTCTTCAAGCCCACCTCGTTCTGATGCAAGTGATCTGTCTTCGGAACCACAACTGCGGTCTGACAGTGAGGCACACCATGATCTGACACCGGTACCTAAGCGTAAAAGGAAGGTCGTCCAAAAACTCAAACCTATGGAGTGTGATGAGGCTCAACAAGAAGTGACAGATACTGCTGGTGATGAAGCCTCTCACGATGACGACGAGCCAGTCATCACAAAGGTCACTGCAGCCCCATCGGGCATGCAGCAAAGAGACATTTTGACCCTATCCCGAGAAGCTGCTGAGCGTGATGATGATGTCGGCGAGGAGGCAATGGAAATGGAATCATTAGATTTGGAGTTAAGTAGTACACCAAAACCTACCGCTTCCATATTTCTTCGCAAGAAGGTACCCACCTCGTCCTCGACCTCAATTCGTGGTGGTGAAAGTGCAAAACGTACTGAAGTTCGGCAATCCACATCCTCCACTTCATCTGTCATTAGCAGCAGGACCACCACCACCAGTATCGCCACCTCCTCCGGCCCCCGAAGACATTTCAAGTCTCCAGTTTGGGACTTATTTAGTGTTTGCCCCAAAAAGGAAAACGTAGCCATTTGTAGCCTTTGTAAGCTTCGATTTAGTCGTGGTAAGCTTGGTTCTAACTATGGTACCGGAGGCCAGAGAGGTCATCTTGAGAGAAGGCACGCTGTCCAATGGTTTCCGCACCTAGAGGCGGTCAAGAAAGCCGGAATTGCACGTAATGAAAACGTTGATTTGTCATCTGCTGATGACGAGGAGGTAGAAGAAGACGATTCAAACACTTCACTTACACCCAGTTCCCATGTCAGCAGCACACCCCATGGGAGCCACACTAAGAGTGTGGGAGAGAGTGAGACATCAATGCGGAAAAGTTCATCAGCGAGCGTAACTGGGTCGAAGAGATCATCATCATCCCGTAAATCATTGGTCCAGGGCAACATTAAAAAGATGTTGTTTACAGAAGCGCAATATGAACGCAACCACCCAATGACCCGTCTGTATAACACTAAGCTGGCTAAAATGCTAGCTCTGGACCTTCTCCCTTTTTCTTTTGTAGAAGGGGTTGGTTTTCTAGAATTAGTGACAGCGCTCTGCCCTAAATGGAAGGTTCCTAGCAGGTTCTATTTTGCCCGAGTTGCGGTTCCAGCACTACATGAAGATGTTCTGAAGGTGATTGGGGCAGCTTTGCAGAAGAGTGCTGTTCACACTATACATCTGACAACAGACATGTGGACCAGTGGCGCAGGCGCTGATTACATGTGCATCACTGCACACTGGGTCTCTTTTTCAGCGGCTAAAGCAAAGCTAAACTCAGGTGTTGACACTAACATTGTTTTTAAAGGTGCTCGGAAACATGCAACACTAGCCATGTTTGGTTTGGAGAAACGTCACACAGCAGAAAACATTTTGGATGTCTTTAACACAAAGGTCCTTAACTGTCTGTCCCCACTAAAACGCAAGGTTGGTTATGTTTCCACGGACAATGGCTCCAATATAGTTAAGGCCATGAGGGACGGTTACTATTTCAGAGTGCCGTGTTTGGCGCACTGTATAAACCTGGTTGTCCAAAAATTCTTGGGTAATAAACGCAGTGCAGCGTACAGTGTATTGGAGAACTGCCGAAAAATTTGCAAGCATTTCAGGCATTCTTTTAAGGCCCGGAAGCAGCTGAGGAGCATGCTATATCAATGTCAAATGCCAGTGAAAGCACTCATCCAGGAGGTGGTAACACGTTGGAACTCAACCTTCTACATGCTTGAGCGTCTGTATGAGCAGTATACGCAACTCGATCAATATTTCTTGAAAGAGGGTATAGAGGAGCTGAGGATGGGTGGGCCGCAATGGAACATAGTTGAAAGCCTAACACGCATGCTTCGTCCTTTTGAGGTCTTCACGCGTGCAGTCAGCAAGGAGGACTCTAATTTGGGAAAAGCTATCCCATTGTTGTACATGCTGGAGGACCAACTGAAGGAGGTGTGTTCTGTGTTTGGAAAAGATGACAAAAAGAAAGACTCTTTGCTTCTGGCTGAGCAATTATTAGAGCTCCTACAAGGTGATGAACGTCTTAAAAAGATCCACTCAGAACAGCATTACATTTGTGCTACTATTCTGGATCCACGCTACAAAAAGGCGCTGGCAGGCAGAGCATTCTTTCCTTTTGGTGATGAAGATGTTACAAAGTACAAACGTTGGCTAGCCTTGTCAGCCAAGAAGTTTGAAACAGAACGGCTGGAAATTGAAGGAAATGGCAGTACATCAGCAGGCCATCCCCAGTCAAAACAATCCACTTCTGCACCTGTGGCTGTGGCACAAGTGACCTCTCAGCCGTTAAAGACACCGGCAACCGGATCATCTGCACGAAAGACAACAGAAACATTGGAGGCTGAAGAGGATTGGCTAGCTCTGCGTGGGTTTGGTTCTCAAAAGGTCAGAGGCACAGCAAGAGCTACGCAAAGTGGAGGAACCTTGGAGGAGGACCTTGAGTCGATGGTGAAGGACTATCTGAATGACTTCACAGAGGTCTATGTTAATTCTGACCCATTGGCGTATTGGCATGGGAAAAAAGAATTGTGGCCACAGCTCACCAACCTGGCTTTAAACTACTTGTCTTGCCCACTCGCAAGTGTGTCTTCTGAACGGGTTTTCAGTGCGGCTGGTGGGATTGTAACTCCCAAACGGAGCCGCCTCTCGCCCAAAAATGTGGAGAGGTTAACAATGATCAAGATGAATCAGCACCTCATACCACCAGATATAAGAGTACGAGAGAGCGTGCCGGATGAAGAGGAGGTGGCCAGCAACATAGATGAGGGAATTTCTACTCTGTCAGGTGGCACTGACCTCACCCTGGCTGAATTCGCAGAGTATGATGACGAAGCCTTATTCTTATTCCTGGACCGTGATACCGACTTCGAGCCCTGAAAATGAGACAACGAATCAATAACTTTCTTTTTCATCCTTATTCACTTTTATTCCTGTGTGTCTGTCTTTCTTTGTTGTGCACAGTTAATATAATTCAAACTTTAATCAGATAATCACAAAAACAAGCCCATCAGCAGAACTGTCTTCACTTGTTTGCTAATTTATTTGAAGGTGCCGCAGTCTGCATTCCTCAGGTTCACAAGTTCAGAAGAACATGCTCCTCTATCCTCCAGACTCCTATTTCCATCAAAGCAGAGGGCTGGTTTACGCCCAATGAAGAAAGACTCAGCACTTGTGGGGGTGTTGTTCTACCTCTTTGCAGGTGAGTTGACGGGTCTGGGGCCATTGCTGGGAAGCACTAAAAGTGGTTTGGACCAAATCCGAGGCGGAAAATTTTTTGTGTTTTTGATGACTTGCTTGCCTTTGAGGTGCTCTTAGGGGGGGTTCCGTCTGTTTGTGGGTGAGTTTCGTGGTCTGAGAGCATTGCTGGGACACTCTAATCTTGATTGCATTTGCTTTTCAGGAAATCCGTCGTGCCAACCCCGACTTATGGCCTAGCTACGCAGCGCGTTTGGACCGAAGGCCCAGAAATATTGCAAGTATGAGATTTTGCTTTTGACCTGTTTGGGGGTGTTATGCTTCTTGGCGGGTGGGTTGCCGGGTCTTGGGGCATTCCTGGGAAGGTCTAATACCGGGTAGAAGTGGTTGGGACAAAATCCAGGCCGATTTTTTTTTTGGCTATTTCTGACATTTTGCTCTATGTAGCGTTTTCGGGGGCCTGTTTGGGGGGCTTCCTGGTGTTTGCGGGTGAGTTTCGTGGTCTGGGAGCACTGCTGGGACACTCTAATCTTGATTGCATTTGCTTTTCAGGAAATCCGTCGTGCCAACCCCGACTTATGGCCTAGCTACGCAGCGCGTTTGGACCGAAGGCCCAGAAATATTGCAAGTATGAGATTTTGCTTTTGGCCTGTTTGGGGGTGTTATGCTTCTTGGTGGGTGGGTTGACGGGTCTTGGGGCATTCCTGGGAAGGTCTAATACCGGGTAGAAGTGGTTGGGACAAAATCCAGGCCGATTTTTTTTTGGCTATTTCTGACATTTTGCTCTATGTAGCGTTTTCGGGGGCCTGTTTGGGGGGCTTCCTGGTGTTTGTGGGTGAGTTTCGTGGTCTGGGAGCACTGCTGGCTATATATACTTTACTTTGCAAGAGGTTTGAAGCAAATCCATGGTGGCAGAGGGGACTTTGGGCCTAGCTGCAGAGCGCGCGCGGAGTGATTTGGGAAATTTGTGAAAAATTGACTAAGTCCCCATTTTTGTACTTTTGCTCTTTGGCTGTTTGGGGGTCTTCTACTCGTTTTCTCCTGGGTTGACGGCGCTGGGGCCATTGCTGGGAAGCTCTAATACCGGATAAAAGTGTTTTGGACCAAATCCCAGGCGGAATTTTTTTTGTGTTTTTGATGACTTGCTTGCCTTTGAGGTGCTCTTAGGGGGGGTTCCGTCTGTTTGCGGGTGAGTTTCGTGGTCTGGGAGCACTGCTGGGACACTCTAATCTTGATTGCATTTGCTTTTCAGGAAATCCGTCGTGCCAACCCCGACTTATGGCCTAGCTACGCAGCGCGTTTGGACCGAAGGCCCAGAAATATTGCAAGTATGAGATTTTGCTTTTGGCCTGTTTGGGGGTGTTACGCTTCTTGGCGGGTGGGTTGCCGGGTCTTGGGGCATTCCTGGGAAGGTCTAATACCGGGTAGAAGTGGTTGGGACAAAATCCAGGCCGATTTTTTTTTTGGCTATTTCTGACATTTTGCTCTATGTAGCGTTTTCGGGGGCCTGTTTGGGGGGCTTCCTGGTGTTTGCGGGTGAGTTTCGTGGTCTGGGAGCACTGCTGGGACACTCTAATCTTGATTGCATTTGCTTTTCAGGAAATCCGTCGTGCCAACCCCGACTTATGGCCTAGCTACGCAGCGCGTTTGGACCGAAGGCCCAGAAATATTGCAAGTATGAGATTTTGCTTTTGGCCTGTTTGGGGGTGTTACGCTTCTTGGCGGGTGGGTTGACGGGTCTTGGGGCATTCCTGGGAAGGTCTAATACCGGGTAGAAGTGGTTGGGACAAAATCCGCCCGGAAAAGCCTTTAGTTTTGGCACTTTTTGTAACTTAGGGTTCGTTAGGGTTAGCCCTAGCAGCAGGATTGCATGTGTTTCGGGGTGTTCTAGATTTTTCAAACTGAGTTCTGGGGTCTTAGAGCACTCGTGAGAATGTGTAATTTTGGTTGCAAGTCATTTGAAGAAAATCCATGGTGGGAAAGGGGGGATTTGGCATAGTTAAAGAAAGCCTTTGCCACTATTCTTAACTTAGGGTTCGTTAGGGTTAGCAGTATTTCTATTGCATGTGTTTGAGTGGGGGGGATTTCGAGTCTTGGAGCGATGCTGGCTATGGCTACTTTTGCTTGTTTGCTTGCAAGTGGTTTGAATGCAATCCACGGTGGGTAATGGGTAATTAGGGTACTTCGGCCTACTTTTACTTTCAAAGTAAGTTTTGTCACCAGTTTTCTGCTAGGCCTCGTTTTTTGAGATTTGATTGGGGGTCTTCTACATTTTTGCGACTGGCTTTAGTAAGGGTCTGGGTGGGAGCACTGCTAGGAAGATCTAATTTTGTTCTAAAACACAGTTTACAGTACACCTAGCTTGAGGGGCAAGATCCGCTACATTAATTTGCCCATACTTATTTATCCTTCAAAAGGTGACTCAGAGTACGCACTTTCAAAAACATTGTACTGTCTACTAGGAAAAACAAATTGTGACTTTTTGCACTCCACAGCCTACATACCTTATATTTATTTATCAGTGGTGTTGTAATATTATATCACTTCCTGTTTTTCGTTGAATAATTACAGGCCGGGTTTCAGTCTCTGCAATGGGGAAAAAAGGATGGAGTCAGGCTTCACAGTAGCGAGCCACAATTCAGCATCAGGCAGGCAGTGGACAGGGTGTCTTCTGGTGACCAACATCGATGGACGAAGCGTCGGCTGCAATGGAGGAGTGCCGCTAATAGGAGGATTTTTTTTCTGCGGGCAACTTACTTACCACTTCCAACAGGACCACTACAACCACATAGATACAGTATCCCTTGCCTTTTTCTCTGACTGTGACTGCATTTCTTGGCTCTCTCTCGGCTTCTACATTGATCCCTTAACACATCACTTAGTCCACTCCACTATCACATCTGCACCACACATAGTCATTTGTAAGTGCTCCTACGTAATTCGCAAGTCGCAGCACGCCCCAGCCCGTAGAGGACTGGGATGGCCCCAATGATGAAGCATGTCACCAAGGGGCAACCCTGGTGAGTGAGGGGACACCTAGAAAAAAAGCAATTTCTCCTTTTCTATCTACTATACCTTCTGTCAGGTTACGCAGCCCCTAAGCGCCTACCGTACTATGAAACTACATTTCCCATGAGTAGGCGGGAGACTTGCAGACTATTTAGTGAGACTATATGAGAGTACCCTTGTATGTTAGGACAGCACTTCACTGATGCCTGTCTTGTCTTCTGTTACAGGTATCCTTTCCCTGCTGACCCTACCTTTACCCATCCCACATTTTTTATTTTAGTTTGTTATTTTTCTCCCCCGCCTAATGCCTCGAACACCCTGTGTTTACACTTCTGGGTGTTGGTGACATTTGGAGGTGGAACCATATTTGCATCAACTGGATCACGGGGAGTAAACCTGACACCTTCCAGACCAACCCCATTGAGTGTTTTTGTGAATGGATTTATAGTGACCAGCAAGGCTCTCGGGTATCTGGCTACAGAGACCTTATGTTGAATATCGTTATCAATAATTCCACACAGGCCCTGTACTGTCGCATTCTTTCTTCCACAGTTGTCGAATGTACTACTTACTTTTCACTGACATGCATGCAGTAGTGCATGCACTTTCAAAGACTGATGGATAGGTTTGTACCCAAAGAATTGTTTATGTTCCATTGTTTGTGTATGCTGTGCTTTTTTTTTACAGGGTGTCTTCTGGTGACCAACATCGATGGACGAAGCGTCGGCTGCAATGGAGGAGTGCCGCTAAAAGGAGGATTTTTTTTCTGCAGGCAACTTACTTACCACTTCCAACAGGACCACTACAACCACATAGATACAGTATCCCTTGCCTTTTTCTCTGACTGTGACTGCATTTCTTGGATCTCTCTCTGCTTCTAAATTGATCCCTTAACACATCACTTAGTCCACTCCACTATCACATCTGCACCACACATAGTCATTTGTAAGTGCTCCTACGTAATTCGCAAGTCGCAGCACGCCCCAGCCCGTAGAGGACTGGGATGGCCCCAATGATGAAGCATGTCACCAAGGGGCAACCCTGGTGAGTGAGGGGACACCTAGAAAAAAAGCAATTTCTCCTTTTCTATCTACTATACCTTCCAGACCAACCCCATTGAGTGTTGTTGTGAATGGATTTATAGTGACCAGCAAGGCTCTCAGGTATCTGGCTACAGAGACCTTATGTTGAATATAGTTATCAATATTTCCACCCACGCCCTGTACTGTCGCATTCTTTCTTCCACAGTTGTCGAAAGTACTACTTACTTTTAACTGACATGCATGCAGTAGTGTATGCACTTTCAAAGATTGATGGATAGGTTTGTACCCAAAGATTTGTTTATGTTCACAATTGTTCGTCCATGCTGTGCTACTTTTTCTTGTCTCCCAAAACCTTTCCCAAAAACCCCCGTACCCATCCATTTTTCAAACCCTAACCCTCTTCCCCCGGGCTGTGTGGTTTTGATTGATGTGTGACTAAATTACAGCAATAAATCCACACACTTGCTGGGGAGGATAAGGTGATAGCAACAGGCTGGTGAAGAAATCCGAGGATATATTCTTACTCTGCTTGACAAAGACCCATGGCTAATGTCAAAGAACTTCAACCGAATTAGTTATACTTTAACATTTGTTAGGCTACAACGTGGCACTGTTCTAGTGTACTTCTGTCACCTGCTATATTCTGTATTGTACCTTTGTATTGCTCAGGAGGACAAACCAGATTTCATTTTCTTTTTTTTCATAGGCAAGCAACTGCCACTGTGTCACACCACTAGTACCACCGCTATGAGGAAATTTTATCCGCCCAGGATTGCCAACCTTATTTTCTGTTTCCCGTGGAGCCAGCCCTGGGCCTAGCCCTACTTGCAAACAGAAATTACAGGTAAGATAGGCGTTTGGTTGGAGGTAGTATAATGGAGTATTAGGAGAGACGAGAGATTTGATTGACGGTAGTACTACTAAAGTCCTAGGACTATTCAGGAAAACAAACTTACTGTTATGTTAAACCCCCACCCACCAGACTCAAAAGCAGTAAAAAACAGGTATGGTCAGATAAAGTTTCAAAAAGTATATTTTTATAGCCCTAACAAAAGAATCTCCCGCAAGACCCTCCCTAACCCCAACGATTGTCCTTCAAAAGTCCCCAAAAATCACAACTCCCAATTCCCACCCCCCAAAAGTCTCTAAAAAAGGGGCAAGGGACACTATGGCAGGGTGCTGTTGGAATTAGCAGCCAGGGCATCATGCTCCTTGCGGAGGGTGGCAAGTTCGAAGCGGAGGCCCTCCACCACGTTCTTATAATTATGGACCTCCTGCTCCAGGTAGGACAGTCTGAGGGATAAGCGGCGCCGGTGTGCCTTGCAAATCCTGTGAGGGGCAGCTGCTTTCTTTGCTGCTGGGCGGTGGTGTTTGGCTTTGGTAGCCCGGCTCCGTACCGCTGGAGCACTGCGCTGGCTGGCAGCCCGCACGGAGGAGGATGCAGCTGTCCCAGTGGACGTTGTTGTTGTTCCAGACTGCGTCTCCTCCTCCTCCAGGGCCACCAGCCGCCGATATTCAGCAACAGTGGCATCCAGCCTCCGTTGCCGGGCCATTCGAGCCAGCTCCTTCCTCCTTGATGGTGTCTTGGATTTGGAAGGAGCAACTACATGAAAAAAGAAAGACATAGTCTGTAACCAATGCTCCTTAAGATTAACACAAAATGATTGAGCAGAAAGTTTTCACAGTACAAGTAGCAAATTGAAAGCACAGTGCATAACTATTGAGAACAGTATCTATGTAACCTCCGACTTCTTCATCCTTGCTCTAACATTAGTGGGAGTTTAAGGAACAAATTCTACGAGCACTATGGACTTCTATTACAGTCGACTATGACAGTACACCACTCTTATTCTTCTTCTTCTCTCTTGTTTAGGAAAATTGGTATGTTATCTTATGCAAGCCGGCATAATGCCAGCGCAGTGAACTTGCACCCGAGAAAAACAGACGCACACCATGGTGAGTGAGACAGACTTGCGTTACTGTACCGGTCCAGTACATGCAGGTGGTGAAGCTCTTACTTTTCTATTACGGGTGGCACTGAGAATACTCTGTTAAAAGGGCTACTGCTTAATTAATTTAGCTTTCACCCTACTGTGCAAATGAGTATTAGAAAAGGAAAATGAAGAAGCTAAATTATCTGATTATCTATCACTTCACATGGGATGTATTTGATGACATATGGGATGACTTTAGGTGCTTTGCTTATTATTGAGTGAACAGTGATACCCCCACACATGAATGACGTACTACTACTAAACTAAAGTTATTAAGGGAGGTAGGGAGTGTCCACCGTAATAACTGGATATATGCTGTGCTTGCAGTGGCAATACAAACTACTGCTACTATTCATGGTAGTCTTTGGACAACGTTACAACTTCTTTTCCTTGCCTTTCCTACACTGGAACGGACGTGCGGGTGCGGTGTTACATGCTCTTCAAAGTAACACTTAGTTCATCCAGTGACCGTCTACTCTCTCTAGATTCACATATGCTATCTAAGAGTCAGATAGTACCATGAATGATCCAGGCATCCATCCATTCAAAGTATATTGCACACATACAGTTTCTGTCTCACCCACCCAGGCTGTTCTCCTTCCACCCATCCTTGCTTCATCATTCACCCAGCCATGCACCATACCATTTTCTTACCTTCCCAGCCACCTCGGGGACCAAGCAAACACATATCATTCTTCTTTGCCAGTCATCATTACATTTCTCGTGCTTCCACACTTACTTACACCCTTCTTTCGCTTTTCGTTCATCCCATCCATCAAGTTCACCTCAGATCTGATTGGGATTCTTCTCGCCAAAAACTTCACAGCTAAGTCGAAGTACATTTAGAGGAGGCTACTACCTGCTTTTTTTATAATACACCCGTGCAGAAAGCACACTCTGCAGTCTTCAATCTCAATGAGTAAGGAATGTATAGCTTACCTCTGCCCGCCACCACCGTTTGAACCCTCACAGGCATGTCCTTTTCCGGCACTTGCACCGCCTCCTCCCCAGAGTTGTCCTCCTCGTCCAATGCCACCACCTCCGCGCTGGCCCCGTCTCCAGATGTTCCACCTACAAAGTACATTTAATAATGTTAGAATACACCACTCACTACTATATAATATTTGGTCTAGGAGGAAGAAAGAAATGTGAAAAAAAGTGTACAATTTAATAATTTTTGACTGTGTACTCTAGAGTAAAAATGTCCCTTTTTCCAGGGAAGGCTGTTGTCTTGCTGCACTTTTTGGCACAACTGATGAATGTTTGCTTTTTACTTTTTAACACGCACCACTTTTTCTCCTAACAGACAGAACCTTGACTTCTAAGAACACGAGCAGGATCAAGTTCAAACCAGGTGAGAGCTCGGCTCGACCACAAGAAATGTGTCCAATTAATCGTCAGCACTAAGCACTTTTCCATTTTCAGTTACACGTTCACTTTTATGACAAACTTGAATTTAATAAATGTGTTTACTTTTAATAAAGCTTTTAAACTTAAATAGACTCTGTGGTTTTTGGTCCTCCAGACTAGAGTGGATGAGCTAAAGGTTTTCGAATTTTTGCAAGCATGAGTCCGTGCCTCTGCCATCGGTGACTTTGGGAGCTAAATGACTCTGCCACACTATCTAGTCAGTAAGGAGATTGGGGGTTCAACTACAAAGTCTGTTATCACTGAGGTATGTGGAAAGTCTAACAGTTACAGCACCTATTATAATTGATAAGCTAAGCGATGCATTATTTAGTGTCCATAGTTCTGTTTGTGCAGATTTGTCCCTGCAACAGTAGTAGAATGGATTGTCCTCCTATCCAAACCAAAAGTAAAGTAGTATCTTATTATTTCTTGGTGGTGGTCATTCACCTTTTTATTGTTGGCAATGGTCAAAGCATAAACATTTAGAATACTTGAAAAGACATTATGGACAATCCCAGAGGACTACACTCAGTGCATAGAGCTATTGCTGACTAGAATGGGAGTCCAATGGAAATGCCAAATGTGCAATCTTAGTTAGCTACACAGACAGACTAATAAGAATAATCTAGTAATACCACACGGAGTCATAGTCGAGGCAGGATAAGAATTTAGATCCTGTCTACAAGAAGATCAAAGACGATTTAGAAAAAATCGAATGAGGAACGCTAGGAAAAAATAAGTACTCTATATTAAAATTAAAACTTACTGGGGCCAGCAAAGGAGCCCTCGACTGCCCGGTCCTGGCCTGCATCGACAACAGCACCCTCCTCCTCCTCCTCCTGTGTCCTCCTCTTGCCCCTGGGGGAAGCTGATGTACAACATGAAAGAAAGAAAAACAGAAAACATGGATGATATTTCTCAACCAAATCAAACATTTAAAAAAGAACTAACAAAGTAACAAAATATTTTTGCGAAATAGCAAATAGGGAACGACTCCACGGGATATATTATTGACCAATCTCATGTGGTCGACTACGTCATTACTTTAGTATTGCTTGATTTGCGGACCGTCGAATTGGAAACTACCCTATGTAACTCACTAAACAAAGTACTAAAAAGGTTTGCCTAGGATTGGCAGGCAGCAGTCCGCAGCACGCAAAGTGACAGCCAAAGTCCATCGTGATTGAAGATCAGCGACAACACTAAAGTTTCCTACTACATTCACCAGTCATTAAAATACTCAAACTATTAATCCACCACCACTATTTCTTCTTATCGCCATGTGTACAAAGGAAGGACTGGACTTGAGTCTGTAGGGGCTGATTTATAAGGCCCTTGCGGCTCTTTTGCTCCATTGTTGCGTGACTTTTGTGACGCAGCGACAGCACAAAAGAGGCGCAATGGTGCGGCGTATATTAACAACGTGACGCATCTGGGAGATGCATCACGTTGTAAAGCCCTGCGCCAATAGGGGTGTTCCGGCGCAAGGGAGGGCGTTCCTGCGCAGGAACGCATCCTAAAAGTGGCTGAGGGAAATCTACAAGATTTCAATCAGTCACTTTGAGGACAATGATGCGTGACTCAAACCCTGCGCCTGCTTGAAGCAGACGTACGGCTTGACGCAGCATTGGGGAGATAGGGCACCCCAGAGAATTGATGGAGCTGCACCATCGTTGCGACGCAACTCCAGCAATGCGCCACCTTTACGGCACAGATGCGTAACGCTTTGGTGACGTTTTGGGCCCATGGCGCGCCGCATTGTAAATACGGCGCACCATGGGTGATGGTGGCGTGACGCACAATTACTGGCGCATCCCTGCAACTTTGCAGGGATGCGCCGGTAATTAAAAATCTGAACCTTAGTGTGTAGCATTGCGCAGTTCTTTCAACTACACTCATACATAATTTCACAGGCCAATGAAATGAACACAAAATCTAAAACAAATAAGCATAGTAGCAACACTACTGAGAAGGAGAGCAGTGTACCTGAAATGCACAGAAGATTTTGAAATAAAATGTACCTACAATGTAATGAGCAGCATTATTGCTCTTGGTAAAAAACAAAAATTCGCAATATAATAACACAGCAGGAGAAAACATAGTAGTAAAGACATAGCTACTACTACTCACCAAGCCCGGGGATCTCAAGGCCAAGGAGGTCGAGCAGATCTCGCTCACGGGTCAGGACATCCGTCCAGCGGTGGGTGGCCTGGTTGTAGGTGCGCCAGACCCGAGAGTGGTGGTAAATGGCCTGGCACACCTTTTCCCACCGCTTCCGGCGCTCCCGGGCCCCGTACCCGGCACTGATCTTGCCGCCTCCCATGATGGTCCTGGGGAGGCGGCGCTGAACATAAAAAATGAGTTGAGCCACCTCCTCCGGGGTAAAGATCTCCCGTGGCATCACTAGCTCCCCCCTCAAACGCCCGCACGGGAGCCGGACACGGGGTGCGGGACCCTTCCCCTTCTCGGGATGCTTCCCGGCTCCCTTCACCATGGTCTGGGCGGAAAGGAATAAAGAAAATAGAATAGGGAAGAGAAGAAAAGAAAAGAGTTTACAAAAGTAGTTTAAAATTAACCAAAAGTAGCAGTAAACACAAAAATATAGGGCTAGAAAAATAGAGGGATAGATAATAAGTAAAAAAGATAAAAAAAAACTTCAAACAAGCAAAGGATGGCAGAGATTGACAGAGGATACAAAGACCATGCCCAGAACCATAGCAATGAATGAGAAACAAGATGGCCGCGCCCGTTCACGACCGCGCGGGTAAGTTCGCGCGAGATTTTCCTTGCGAACACGCGCGAGACTGTACTGGCAAGCCGCGGACTTTGCGAGATTACACTTCGCACCCGGAAACGGAAATACGTCAGGCAAACAAGATGGCTGCGCCCTTGAACGACCGCGAGGGTAACTTCGCGTCTTGCGCTACGAGCGGCTCGCAAAAACGCACAAAACCTTGCCAACTAACACGCCGCAAAAAAAACAAATAGCATATTCGCACGAATTTGCGGCTTCCGAATCCGATCTTGCGCGTGTTCGCACCCCGCGAACCCCGCGAAATTGCAGAAAAACGAGTTTTTCAAAAGTGAAAGCACTCGGCAGGGGCAAGAGTTCAAACTCATCATTAGTAACAATTCCCGGTAGTGCTTCCTGACTGGGGCCCCTCCAGAATTCAGTTGCTAGTTGCAACAATTGTATGACCCTGCTCTGACCCTCACAGCAGGCTCATACAATAGCTACAAGTAGGCCACAAAGAAGGTCCTGGGGAAAAAAAATGCACTGCAACAGAAAGCAAAATTACAGATAAGGAAGCAGGTGCCAGACTGGAATTTTAAAACAGTGACACATTAATAAACTAACCCCAAATTAATTCATCTCAGTTGAAGCAGGGCTGGTGTGCTTGCTTTTCCCCCCCATAATCTACAGTAATGATGAACCAGAGGGTGGCATTGATGTAACAGAGGGTTGCAGTGGTGAAACAGAGGGTGCTGGGAACCTGTGATGATGAACCAGACGTAGAAACAACATAATTCGCGACCGTTGCGCGACGAAATGTAAGTTCGCAATTGCGAACTGGTACGAAACCCTCGCGAACTGGCAGAAATCCTTGCGAACACAAAAAAAAAAAAAATTCCGCAAATTCGCAAGAATTCGCGGATTTTGCGGATTGCGAGATCGCAAATCCGCAAAATTCGCGAACGCGAGATTCGCAAAATTCGCCCATGCTTAGTGGAAACAAATCCGGAAAGTCGACCACTCTGAGCTGTTTCGACATAACTGGTCACAACTCGATGGCATAGACAGACAGCGAGAACCCGGACAAAAGCCTTTGAAAGCCATTTTAGACCTCCCGGATAAAATCGTACAGAAATTAAAAACCCTGATCCCAGAAAAGAAAGTGGACTGGTCGATAGTAACGGCTTGTCGCCAGAAACCTCAGGAGGATGTATCGGAATACTTCTCCCGGTTTGAAACGGTGTTCTCCGATTACAGCGGCCAGGACCTGACCACTGCAACCGGACACCATCTGTTTGTCCAGAATTACGTTAAGGGTTTATCACCGGAGGTCTCGCAGAAACTGCAGGCCAGCGAAAGTAGTTGGGCAGCCTCCAAACCTACGGCTATCCTCCAGATGGCCCAATATTATGAACATCAGAAAAACGAAAACGATAGGACAACAGAGAGAAAGAAGAAAGATTTAAAAGAGAGGGTGATGATAGCTCAACTGCAAGGGGTGACTCTGGGACGAGACCAATACCGGGGAAACCATCAGATGAACGTCCCTAAAACTGCACCTCCCAAAGACCGTACTTCGACTCCCCACATTGGACGTACAGACATTAGAGAGGACCAGTGTGCTTTCTGTAAAGGAACGGGCCACTGGAAATCTCAGTGCCCAGTTCTTTTGGAACTCATCAGAAATAGAGATCCTAGAGATACAGCAAGCGACCCAAGAAATAGGGGACCACAGCTAGGGCCCCCAAACAACGCAACTAATGATAGATCAAGTAGGCCAAACACATTTGATCGACCCCGACAGAACCAATGCCAGCAATCTGACTACGATGATGTTCATGACTTTGCATAGGACTGCCTAGGGCAAGGGAGGGATCCAGTCGAGCTCCATGTTGACCAGCAAGGCCCTTATGTCACTGCTAAGGTCTTGGGTACAAAGTCACCATTCCTGGTAGATACTGGCGCAACACGTAGTGCATTATCTAAACGACTGATTCCAAGGGCACCCTTGTCTGGCTCACTAATAACATTGACAGGTTTCGATGGAACGCCCTCCACTAACCCTTTGTCCGCCCCGATCCTCTTTGACTTAGAAAACAACACCACTGACACTACGTTTTTGCTTTCCTCCAACAGCCCTGACGCAATTATGGGACTTGACTTATTGAAACACTTCCGAGCAACGATTAGATGTTCCCAAGATGGAGTCCGAGTTTTCCTTTACGACAATCCTGTTCTGCTTAGACATTGCCCTCCCAGACACATGTTTTCCATCACCGACGCTGACACTTCCCTGCTTGACACTCTGCCTCCGTATCTGTGGGCCAAAACGGATTCGGATGTAGGGCGCATGATGATTGACCCAGTGCACATTACTGTTCGACCAGATGCAACACTCCCAAAACTTCCACAATATCGGATATCGCCCGAGGGCGAGAAGGCATTGGTAGAAATCATCCAATCACTGATAGACGCAGGAGTGGTAGAGGAAGTGATTAGCAACGTTTGCAACAGCCCAATCTTGCCCATCATTAAGAAACAGGGAGAAGGAGATGAGAAAGCATACCGCTTCATCATTGACCTTCGAGAGATCAACAAAGTGGTGGTACCCCAGTACCCTGTGGTCTCGGACATTACCACCATCCTGACTTTGATTCCCTCCACTGCCACCACCTTCACTGTCATTGACCTCAAAAACGCATTCTTTTCCATCCCCATCCACCCAGACAGCCGATATCTCTTCGGTTTCACCCTAAAAGCCCGCTCGTATAGGTTCTGCCGAGCACCCCAGGGCTACACAGAAAGCCCTAGCATCTACAGCCAAGCCCTCAAGAGACAACTGGATCAAGTCCAGTTACCCGATGGAGTGGTGTTAGTGCAATATGTCGATGACATCCTCTTGGCAGCCGACACCACTCCACTAGCTGTCACAGCCACCATTCAACTCCTGCACTTCCTTGCAGAAAATGGCCACAAGGTCTCTAAGAAGAAGTTGCAATTCTGCCAACCCCAGGTCACTTACCTAGGCCACCTTTTGTCCAAAGACGGAAGGAAACTGACTCCTGACCGAATCCAAACCATTCTCGACACCCCCATCCCTAGGACCCAGAAACAGGTCCGCTCCCTACTAGGCCTCACCTCCTTCTGCCGACAGTGGTTACCCAACTTTAGCCTCGTAGTAAAACCACTGCTTTCACTGCTAGCTAAGGATATCCCTTTCCCACTCCCTTGGACCCCTGAGTGTCAGGCTTCCTTCATGCAACTACGAGATGCCCTTTGCTCGGCCCCTGTGTTGGGTACCCCCGATTACACAAAGCCCTTCTCCCTTTACACTCACGAAAGGGAGGGGTGCGCCTTATCTGTCCTGACCCAGTCCATCGGCTCAAAGCAACGACCATGCGCTTACTTCTCAGCCACCCTTGATCCTGTAGCCAGAGCCCTGCCTGCTTGCCTTCGAGCCGTAGCTGCTGCTGCGATCTCTATCCGACAGAGTGAGGGGATCGTGCTCTCGAATTCCCTCACAGTACTGGTACCCCATGCAGTTGACACCCTCCTAAACCAAACCAAAACGCAACACCTGACGAGTGCACGACTGACTGGATACGAACTGACTCTGCTCGCACCCCACATCACTCTGAAGAGATGCACCACACTGAACCCAGCAACCCTGCTGCCCTTACCAGAAAACGATCCCAATGTGCACCCTGTACACGACTGTGTGACCCTCACAGACGAACAGACCAGAAGTAGGGTTGACCTCAGAGACACGGCCTTTCCCGACCCCGACGGAGAGCTGTGGGTGGACGGTTCTTGCATCAAACTCCCCGATGGCACCACTTCAGCTGCCTACGCAGTCACCACGGCTCGAACTGTAGTCGAGACAGCCCGCATAACGCAACGATCTGCCCAGGCAGCGGAACTGATTGCCCTGACACGGGCCTGTATTCTAGCAGCAGGAACCACAGCAAACATTTACACCGACAGCCAGTATGCCTTTGGGGTGGTTCACCATTTTGGGCTCCTTTGGAGGGAGAGGGGATTCTTGACCTCACACGGCACCCCCATTTTGCACGGGGATCTAGTCTCCGCCTTGATCGAAGCCGTCCTTCTCCCCAAAAAGCTTGCAGTCATCAAATGCCAGGCACACAAAAGGGTGACAGACATTATTGGACAGGGAAATGCACTAGCCGACATCACTGCCCGAACGACAGCTGAAAATAGGACGACAACACGCATGTACGCGACCAGGTCACAAGCAGAAAAATGGTCTGACGCTAGGGACACTATTAGAGACATTCAAATGGCTAGCACACAACACGAACTGACTGAATGGACACGGGTGGGATTGAAAGATGACGAAGGCTGCTGGCGGACAAAAGACACAAACAAATGGTTGCTACCTGACTCGTATCTGATTCCCATACTGACTATGGCACACTCCCCTGCCCACATAGGATCAGCCCCCATGATTGAACTTGTCTCCAGAGTTTGGCACAATGATAAGATCACAGAGTCCGCCAAGCGCCTGGTCCAACAATGCTTGATATGCCTGCAACACAATCCCGGGAAAGGAACTGTAGTACCCCGGGGAGGGTTTGGGGTCCCAAATCACCCGTTTGAAGTCCTGCAGATGGACTACATCCAACTAGACAGATGTCAAGGCCTGAAATATGTACTTGTTGTGGTATGCGCATTTAGCAAATGGGTGGAAGCATACCCAACCCGTGACAACACTGCTATGGTCACAGCAAAAGTACTGTTAAAGGAGTTTTTCCCCCGTTACGGCCTTTGTCGAATTTTGTGGAGCGACAATGGCCCCCACTTCGTAGCCGAAGTTATCCAACTCATTTTGAAGGGGTTGGGTGTAAAACAAAAGTTCCACGCAGTCTTCCACCCCCAATCTGCCGGACTAGTTGAACGACATAACGCCACACTGAAACTAAAATTGGCCAAAATAGTGGCTACCACAGGACTGAAATGGCCAGACGCACTCCCCCTGGCATTGCTCTCAATGCGTTCCACCCCTACCAAACACCACTTGACACCATACGAGGTTGTATTCGGCCGGCCTATGAATGTCTGGTCTGCACCGAAACCAACTTCTATTCATGACGTCCCGGACGTCCTAATGTCTGATTACTTATGCCAGTTGACTAAAACACTGTCTGTTATCCATCAACAGGTGCTGCATGCCATCCCTGACACTTCCAGGGGTCCCGGACACACCATCCAGCCTGGGGATTTCGTCCTGATCCGGAACTTCCAGCGCGCCAAGAGTCTGGAACCCCGGTGGACGGGCCCCTGGCAAGTCCTCATCACCACCCGAACAGCACTTCGAGTGGAGGGAAAACGCAACTGGCTGCATGCACACCACTGTAAGAAGGTCTCCTCGACCCTGACCTCGACCGAAAACATCGACAACCAAGAAGAGCTCCTGAACAAGGACCGACCATCACTAACCTGCTATCCTGATACCGAAACGCTTGAACTTTCAAAATTCTCTGATCCCACTGTGCCATCGAGAGAAGGGTATTTCCTGCGTCGAAAGGAGGGAGCCTCGGCTAAGTAGACCACGGACTGAGTTAAATCTCAGAACGGTGACCTAAACACTACCAAGGGTTACCCGGAGAGAAGCAAAACAAAATCTGTGGTTCTGCCCGCTACCGAGCACCTTGAAGATGATGGAAGCGCCAGATAAGAAGATGATGGAAGCACCAAATAAGAAGATGATGAAGGCAACAGGAAATACCCACCACAGAAACCCAAAAGCAGACAGACTCCACAGCTCAAAGACAATTGCACTCTTCATCACAATCCTTTTCTGCTTTCTCCTCATGACCACACTCTGGATTGTGGAAGAAAATGCACCTGCTCACGAAACATTCCTGACCACTGCTCAGCCTACCACCATGAAGGAACATTATCTGATTTCGCTCTCTCCCCAACTCAGAGAGAGGCGAAAGGAATTTTGGAATAACTCTTTCGTACAACTACTTCACCAGCACAACCTCGCCACCAATGCCACCAACTGCTGGATCTGTGGGTTGCTACCCCACGCCACTGGACACTCGATACCATTCATCCCTTCACCTTTCTCAGTTCACGGCTCCTGTCTTGCTTGGCTGATGCTTCTGCAAGAAAGCTTTAAGGACAATGCCACCTCCAGCAAAACCGTAACGCATTTCTACCACGGGGTCTGGCGGAACAGAACAAAGACACACTTCTGCCCACAGACCACCAACAAAACAATCCACTTGGACATCCCGGCTAAAGAACAAATCGAAATGCAAGTGTTCAATAATCCAACCAGAACCACCTTCTCCTACCTGCGAAAACGAACGGCTGCCACTCTGACTGTGGCCCTGTCAGTCATCAACGTCACCGGCCACATGTGCATGGAAGGGCTTGGGACTCAGCTGGTAGGCCACAGTGCTTGCCGGTTTTCCAGAACTCTGGACTCCACCGACCCACCTTCCTTTGTGGCATCTCCAAACACGTATTTCATCTGCGGCACGAAGGCTTACACCTGGCTCCCCAAAGGCTGGGGGGGCACTTGTTTCATTTCCTTCATCCTTCCTCCGACATATGTGGCACCAGCAAATCATCACAGACAAAAACGAGCCAAAGACATTGAACAAGCCGACTCAACAGGAGCGCAGTTCCTCGATGCTATGAAGGGACTTGTCCCCCTCTGGGGCCCGATGGCGAACAGCCGTGCCATCCGACATCTGACTCAAGCAGTTGAGACGACAATGAACATCACGGCTGGTATCCTTGCTAACAACACCGCTGAACTTCAAGCGGTCCGCTTGGTGGCCCTCCAGAACCGCCTTGTCCTGGATGTGGTTCTTGCGGATCGAGGTGGAGCATGCCGCATTATTGGGTCCAGCTGCTGTACGTACATACCGGACAACTCACCCTCAGTGTACAAAGCCATCGAACATCTTCATAGGCTCTCTTCGGAAGTCCACCAAGAACAAGAAGAATGGTCGCTTGGTGGTTGGTTCTGGAGCACCGTTAAGAACTGGGGCTGGAGACTATTCACCATTATCCTGATTCCTATAGTTGTAATATGCGGTCTATGCTTAGGAATTCAATGTCTGCCACCTCTGTGTACATTATGCGTAAATTGTATTTGCCCTAAGACTGTGGACTTTGGGAACGAACATATGAGAGCAATATATGATGCCGAGGTTAGGAATTTGATGAAGATTGACATTGAGTAAGCAAGTTGGCTAAGATATGTTGAAAAGGGAGGACTGTTAAAGATTAGACTGCAAACGTCAACATTATCGGCGCCATCTTGCCCCTTTCGAGCCCATTCGTGCGCGTAAGCAGCAGCCATTTTGAGCATCACGGTCTCCCGGCCCCTCGCTGATAGCCAGCGCGTCTCTCTCTCTCTCTCTCCTAACCTCGCAAACATCCCCCGCACGTTGACAACCCCCGCTCTCTCATGCCTTGGGTCATAAACCCCTCGTCAGCGCAGCTCCGCCACAGAATCCCATCCTGTTCCCAGCGCGACACCTCCCTTCATTCCTTTCATGGTCTCAGATCCTTTTGATGCAAACCCCCTTTTCTTGTGTCCCCGTTTGTCTTCCTTATTCCCAGGCCGCCACCTGGCCCTGCGGATACTGTTTATTACCCCGTACAGTAGGAAGCTTCCCCTCCCCATCAAAAGACCCTCGAGCCGATCAAAGCCCCCACCCTATGAGATCCGATCAACCCCATGCATTCCGTGAATCGGCGGAATGCCCTGCTGCGTGACAATCATCACCTGTTGTGACCGGGGTGGGGAATTCAACTGTAAATGTATGTGGGAACGGGCCTGTAGGGGAGATTCCGAGGATGTTCTTTCAAAATATCAAAGTGTTGCGAGAATGTGTTACGTGCAATAAAGGTCATAAACCCTAGTATAAGAGGCCAGGCCTCAGAAATATGGTTAGAGCACCTCGTGATGATACTTGCTGTCTGAATTGATGTGTTCTCCTCCGGAGAGAATAAAATCCTCGTTTCCTGCCTTCCAGTCTCCAGCGCCTGCTTCTTCGTTGATTAATATTGGTGGGTCATAGAGGCGACACCGCCGGGCAACATAAAAGGGTCTTTGGTTACTGGTTGTCTTTGAACCCCTTTTTACACTTCATTGTCATTTTCATTTGCTGCCTTCTAATTCGGTAGCGCAAGCAGTCTACAAATCATCTACTTTCTGCAGAAGCACACAACAAGTACTAATTGCCTCAAATTTATTAAGGCTATTAAGCTTCTTTTACTGTGATTGAGGTACTATTTTTTTGCTTCCCACTTCTCCCGCTCCCATCTCTCCCCTAATCCATGTTGTTTCTTTACCCCCAACTGCCCAGTCCATGTTTCATCCAAAGTCCCTACTTCTCTCCCTCTCCACTCCATCCCTTTTTCTTCTCTCCCCACCCATCCCTGTTTCATCTCTTGCCCACTCATTCTCTTCACTCTTTCTTCTTCCAAACCTGCCGCAGTATGGTTTCTTTTACAACAGTCCCTGTTTCTTCTCCACCCTCCCAACAGACAAGAAAAGAAAAACACTATGACACAGCCAGTGCTGACCCCTTCATATCGCGTTTTTAACACACTACTCTAACCACACGCCCGGCCATTTACCACCTCCACTCCGTTGCAAAAAGCCAATAACTCGCCAATAGATGAGACCTATTGGCTGAACCAATGCTTGTTTTTTAATGACCATTATATCACTATGAGCTAGATGTACTAAGCTACTTTGCAGTAATAAAGGGTACGATTTGTCCAATCAGAGCCTTTGCAACTGCAAAATAGTTTTTGGGTATGTTCCAAACCCAAATAAGGATCCAGTAATTTGTGACCGAAACACAATACATGTTACTGAATGACTATTTTGATTTGTAAGTACATAAACAATCGCTATTTGGGAGGAGCATATTTAGGATGTCTCTTCCAAGCAACGATTCTCTGTGGGATGTATTAATGTTTGTTGACCGAAATCCAGTCACAAAACATTAACATTTTGCGGACTACAAAGGTTGTAGCAACCCCTTCTTAAATGGAAAGGGAGTAGGCAGTGGTCCAAGGAGCATCTTAGGCAGCAAGCAAAGGGACCAATGCTTACTCCTAAGCGAGTCCGAACATGTCCTCTGCAGGCAAGGATGTGGGATCCTCACTTCCTCAGTGCTCAGACTTATCCCACATCCTTGACTGCAGAGGACGTGTTCGGACTCACGTCACGTGCCTCCATTAGGTGATTCCAAGGACTCAAATTACTCCGGAATTCCTCGTAGTGAGGAAGATCTGTGTCTTATCCCACATTCTACCCGCCGATCCCGGCTCCCAATTCCTCTAGCTCACATTCTTGTTGTCCTGATGACGATCTATAACAAATGAGATCGAAACGCTGTTGACGTCTTTCTACAACCAAAACTCCTTCATTACATTGAATTAATTGGAGTTTTGTTTATAGTTGTCACAGTGATGTATTTTTAAGTGTCAGCAACGCCTCACTTCAAGCACTTTCACTATTTCTGTGTGAGGACCTGAACTAACCCATGTAATTAAGTGATTCTCCATTTATGACATTAATAAATGTGAAATCATTTCAACCTTGTGTCCCTCCATATACTGCGCAGCAAGTACTTATTTATTATTTGTGTTGCTCCCTTGACCTATGCATATTTGAGTAATTGTAGTCTAGGCTACCCGAGGACCTAGTTGGCCTCTTCATTACCATTCTATGTCTCTACTTTATAGATTACCCCCGGTCTGACTATTAGGGTCCCCTTGTTTTTTTATTTATAAAGAATAACAAACAGACAAAATAACAACAACTTTTTAATTCCAACAGACCCTTATTTTAGCATGAGCTAACTGTTTTATGAAATGATAAAAGAAAATATAACATTTTCAAGGACAAAGGAGCATCAGTATTAGGAGCAGGTTATATATGCAGTATCAGGGATGGAGGCTGCAAGGAAAGATGTAGTCTCAAAAATACTTTTATCAATGTGCATCAAATCGTCAATATCCTTTTGTATCATAATCGCAGTATTAGTATGATGAATTGGTATTTTCTGTTTGGGAGTGAGGATATTGACACAATAGGAACAACAAGCTGGGAGACATTGAGCGCAGAGGCAACATGTAAAGAAGATACCAACCACCACAGGCAAGAAATTGAGGCTCTTCCAACCCCAGGATGTTAGCGTATTCCAAAACCACCCCTACAGAGACAAGTACCTGTTTCGTGGTGTATCTCAGCTGATATTAAATAAAATTTGTATATAGCTGTATAAACATTGGGAGCGTTAGGAGGTATATAAACACAACAGTTGCTGCCTATGACATGACAGGCCCCTCCCCGAACTGCAAGGATAACGTCTAGCATCATCCTGTTCTGCAAGTTGACTAATCTCGTAGCTTGGAGCTTAGCAGTGATATTTGTCATTACCCCAGCAGTTGTATCGATAACCCATTCAACAACTCTTGTTAACTGACGAACTTGAAGGCTATTAGCCAGGGGTACCCAAAAAGGTAGTAGGCCCTTCATAACATCTCCAAATTGTTGTGCAGTGGTGTCTGTCGGATCTATATCCTTTGTGTCAACAAACCTTTGGCTCGGGTCAGGAAGGTACTTTGCAGCTGATGAATTTTATGATAATTAGATGGGGCAACATATACAGTGGAAAGAAAGAAGGAGAGATAACATGTACCTAACCATCCTCTCAGGAGCCAGGCGTGAGCTTGTGACCCACAAACAAAATAAACATTATGGGGGAAGATCAAAGGCAGAGTATTAGTTGTATTTAGCTTGTAGGTGAAATTGCATTTACTCTTCCCAACTTTATCTCCCTGGTCCTCTGGACACAAAATCTAGCTGTCGAATTGCCCACCGACACAGGTATTGGCTTATCTTTAGAAATATTTCGACCTTGGCAGGATTGGATGTACTCAGAAATATTAAACCATTGGAAATCAGCCATCTCCTTTCGAAACCAGTTATTATCCTTCACCCTATGGTACGTTTTCAAACATGACTTTGAGGACAGTGTCCCTAGAGTTTCTTGTCCTGCTGGCCCTAGAGGGGTAAACCCTTATATAAGCATAAATATTCATTTGCAGTGTGAGAATCAATGAATCATACCCAAAGTACAAAGTTCATATTGGAAATACACCAGTCAAAACAATTTGTACCAACGCTCACAGCTGCTAGTATATGACAGCGGCATAGACAACAAATTGTTGCTCTTATGAGTGACCAAAGAGAGCAACCCACAAACCCAACAGTTAGTTGTATTAGATACATTATGAACATGATTCAACATTTGTATCAATACATAGTCAGTGTAGGACAGCCTATGCGTTTCTTTGTGTGGAGCTAGAGTAACAAAAATGTGCTCAGGGGGAGCTGGAGTTTTGCCAACCAAGGAATGTACAAGAAATGTATCCTCTAAAAACCAGGATATTCCAAATATTGTTGCTAGTGCAATCACAACAATTAATATGCAAATAATTTTACTCTTTGTCAACCAACCCCTTGTTAAACGTGGTGGTGTAAATAGCTGTTCCTCCTCTACAATAGGCTGACCAAAAGGATGCGTAATTAAGCAAGGAAGGAAATGCAACAAAAATGATAGTAAAGGTAAGTGTTCCCAGTGTCCGTCAGTGCCTCACTGGTACAGGCTCCTATTGTTCATCAATACGTTGGCGCTCTTGAGCACCGGCGGTGGAGCTTGCTCTGTCCTAAGGTCTTGATGTATCCCATGCCAATTAGGATAATGTACCACCCTCCAAGGGAGTACGTACATTCGATCCTGTCTAATGTCAAAACAGTGCACAAATCTCACTTCATCCTAAACTAACTCTGTTGGTACTACAGCAAAGTTCATCCTAAATTGCACAGTCCATCCCTGTCGAATCAGACTTCTCCTTTTGTGAACTATTCTTCAGCTGAGGACGTAGATTGTACCTGGTGACTTCAGGCACAGAGAGATCAGCGAAAAGGTGTTCCTGAATAGCTCATATCTCCGGTGGAACTGCTGCATTCAGCACTTCATTATTTTCTGCATCTGTTTGGGTACAAGTCAGCCTGGCATCCCTAAAGGGGATGAACTCAGGCACCTTCTCGCACTCAGAGTCCCCTATGCCATCCCTCACCCATTGGTCATAGGGCAAGGGTAAAGGTATCCTGCGGCAGTGGGTAGCGTGCACCCAGTTCTATCGGCCAGCGACCTTCACATCGGTATGTGTAGTCAGGAGAACCTGTCCTGGTCCCTTCAAATGCAGCTCCAAACTCTTCTTCCTCTGAAAATTACAGATCAGGATGAAATCACCAGGCTGAATGTTATGTCTGGGCCCCTCTGATGTGGTACGCAGGTCTTCCCGGACCTGTTGGTGAATAGAAGGCAGATTTTCAGTTAACTGGTAAAGGTAGTCAATCAATAATGGATATTCAATAACTGAGAACTGCCGAGGACTCTGGACACTCAAGACATTTTCCAGGCATCCAAACATGACCTCGTACAGAGACAATCCTGTCCTACAATGTGCTGTTGCTCTTGTCGGCAAAAGAGCTACTAGTAAAGCATCTGGCCACTGTAACCCTGTCTTCTCCTGAATCTTTGCCAATTTCAGTTTGAGAGTACCATTGTACTTCTCAACAAAACCTGCCGACTGTGGGTGGTTCGCAGCATGAAACTTCTGTTTTATGTGCAAACCATCACAGATTAACTGAATAACCTTGACATTAAAATGTCTTCAGTTATCACTACAAATCAAATGGGGCAAGCAGAAACGAAGAAAAAACTCCTTCAGGAGTACCTTTTGCAGTGAAAACGGCTGTGCTGTCTTTAGTGGTATGTGCCTTAACCCATTGCTGAATGCACAGACAACCACGAACACATACTTCAAGTTATTTACCCTATCTAACTCAATATAATCCATCTGAAGGACCTCAAAAGGGAAAGTTGGTGGTGCAAAATTGCCGGGTGGGGTAGGAGTACCTTTTCCTGAATTGTGCATCATACACACCATACAATATTTCACTAAATGTGCAGCAGTCTTTGAAATTTTATCATTCTGCCATACAGGATCAACCAACTTGCATATAGCCTTAGCACTAAAATGGGCTGGGTCATGAGACATTGTGACTAGAGGAAGAACATATTCACCTGTCAACATTCATCTCTGCTTCCCTGACTTATCAATCAAACATCCCTGATCGTTCAATTGTGTTGTACTTTCTTGCCACATTGCTAATGCCTCTATTGTGGCCTCACTTTGTACCTCCTTCATGTTCTCAAGTGTATCTTCAAACATGGTGACTTCAGGCACACACCTAGCGGGACCAGCTACAAACATTCTTTTCATTTTGGTCTGGGCTGTTTCCGTAGCTGTTTGATCTGTTAAAGCATTTCCCCAACCTACATGATCAGTGACTTTCCGGTGAGCACTGCACTTCACTATTGGCAATTGCTTAGTGAGTGACAAAGCAGACAAAATCCCCAATATAAGGTGCCCATGTTAAATCTTGGCACACTGCGAAGTAAGAAACCCTCTCTCTGCCCAGAGTCGCCCGAAGTTGTGAGAGACTCCAAAGGCATACTGACTGTCAGTATAAATATTGACAACCAGTCCCTCACTAAATTTGCAAGCTCATATTAGGGCAACGAGCTCTGCAGCTTGGGCCGACTGATCGGAAACTAGTGATGTCTCAACTACTGTACACAGCATAGTAATAGCATATGTAACAGTTGTAGTGCCATCTGGTATTATAAAACAAGAGCCATCGACATATAGTTCCCCTTGATGGTCAGATAAGGAAGCATCAGTCAAGTCTACCCATCCCTTTGTCTCTTTCTCTGTCTGGAAGATACAATCATGTGTATCAATTTCATCACTCTCAGGAGGGAGCACAGTAACGTGGCTGGATTCAGAGTGGCACATCGTTTGATCGTGATGTCTTTTGCGTACAAGAATAATTCATAGCCAGTCAGACATGCACTGGTGAGGTGCTGTGGCTTTGTTTAATTTAAAAGTGTTTACGCAGCATGGGGTACCATGACTGTGATCTCAGTATCAAGTACGAGTCCAACTGATTGCCTTTTTGAGACAGTCCCAGACGCCCTTAGATAACTCGGGAGGGCTCATGCGACAGGATGAAGCACAGCAGACAAATAAGTACTCGGCCATTGCTTATCTCCAAACTTTTGTGTTAAAACAGAAAGAGCGCAACCAGCCATCTCATGAACATAAAATACAAAGGATTTGGCGTAGTTAGGGGTATCAAGCACTGGAGCTGAACAAAGCACAGTTTTTAATTGCTCAAAAGACTTCTGACATTCAGACGTCCATGGTAAAGGCACATGCACTTCTTTTGTGGTTAATGCTTAATTAGTAGGGAATAGTTAGGTATCCACTGACGACAGTAAGAGGTGATACCCATAAAGGCACGCACATCTTTCTGAGTCTGTATGAATGGGCATTTTAACAATGGTACTGATACGCTCCTAGGTCAATCTCCTACACTCCTGTAACAGTAGGTAACCTAAATAGGTGACCTTCTGTTGACAATACTGAAATTTAGAAATAGAAACGTTATGTCTGTGGTGTGCCAAATGTAACAACAACTTAACTATACTGTCCCTACAGCCTTGTTCTGTATCTGAAGCGATGAGCAAGTCATCAACATACTGTAGCAATACATTGCCTGTGGGGAGCGACAAGGAATCCAACTGACCTTTCAAACCTGACTATAGATACTCAGACTCTCTGTGTAGCCTTGAGGAGCTTGACAGAAACTAAAACTTCTACCAGCTAGGGTGAATCCAAACAGACATCTGCCATCAGGATGAATAGGAATACTGAAGAATGCATTTTTCAAATCAATGACAGAATAGAATTTAGCAGAAGAGGGAATCATTGTCAAAAGAGTGGTGATGTCAGGAACCACGGTAAACTGGGGAATCACTATTTTATTAACTTCACGCAAATTGATCACAAAATGATAAACATATTCATGGTCAACAGAGGAACCTGGGGGCATCCTTTTAAAAATCAGAAGAATAGGGCTATGGCAAATATATGCAGTGGCCTCCTCAACTACTCCCTTCCCAATAAAATCCTGCATGATCTGCAATAAGGCTTGCTCTTCTGCCTGCGGTATTTTAGATTGAGGGATACAACGTAAAATGGCACCATCCTTAACGCATATCAAAACAGGAGATATCTGAAACAATCCCAAAACCTGTTGCCCACAGAGTGGGTGGCACATTTTTAAATTCAACAGGAAGGGGAGCATCTGGCGCAAGATGGTGGGCGAGACCTGCTGCGTTCTCCTGGAACTTAACTCTCCCCCTGGTTGGCGCGCAGCCCCTACCCCGGGTTCTGCAATAATCCAAGAGGTTATGGCACGTTAGACATAACCTTATCCCCTCTTACTGCATGGCGTTGATTTCTAGACTCGAATTTGTGCGAGCGGGACTTACCGCCAAACTGCTCTGGGTGTGGCGCACTGCAGCTTGCTCCTGTCCTCAATCGGTTCCGTTCATGCTCAGTCCGATTCATCGGAGCAATCCTCTAGCGGCCCACGGCAGCTTAGTTCCAACCGCTAGTATGCCCCGAAGCCGACAGTAAAGGGAGCCGCGACTGCATCGAAAACCCGCTGCTCCACATGGAATGCTGCTGACACGGAGGGAAAAGATCGCCCGGCTGTCTCCGGTGGGGCCAACCGAAAAGGTGATAGCATCGGGCGCATTGAAATCGGCGCCTCCATCTGCTTTGACACCGAGGAAAGGGCAGACACTCCCGGACCTGTTTAACCGGCGGACCCTTAAGGAGAAAGGCCCTGCTATTCCCAGTAATGCAGAAACTGTTGAGAAGCTGCAGGACTCATTGAAAGGAGCGAAAGTTACTGCCCGTAAGGAGGGGGAGGCAGCTTCTGTTACTCTGTTGCCATAACTGCACCAATTGTTACATCCCTCACAAGTAACTCTGGATTTAATGGCTAACAGTGTGGCAGATTCTAACAGCTCTGATACCCGTAAGTTGGATGTCCATTCTGATTCCCCCCTAATTAATTTTCCGTAATTCCCGTTATATTATTTTATTATTTTTTATTTTATTTTATTTTTGTGTTTTATAGAGCGCGAACATGACCCGTGAGGGTATCAGAGCGCTTTACACGGTATACATTGTTGAGCAAACAAAGGATTAAGGTGCAGGGACAAATAGATCAAACATTACACGGTATACAATGTTGAGCAAAAAGATTAAGGTGCAGGGACAAACAGATCCACGAATGGTTGCACTCATTGTCATAGACAGAAACAAAAGCAAGGTTCCAAATGTATTTGTCGTGGGTAGCTTTTGATATGTGAGGCGGTAGTCTTAGATTAGTCCCACTCAATGAGGAGGTTCTGGGCAGACCTTAGGCGAAGAATTTACCCATGAGGAAGGTTTTCGTCTCAGTTTTGAAGCGTGCTAAAAGAGGGATTTTTCTGATGGAGGGTGGAAGAGAGTTCCAGATTCGTGGTGCTGCTCCGGTGAACGCCCTGTTATAAGTTCTTTTTTTTTTGAAGGAGGCAGGTTGAAGCAGTAGGTTTCCGGCAGACCTGGAGTTTCTGCTTCCTCCGGATATCACTAATTTCTGTGCCAGATAAGCAGGGGAGTTTGTGTAAAGCGCCTTGTGTACAGTGCAAGCCAGTTTCAACTGGATTCTGGCCTCCAGGGGGAGCCAGTTCAGCGCTTTCATGTGTGGAGCGATGTTGTCAAACTTCCTGGTACCTGTGAGTAGTCTGGCAGCCGCGTTGAGGCACGCTTTTAGAGGTGCTAAGGAGGTCTTAGGTAATCCTGTGAGGGTAGAACAGCCGTATTCCAGTCTGGAGATGACAAGTGCTTGAACTGCAGTTTTTAAGTCTGGTGCATCGATGAAAGGTTTCAGCTTCCAGAGGTAGCTCAGGTGGAATCTGGCTGCTTTGGCCATTGAGTTAATGTGGTCTCTCATATTGAGGTTACTGTCGAGGATAATGCCCAGGGATTTGGCAGAGTCCACAATGGTCGGTGTGCAATTCAGGGCTGTGATGGCCTTAATCCACATCTGTATCTCCGGGTTGGTTTTAGATGGGGAGATTAGGAGAAATTCAGTTTTCTTTGCATTTAGTTTGAGTTGGTTATTGGCTAGCCAGTGGACAGTTAATTTCAGGGTCTCGTTCAGGGAGATGATCTCATTGAGCGAGGAGATGTTGATGTATAATTGGGTGTCGTCCGCATACATATGGTAGGAGATGTTGGCGGAGCGAAGAACTTCGGTGAGTGGCTCAAGGTAAAGGTTGAAAAGGGTAGGGGAGAGGGTTGAGCCTTGAGGGACTCCGACTGTGACCGGGGTGGGAGCTGATAGATTGCCGTTGATGAGGAATCTCTGGGAACGATTGTGGAGGAAGGATCTGAACCATTCTAGTACCACGCCATCCAGGCCCATCCTGAGTTTGAGGCGTTCAAGTAGTTTTTCATGGTTGACCGTATCGAAGGCAGAGGATAGATCAAGAAGGATTAGAAGGCAGGTTTTGCCTTGGTCTAGGGCTTGGAGGGCATCGTCCACGATGTGCAGCATAGCAGTTCCGGTGCTGTGCCCTGGTCTAAATCCAGATTGGAAGTCATCTAGTAGGTGGAAGTTGTTAATATGCTGGCTTAGTTGCTGTTGAACACACTTCTCTAATACTTTGGCTAGTAGCGGGATATTGGAGATAGGTCTAAAATTGTCAGGAGAGGCAGGGTCAAGTGACGGTTTTTTTAAGATGGGGAGAACTTGGCCAGCTTTCAAAGGGTCCGGGATCAAGCCCTGCTGGAGAGAGGCGTTGATAATTGCAGTCCAACAGGGGACGATGGATTGGGAGGCGGTGGTGAGGCAGTTGGAAGGAAGCGGATCATTGAAGTGATTGTTTGGTTTTAAGCTAGAGAGAATTTTTGAGATGGAGTCTTCATTATAGTATTTGAAGTCCGTCCAGCGGGCTTTGTTTTTAGGGGAGGCCATAGAGGTAGGAGTGGAAGGGTGTGGCAGAGCAGGAGGGGGTTTGGCGCAGTTGGTAGTACTAAGTTCAATTCCTAATGCCGTGATTTTATCAGCGAAGAAGGAAGAGAATTCGTCTGCAGATATTAACGATTTGGGGGATTCTTTAGTTGTTTTAGCCAGTTTGTTAGATTGGAATTTGACCAGTTCAAAAAGCTTTTGGGGTCTGTTCTTGGCGTTCCCTAATTCCGATCTGAAGTACTCTTTTTTGCAGTTGATGATGTGCTTGTTGTAGGCATTTCTCGCCTGGCGCAGCAGTTTTAGATGCACTGCTGAGGGGTGTTGTCTCCAACTTCTTTCAAACTGACGGAGGGCTCTCCTCTCCATGTTGAGGGAGCCAGTGAACCAAGGGTTTCTGTCCTTGATTTGAGTTCTTTTAAGTTTTAGAGGGGCAAGGTCGTCTAGAATGTTCGAGATGGATGATGCGTAGTGCTCGTTGAGATCGCTAACCTTGGTTATGTGCAGGGGTGGGGGTAGGTCGGATCTGCATCGAGCCTCGAATTTCCCAAAGTCAAGGTTCTTAGTGTCTCTGGTCCATCGCTTGGGAATCACCGGTTGAGACGTCTTTGTCTTGCGAATCCCGGGCAAAATGAAGGATATGGAGTGATGGTCAGACCAGTCACAGGGGTCTATGGAGATAAGCTTGACAGCGGACTCCTTAGAAATGATCCAGTCAAGGATGGCTCCTTTTGAGTGGGTTGGCATAGAGCAGGCTTGGGTCATGGCTTGGTCATTTAACAGGTCTTTTATGGCATTGACGTAGGGATCTTTAGCGTCATTCCAATGCAAGTTGAAGTCACCCAGGAAGATTTCTGTGGCATTGGAGGAAATCTTTGTAGTCATGATTTCCAGAAGGTGATCAGTGAAAGCATCGTTAGGACCTGGTGGGTGGTAAAAGATGTGCAAGTTACAGAGGTGTACTGAATTGTTGCAGACAGAGAGTGCGAGGTATTCACAGGAGTCTGAGATGTCCTTTGCGAGTTCAGTGATAAGCAAGGAGGATCGATAGATGCAGGCTATGCCTCCTCCTTTCTTATTAGCATGTCTATCCAGTCTGGCGATGTTGTAGTTTGGCGGGACTAGTATATCCAGGCAAGGCGAAGAGTATTCCTTTAGCCAGGATTCAGTTAAAATGGCTAGGTCTAGGTTTTTGTCCAGAACGAGGTCGGCGATGTCAGCGGCGTGTTTAACTGCTGACCGGCAGTTTATTAAAAGACCAGATAAGGGGGTGTCGGAGGGAGAGTCAGGAGTCTGGACAGATAGAGCTACAGGCGCCAGATTGCTTTTTACCACATTTCTGTTGTGGAGGGTAGCTGGCCTGTTTGGGTTAATGGTGACCGTGCTGATGGGGTGTTCGGGCCGGGTGGTTGATGGACAGGGGATGGCTGGGGTAGAGTTGTGGTCCTGGAGGATGGCTAGGATTTCATTTCCAGTGAGGTCAAGATGGTTAGGGGAGGCGGTGGGTGCGTTATAAGTGAGGGAGAGAGCTTGGGATTCCTCCTCAGAGAGTGGGCAAGGTTGTTTGCGTGGGCGAAGGTGTCTTAGGGGTAGCGGGAGAGGGTGCTTGGCAGGTTCGGTGTTGGGTGAGGGGGAAGTATGCGGTGACTTCAGGTTAGCTAGTGAGGTCTCGGCACTGTGAAGGAGGTTCATCAGATCCAGGATGGAGCAGTGAATGCTCTGGGTGAGTTTGGTCGCTCTGGAGTGCAGAGTTTCAAGATTGGTATAGTCAAGGGGTATGAAGGGATAGGGGTTCGAGTTGACCAAATCAGTTGAAGGGGCATGTGACAGTGGTAGGGCATTGGCTGGAGCAGGCTCCATGTTCTTTGGAGAAGGAGTGTCAAGCTCTGTATTTTGGTGGGGGGCTGGCGGGGAGGAGGTCTGGTGTCTAGGGGTGGTTCCATTATAGGTGCCTGGGTCGGGGTGATCAGGGGTAGGGGGGGTTAAGGGGCTGGCACTCAGTGGAGCGGGGGACATTGGGAGGGTATCAGTGTTCTCGGTAGAGAGGGGCACTGGATGGGAGGAGATCGCAGGTGTGGGGGAAGTGCAGATGCCAGGGACAGGAGATATGGTAGGGTGGAGTGGGAGAGCCGAAGTGGAGACCCTTGGGGGACTGGTAAATGGCTGGCTGGATCTGTTAGGGACAGGAGGCATGATAGGGGGGATTGGGTGCGCCGAGGTGGGGACCCTTATATGATTAGTAGGTGGGTGTATGGGTCTGTTAGGGTGACGTGATGGTGGGTCATTGGTACCAGTATTAGATATCCAGTTGGAGTTGTTCACGTAGTTTCTGAGCAGGGGGAAGAGGTCAGAGAATTTGTGGAGATTGTAGGTTGAGGCTTGGATTAGCACAATGCCGTTTTTGTAGAGGGTAATGGTGAGGTCAGCTCGCAAAGTTGGGGAGGGTGCTATTGTGAGCTTAGTGCCATGTGGAATGTTCTTGGTTAAGCGAATGTTGAGAAGTTGCGCAAGGGTTTTTCGCCAGGAGGCGGTTCTTCTAGAGTGGAAGATGAGGTCATTGATAATTGTGCCGCTGTCCGCGCAGTATCGCATGTCGGATATGAGCGTCTCAGGGTGTCTTTTTAGGGTAGCGTGCTTGAATGATTTAGTGGCAGTTTTAGAGAGGTTTGGGGGGTAGATAATAGTATAGGAATTGTCCCCAGACACGGATAGGTCAGGACTCGACATGGTTGATTGGAGGAGGCACTGGTAGTCGGTAGAGAGAGAGGGTCTCCAGCTACCAGGGCGGGATGGAGCTCGAGCGGCAGAATAGGTTGCTTGACAGTCATAGAGGGATGGGTCAGGATTGGCTTTAGTAGAAGGTCAGTCAAATGTATTGTAGGCAAGGGGGGGCGTTGTTCATAGTGACAATTGCATCAACCCTAGTTTGCCCACTGTGACCTGTTCCAGGTGAGTTTTCTGTGCTTTAATACACGCTGCTTCCTGATTAGGGTTAGTTAAGCATACTTTTTGAATGCACAGCTGCACAAGCATCGTCTTGTGGTTTACTTTTTAAATGCACAGCTGCATTAGCATCATTTTGTGGCACATCACTCCATTCAAAGATGGCCGAAGTTGTTTTTGTCCCCTTCTTTCTTTCTGTTTTTTGTTGAGTCCACTTTTAGTGTCAGTTCCTGCAGGGTCTTTTCACTTTTTTATTTTCTGTGTTTGTTGAGTCCTCTTTCAGTGTCAGTTCCTGCAGGGTCCCCTCCACGAAAGTCGAATGTGCTTTGCTGATAAATAAAGCAGAGTGAGGAATTTAACCTGCTAAATAGGAGTTTTAGATCTGGACATCCGGTGCCCCCTTCTCCGTGGTCAGGGAAAACATCAGCAGATCAAAGTAGTTGATCTCTTGCGTCAATCGACTTGTGGGGCAACGCGGGCGCCATTTTTAGGTCAGGCATGAGGGAACTACGCTCCGCAGGGTCCTCTGCTGCAAGGTCTTCCACGATAATATCAGTTTTCCGCAGTTATAGGGCAGGCATAGGTCGGCATAACGCCAGGGGCTCACACGCGCAGGCAAGTGTGGCCCGACTCGACGACAGGTCCGAGGGCCGATGTGGGGAAAAATGCCTCCGGTGTCCGCTCCACTTCCGCTACCCCAGTCTCGATGGACTCGGTCGATGTGGCCTGCCCAGCACCGTAGTCTGTGATCGTAGGGGGCCCAGAAAGCCAAGTAGCCTGCAGCGGGGTTGCGGCGGCGGGGGGGGGTGGGCGGGGGGGGGGTACGGAAACGGACTCACCACTGTCTCAGGGCAGGGTGCACATCCTCAGTCCGGTCCCCCCCACAGGCAGTGAGTGCTGGATTCGGCGATCGGCTAGGGGTCCGTCCGTCCGTGGTATTGAGTGCAGGATTCAGCGATCGCCTGGAGGCATCCGACAGCAGTGGGACGTCCGGTGGATTCGTTAAATGGCCAGCGCGTCTGGACAATGGCCGATGGTCCAGCTTGAGGTGAGAGGGGTCCTTGCAGCTGGGCTGCGCAGGGCTGCGGTGTCAAATCTGCGCTGTTTAGATGTATCAAAATGCAGGATGGCAGCAGGGCGAAGAAGGGTGATGGATGGCAGGGTTGTCCAGGGATATTGACCGATAAGGTTATCCCTAACCCGGAGCTCAGTGGAGGAGCTCTCGTCCGGAGGCCATCTTGCCTGTCCATATTACTGTTGGGCAGCCATGATACAGCATTTTGGCTCACCTTTAGTGGGCGATAAGATTGATATTCCTTTGTGCATTAGCCCATCCATTTATGATGGTGTACAGACAAAATATCGACTCCAAAATATCGACTGGACATAATATCGAGTTTTAAATATAGACTGGACATAATATCGACTGGACATAATATCGACTACAAAAATATCGTTTTTCAGGTAAGTGAAGTAATATCGACTGTATAAAATATAGATAGCAAAAATATCGAATTTTTAATAATATATAATATTTTATAGTGTATTTTTATGTAATAATATGTGTGAATAGTGTGTATTAATGTTATAAAATATTTTATTAAATGAATTTTGTTTTTATAATAATTGCGTAATGTAATTCTGTAGCGGGTTGTGGGTTTATAGGGGAATAGGGTGGGAAGTAATTTAATAATAATTAATTAATTAATATATGTTTGTTAATATTTTTAATTAATAATTAATTGATAATTAATTAATATTAATTAGTTAATTAATTAATATAATTTTGAACATATTTTGTATTAGTAATTAATTGTTAATTAATTATTTGTAATTAGTTAATTACATTAATTAGAGTAAATTTTTAATATATTTAATTTTGTGTTTTTTTTAAGTAATTAATTTGGAAAAAATAATATTAATTATTAAAATAATTACAGCTAATGTTCTAATATATTTACTTTATTGTTATTGTTAATTAATAATTAATTGGTAATTAAATAATATTGATACATTTTGGGTAAAGGAGCATTTTTAGGGTTCAGGGTCAGTTTTCAGTTTTAGGGTAAAGGGGTATTTTTGGGGTTCAGGGTCAGTTTTCAGTTTTAGGGTAAAGGGGTATTTTTGGGGTTCAGGGTCAGTTTTCAGTTCATGGGTAAAGGGGTATTTTTAGGGTTCAGGGTCAGTTTTCAGTTCATGGGTAAAGGGGTATTTTTAGGGTTCAGGGTCAGTTTTCAGTTCATGGGTAAAGGGGTATTTTTAGGGTTCAGGGTCAGTTTTCAGTTCTTGGGTAAAGGGGTATTTTTAGGGTTCAGGGTCAGTTTTCAGTTTTTGGGTAAAGGGGCATTTTTAGGGTTCAGGGTCAGTTTTGGGTTTTTGGGTAAAGGGTTATTTTTAGGGTTCAGGGTCAGTTTGGGGTTTTTGGGTAAAGGGGTATTTTTAGGGTTCAGGGTCAACTAATAAGATTGTAAAAAAATATTTTTATTATTTTCATTTATTATTTAATTATTATAATTTAATTTAAGTAGTTTTAAGTATATTTCAGTAATTTAAATTTAATATTAATTTAATTTAACACTGTTTTTAATAAAGTCGATATTTTTTACATCTATATTATTGTTAACGATATTTTGTACTCGATATTTTTGTACTTACCTGTTTGTAGATACAAACTCGATATTTTGACTGTCGATATTTTGTCCACGATATTCTGGCAAGTCGATATTGTGTCCGTCGATATTATTTCAGTGATCCATTTATGATATAGCGCTTGGCGACGCTGCCAAGGGAGTCCCAACGCGTGTTTTAGAACCAAGTTAGTTTAAGAAAACTAAATTCAAGATCTGTTGGGCTCTGTTTTCTTTATGGCAGAAAATTCGTTCTCGCCTCGCTATTTCAAAGCTCTATTTCTACATCCCATTTAGTGCATTGGGTCTGTTACAACCAATATTTCAGGATGGGATAATGATCAAATTGAGTTCTATAGGTTTGAAGGAAATTAGTGATCTTGCCCATGATGGTCAGATGGCTTCTTTTTCCTTCCTTAAGGATAAGTTTCATTTGAAGTCTAATCATTTTTTCAAATATTTGCAGGTTAGGAGCTTTCTGGATAAACATCTCTGTAGAAACTTTAGTATGTATGATAAGATACGCTCCTCGAACTAATTAGGAAAAAACCTAGAATAGGTGTCCTCTATCAATATCTCTTGTCTGAGCTTCCGGATGATCTGGAAGCTCAAAATATTAAGTGGGCTGATAAATTTGGTGTCCCAATAGTAGATCTGAGATTTCCGCTTGAATTAGCTAGATCTGTCCTAGTCTCCGGCACCTTGCGTACCCAAAGCTATATGGCAATGTTCAACTTGTACCACACTCCTGCCAAGATAGCTAGTTGGGGAGGTGCTAGAGGGGCTAGAGGGGACTCCTGTTCTAGATGTAAACTCTTCTCTGCGGATGCAATTCATATGTTCTATGCATGCCCTGACTTGAGTCTATTCCTGAAGGAAATTGAGGTCTTGATTAATCAGGTACTTAAAATTCAGGTTAAGATCTCAACGGAGCTAATTATAACAGGCTACGAATACTCAAGTGCTGCTGAAAGAACAAGATATACCCAATCATTTCTGTTTATTGCAATGGCTATGATCAGATTATGTATAACATCGCAGTTGTTAAGTTCAGAGGCTCCTACTTTTAGTCATTGGAAAGCTAGGATGCTCACATGGTATAAACTAGAATCATCTGTTCATCTGTTGAGGGGGAGGAGAAGGTGCCTAGTGGCTTCTAATAACTGGGCCCCCTTTGAGAATTGGCTCTTGCACTAAAATTAATTTCTTTTGATGTATCTAATTTCTTTTCTCTCCTTGTTATCCATTGATTTGCAATTCCAACCTGATTTGTGTATTTTCTCTTTCGATTCATGTTTTGTATATTCATCTAATGTGTTTCCTCAAACTCAATATCTTATTTTATTGCCTCCTGATGCACTTTTTGTTTTCTTTTTGAAAATAATAAATAAAGTAAAAAAAAAAAAAAGAAAGGGGAGCATCTTTGGACAGACACTGCTTAGCGCACACTACATCTGGACCCATTGTCATATAGACACTTTCTAGGGAATAATAAATTGTAGCATGCATCTTTTTTAATAAAGCCAAACCCATCAAATTCTCACAACAATCAAATGTTAGCAAAAATGGCGAATCCACGATGAAAGGACCAATGGTCAATTCAAGAGATTTTGAAATTGGGCCTATGACCGGTACACCAGAAAAACCTATTGAATCATTATTATCGCCGGACATAGCCGCCCCAGGGACCATATTTCGAGAAACAGAACTTTTTGTTGCACCTGTGTCCACCAAAAATTCCTTAGTTGAACCTTGTAATTCTGCTGTTACATAAGGACTATGCTGGTCTACAGGTATCGGAACTGGTCTCCCACTCTGTCCCTGGCTACCCTAGCTGTAAGGCATTCCTGTCACTTCATCCACATCATAATCATTGTGTTAATACTGTCCATCCTGAGGGTCATCAAAGTAATGTTTATCAAAAAGGATGCAGCGATTTGAGCCCTGCTGCCCCACCAGTTCCACAACCCCTTCCACAAGAACCTCATCCCTTAGGGACCGCCACCTTCGGAAAAAGCACAGGACCCATGCTACACCAATGTCCCTCCTTTTTTAAATATGCACACTGATTCGGACCCAAGGGCGAAGTGTACGGCTACCTACTAGTACGTGGAAGCTTTCGGGCCAAACCCACCACGTCCTCTACTATTCCCTCGAAAAGCCTGTTGCAACGACACCTTTGTCTTCAAATCCTTATGCTTTTTCTCAGTCCTCTCCTTTTCCTCATTATCCCTACGCTCATAGTACTGTTTTAAATTCCAAGTAACAGAAGGGGAAGAGGGGGACCAGGTGCTTTTGGAAGCCTGCAATTGAGTTGCAATCTCAGGAAGCATATTAGCAATCAAATCTATTAACAAGCAACTGAACACCTCCCTCAACAGTCAGATCCTGCCCACTGTAATCCAGGAATATATCTTCAAACTGAGTGAAAAAATCAGACACACTTTCATCCTTCTTTTGTCGACAAGCCGTTAACTTATCCCAATCAACCTTCCTCGGTGGAATAAGAGAATGCATTAAGGTAATAATACGGCCAGGCAAAGCAAGTATCTCTGCTTTAGACTTATCTCCCGGCTTCCGTTCCTGATCCCATACTTTAATTTGGTCCCATGTGCCCCACAACTCTGCAACATGGTCTTGAGTATGCACCTATCTCCAAATATAAACCTGAACAATACCAACAAATATTTCAATATCAGCTAGGGTCATCACAGTGGAGGTTGCTGCTTCTGTCAATTCTTTATGATAGGCAGTAGTATTCTTCCTAGGATTAGGCAAATGAGTCTTAAGGGACGGAGTGTAAAACAATTGTTCCTGAAAACAAGCCGCTTCTCTGGCCTTTATGTCATTACTACATCCATCTTGCACTTCTGGTAATTCTGGAAGGTATATTGGATAAACTTCCCGCATTGAAAACTGAGTCATTGTCTTCGGACTGTTCTCATGCAATCTTCCCCTATAGGCTATGACATTACTGAAAACTTGTTCTGGGCTCAAGTTACTAACATATGCATCATCTCTACTATCATGTGAACTTTTAGGCGCTTCTGATTCAAAACACTACTGCCAAAGACCAATCAAAGTAGCCGACATGCGCTTAAGAGCAGGCTGCTGTATAAAGGGCTCAAAATCTTGTATTGTTCCCCAAACATCCTTCACACTGTAAATGGGATTACGAGCCCACTGAGTAGCCTGATTAGCTATTACCCTTTTCTCTTCATCTGCCACTTCCGATCGTACTAACAGCCCCATAGGTTCCTTAAATTTCATTCAGTCTCTATCCTTAAATCCACGTGCTGGTGTTCCACTACTCAGTAATGTCGGGAAATGGAAAAACAGAGTAGGAGTAGCAACAGAAGTAACAGGCACTAACGTCACTGCTGCAGGTGTAAGAGCTGGCAAAAAGGACGCTGAAACAATAGGTGTGGCAGGAGTACTAACAATCATATTTGCCACAGACGGCAAGGACAAAGAAAAGACAGGAGGTGCTGCAGCCAAAGCAGTCTGATCAACAGTAGCAGGAGCAGAAACATCAGAGACAGAAGAAACTGGTGTCTGGGACTGTGAGGGAATAGCGGGATACATCCTCTGTGGGACATATAGAGGTGGGGGTCTAGTATCTAACAATTCTACCACAAAAGTATCATTTTCATCTTGGGCCACATAAGATTTATCAATCTGTAATCAAAAACTTCTATTTTCACATTCAACACCCATCTCCTGCTTTTCCTTATCATATGCTAGGGCCTTCTGAGTCATCGTCTGCATTCTCCAATTCCGGGCCTGTTTCTCTGCTTTAATTCGCCTCTGTTTAGCTGCTTTTTGAATCAAGCATAGACTGTCTACTTCTTTTCTTAATCAACTGTTCTGGTAAATACTTGATATTTTGCTATTCAAAAGTGCCTGTCAAAGGCCACTGCAACTCGGCATTGTCCCTTGTATATTTGTGACATTGCGTACTAAACATAATAAGGCCAAGGCCATGCTTTACATACATATTTAAAGTCGGAGTGCCTTCTGGAGGCGCTGGCTGACTTTCCTCCAGTCGAACATCAGCAAAATGACAACAACAGCACAAAGAAACCAGTTTACTTATTCCAGGCATTCACAAAAGAAAACAAATTCACTACTTATGCCTGGCAAAGTATTTACTCAAAATAGGTCCTCAGACCGTACCAAATACAAACCAAAATGGTACCATATCCACAAAGAACCAAACCAAACTCACATGATGTATGCAGATGAAACAAATTCATTCTCCACTGCTGACTCTTCAGACCAAACCGTCAGATCCAAGGGGTTCGCCGTTCAGTACCCCGGTTGGGATGACTGCTGGGCAAGGCACCATCCGGCGGGACACAAGGGGCAGCTGAGAGTGCAGGAACTCTCTCGTTCAGGGATCGCTGGTCTGTCCGTCCAACCCAACGATGGCCTCGACCTCCCCACCCATCCTCAGGAGGGTATGGGGTTGGAGTTTCTGTTTGTGCGCCAACTGAAGGAAGTGACCCAATTAGGGTCATCCGGGTAACCCGTGACCACCTCTCAGCCTTCCATACAAATGAAGAGTCTGTCAGAAAGAAGAGAATACAAACCAAATATATTTATTGAGATACACTCGAGTGGAGCCCAGTCTGCCCAGTCTCTTAAGATTGCTGCAGAGGGACTGACATCAGCAGCATTTTCCAGCAGATGCAGCTAAACAAAGAAGTACAGAAAGATAGGTTTTGATTCTGAGGCCGGACACACACTATCTCCTACCTAAGGTCACTTTATCCGTGCCACCACTAGACTAGTGGGAGAAGGCCTCTATCTAGTGGCAAAGGTATGTGCTTATAAGAATAGTGTATTCATTAGCAAAGCAAGGCCCAACCTTGGAGAAATGAAACTTATCACAGGCTGTTTCTCAGCAGAAAATAAGGATTTGTTTCGATCATGGTTCAGAAATGGCGGGCAAACATAAAAATGGTGCTTAGAATGCTAATTTACATAAAATAATACACAGACAAAATAACGAAAACATTTTCATTCCAACACACCAAGCCCTTAGTTTATGTTCTCCAAACAATGTGCAGATCCTACGGATTAGTAGGAACTACGCAGCAGACTGAGTTCCCTTCTGTGTAAGGTGAAATACCCCTGGCTCTTTTATGGAGATTAGCGCATCAAGCGGCACCTTGGCAAAAGGTCCTACTGTCTGACTCATCCTCATCACTTGGTCTATTTCTTGTCTGGCAACTGCCTTGTTCTGGCATAAGGACTGCTGGCGTTTGCAAATGGGGACACTCATAGAGCTGTGTGCTGGAATTCTGAAATGGTACCTGAAACTCTCATACAGAATTTGGGCACTTGATTGTTGCTATATTTGTTTAGCCAAAGGGTCAACACTTGTAGGTTCACCAGAAAATGTGCTTTTGTAAAATGAGGCTCATCTTCTCTGTTTCTGATGCCCTTTGTCCCACCCCTTCTCGCAACACTTAAACTCTGAGTGAGTGGGTATACCACAAAAAGAGCAGTTGTGCTTAAACTTACATGTGCCTGTGGGCCTGCTACATGTCTTACAATAAGCCCATCATGTCACTCTGCTGCCCCTCCCACTCTCCATGTTGCGTGCAAGCTGATTTTGATAGCAAGACAACTGTGGACCTAGTTCTGGGAATTTCTCAACTAATATAGCATGAAAAAATGTGAACCCCTTGACCCAATTCACTAAAGTTTCCTTCACAATGGTTGTGCGCTGTGTGAGGGAACAAACCCTAATGTATGAGAAACCTTTGCAGCACGTACGCATAGATTCATCAAGCAAAAATCTGATCGCAAAGGGGCAGATTCTCAGAATCTGCCCCTTTGCGACCGGTATTTTTGTATTTGAGATGCATCATCCCAAATGCAAAAATCACAATTTAAGAAATCGCCAAATTGAGATTACTTAAATTGCTATTGCAATTAAGAAATCTCAAATTGAGATTCCTTAAATGCAATGCATTAAAGTTTAAAAAAATAGCGATTTCGCTAATAGGGCTCGTAAATTACCATGAAGTTGAACTTCATGGTAATTTGCAAAAACTTTGAAAAATGCACTGAATATATGTGCACAGATGAATTTCAGGGGTGCAACAGGGTGTCCATTGGACACCCCTGCACCCTTGAAATCGCATTCTCAATTTGTGATTCGCTAATTGCGATTCGCAAATTGAGAATGTCTTTTCATTCATTCCTATGGGCCTCTAGGCCTATAGGAATGAATGGGGAGGTATTCCTTAATTGTGACTCGCAATTTGCGAGTCGCAATCAAGGAATTTTAAGAAATCGCTATTTTTTTTAGTGATTTCTTCATGTATTGCATTTTGCTATTCCTTAATAGCGAATTGTTATTTTTCGCTATTAAGGAATAACAAAATGAGTTCTTGATGCATCTGGGGGCATGCCTCTTCCCTTGCTGGGATCTCCAACATCAGGCCAAATATTTCAACACATGTACCCTTCTAGATCTAGTTTTTTATCTCCGCTGATAAATGCCTTCCCAACTGACCATGTCCCGACTGCACAGACTCTAGCCCCATATTGGGCAATGGGAAAATGGTACCTGATATGGCAGCCTACGTGGTCAAAGGTTTATGGCATACAACCAAACATCATGGTAGTTTTGGGGAGGAGGTTTCTGCAGGGAGAAAATGCATTCTCTACGGAGAAAGAAAAAAAGAAAGGAAATACATGTGCAACTTCACAGCACGACTGCCTCTCTCCATTGCATAAGTACACTGCAGTGCAATTCTGCATTGTACAAATAGCAACATATAAAATGTCACGCCTTTTGTTATTAGACAATCTTCTTGCAGACCAATTGGAAGTCTGAAAGGTTATATTAATGAATTAAATGTAATATCCTGTGAGGCACAGGTTCAGCCAGTCAGGCGTTACCCTAGAAAGTTGAGATGGGGCATACTCAATAAGCAAAAGCAAGACACATTTATATTGTATTTTTCGTGTGACAATAGAACCATATAACATAGTAAAACAAAGAGAACATACAGATGTCCGAGAACTGAGATCACGAGAAATGATGAAGTAGACCTTTAGTTACAAGAATGTAAACATTTATGGCAGACAAGCTAATAAACACTTTCTCATCTAAGACGTAGACCGGCACTTCCTTAATCTGTTAGCATAGGCATAAATCATGGCTGAAGCAAATTGTGTTCATGTTAATGAAATGGCGATGTGTGCACCATTATTATGTCACATGTTGCCAGTGGTATGCCTGGAACGCTTTCACCGTTTCCTCTTTCCAGGTGTACGGCTGGCAATCTCATGAATGGCAAACATTAATTAAATCTATACGCATTTGCAGGAGTATTACTATGAGCCAAAATGTACTGCATGTTTTGTGAGTTGCGTACTAAGTTTTATTGCGCACTTGGGTGACCTAATTTATAAATTATGATCACCAGTAAAAAAACAAATGTTTATAACTCATATGGTCCCAGAGTTATGATCCTCAACAGCATTAGCATATATAGGAAGCTACCAGGTTCTGGAAATAATGAGTCAATATGAACCTCTAGGCAGACGTTCTGAAGGCTTGGAGAATACATAGTTAACAATGTTTCCAAAGTTATGACTTTGGGTCTTCGTGTATTCAACAGGCCAGTGTTACCTTTATTGTTACAGGAGTTGACACTGTTACAGTAGCTGACACAGATACAGTTATTTTTAAATGTAGCACTAAGTTAAAGTGAGATACTTTGAATGCAGCCGTAGGCCAGGCACATTAACGTTGAGGATAACAGTGGGCGAAACACAATTCACTTGTACACTTATCTACCAATTGCAATAACTTTTTCTGATTCACTAAGGGTGCTTCGGGGTGTAATTAGGGTTAATGCATACAATAAAATAAATTTAGCCCATACCTCGGAACCTACTAGTCATGAAATATACTTTCCTTCTCCTCGGGAGTCATTGAAGCTTAGACCACTATTCCATATGGGGCCGCATTCCAGCTATTCAAAGTCAATAATTCATCCTCCTGAGGTATCCCAAAAGCATCTGTGGCTTTTTCATCTTGGTTAAGTGCTGCATGAGGAAGGGTGAGGTCTTCCTATCTGCCAATTGACGTTATTTGTGACTATTAGATCTGGTTAAAAGGCTGGTGGGTGTAGACAGTTGCAGTCCTGTAACATACTCATATCACACATCAAGGAGTCAATGCATTTGGTGCAACACCCGACTAAGCGAAGCATGTGTCCTTTCAAAGTGGGAGACAAGAAAACATTCTTCAAAAGAGAAAGAACACTGGGAACATCCTTACTAAATTGATGATGCAGAGTGACTGTGCCTAACAGGCGAGGCCACTGTTCATGTTGGGTTCCTTCATTTGCCATCCTCCGTAGTCATCTTGCAAACCTCCAGTGGTCAGTTCTCCATTGCACACTACTCTACCTGTCCCTCTCTTTTAGAAGCTCTGTTTTTGATTGTTAACAAACTGGTTCTGGGCTAATGCGGGTGTTCTCTTTTGACTGTGAATCGCTCTTTGCAGGGAGGCACCTTAGGCAGGCAGGTCAGGTATGCAATGGCCGAGGAGACATTTGCCCACATTGGTCCTGGCTTGAGAGGAGAGCATACAGGTCACTGTACAGAAAGACACTGGTCTGGTCCAGGCAGTTCCTCAGGGAGAATCATTGAAAGGGCAGGAGGTGCCCAGTACTCAGGCTATCCATTGGAACAGGACATTGATCCAACTCTGAATGAAAGCAGTATATTGTGGTAAGTTAAGGAAGTGAGCAGTTTTACAAGCTCTTTCCTAAGCATACTTGTAGAGGCTGATATTAATACATATTCTGAGCCAAGCTGGATATCAGAAAATCAACTTAATTTCTACCTTGTAAGATACTGCCAATTTCCAGAGTGGAAGAAGACCAAATACACAGTCTGGCATTTAGATGGAGAGCTACAATTCTGCAGACATGCAGTTTAATCATGGACCCAGTCCATAAATCAGAGCCATTTTACCAAATATCTAGGTGTATGATCAAGGTCTGTTATGTTAGATAACATGCAATTTACAACAAAGGCCAGTAGAAGACATTTGAGAGTACTAAGAATCACCAACATCTTTGTCTCAGACAAACTCTGCAGCAGTGTGAGCAGCAATAGCACAGACAGAAACTCCAAGAAAGGGTATATTTCACTCTTTCCCCACTCAAGTTGTCATGCGCCCGAGTTAGGCCCATGTAGCAACGCTGCACGTTTTCTTACATTGTCCTCTCACGGCACAATAACATTTTTGATGTGACCGTTTGCACATACTTGTGTGTGTGTGACAATGTTGGATTAGTTTCTCTGAAACTATTTTGCTTACTTCATCTGGCTTCTTGCAACATTATCATGATGCCTTGAGCACTGAGTACAAGGCCTTTGTGCACGATGTACAAATGTCATTCTATCTTCATCCATGGGGCGACTGGGAATGCTAATCTGCATTTACATCGCAAGGATGCTTTTTATTATAAATAAAGAAGCATTTCAGGGGGTTAGCAGAGGAGAGACTTCCACTGACATTGAAAGGTCCCGCATGCTGAGGCTTTGTTAAGCAGCTTTCTTAACATCCCCATAAGGACATTCAGTTTGTGACCAAGACATTGTCCTACATTCTTTCCCACCAGGTAATGGGGTTTGATCATCCTGTGGGGGGATTCTTGGCTATGCAATTACATACAATCTAGTCACACATAGAGTAGGGATTGCACAGTAAGAGCACATCTGAGTACTACCTTCTTTTATATGCCTGCATATATACATTGTTGGAGCACCATGGTAGAACTTTATCTGCTATTCACTATTTTGGTGTTTGTAATCACTTTCATATGCATCCGTCTACTGATTATCACAGCAAATGTATTCTATACAATATTCACAATAGTTCAATAAATATATTGAAAATGTCCCATTGTGTATTTTCTTTATACTTCTCTGAGAGCAAGAGTACATTAGTGAATGAGCGAAAAAGGTTCTAGGTCTATTACCATGATCCCTGATGGGGTGGGCCTATCATGTTCAGTGGTTGCCAGGAACCATTCGCTCCTTGTTTGGGTTAGGGGAGCTTATTTTGGCACTGTGAGCTAGCTGGTCTCTAGGTCAACATATAATATCGAGGTGCCTGGAATTAATTTAAGCACCTCTCCAAAGGTTTATGTTGTCCACACATGTACAGATCCTATGGATTAGTGGGAACTACACCAGCGGAGGCTCCTTCACTAATGCGGAAGAGAGTTGCCCTACTGCGTTGGAAGAGGCGTGGCGCAGCGGCCAGGGTGCCTGACTCCGGATCACAGGGTTCACGGTTCAATCTGGCGGCAGGTTAGCCCAGCACCATGTGCCTTTGGGAAATAGCTTGCTTAATCTTCCCGACTGCCCTCAGCACCAGGACACTGCCGTCGGAGGTAGCTGTGCGCTTTACAAATGCTGGCATTTACATAGCTTGTTTCCTTCCCAGTGTAAGAATTGGCTTTTGTAGTTTGGTTTGCCCTGTTCCCATCATGCACTGGGACAGGAACAGACTAATTTGCATACAGCCAGGTTCTGAAACTGGGATGGTGCAGTGAGCTAAAAAACGGTGTTGGATCTAGCCCTGATCTCTTGACTGGGTGAGAGTATTCTGTTTAATTCAGAGACTCTGTCCCTCACCACCCCTTGTTGTAAATATTTTTGTCCACCCTAAGCGTGGAAGGGTATGCTCAGATGTGAGTCCCTTGCTCATTGCACCATCAGGATTCAAGCAAGCCGGGCCGAAGAGGCTGAAATGCCAGAAACCGGTCCCCGGTAGCTTGTTTCCTTCCCAGTGTAAGAATTGGCTTTTGTAGTTTGGTTTGCCCTGTTCCCATCATGCACTGGGACAGGAACAGACTAATTTGCATACAGCCAGGTTCTGAAACTGGGATGGTGCAGTGAGCTAAAAAACGGTGTTGGATCTAGCCCTGATCTCTTGACTGGGTGAGAGTATTCTGTTTAATTCAGAGACTCTGTCCCTCACCACCCCTTGTTGTAAATATTTTTGTCCACCCTAAGCGTGGAAGGCTATGCTCAGATGTGAGTCCCTTGCTCATTGCACCATCAGGATTCAAGCAAGCCGGGCCGAAGAGGCTGAAATGCCAGAAACCGGTCCCCGGTAGCTTGTTTCCTTCCCAGTGTAAGAATTGGCTTTTGTAGTTTGGTTTGCCCTGTTCCCATCATGCACTGGGACAGGAACAGACTAATTTGCATACAGCCAGGTTCTGAAACTGGGATGGTGCAGTGAGCTAAAAAACGGTGTTGGATCTAGCCCTGATCTCTTGACTGGGTGAGAGTATTCTGTTTAATTCAGAGACTCTGTCCCTCACCACCCCTTGTTGTAAATATTTTTGTCCACCCTAAGCGTGGAAGGGTATGCTCAGATGTGAGTCCCTTGCTCATTGCACCATCAGGATTCAAGCAAGCCGGGCCGAAGAGGCTGAAATGCCAGAAACCGGTCCCCGGTAGCTTGTTTCCTTCCCAGTGTAAGAATTGGCTTTTGTAGTTTGGTTTGCCCTGTTCCCATCATGCACTGGGACAGGAACAGACTAATTTGCATACAGCCAGGTTCTGAAACTGGGATGGTGCAGTGAGCTAAAAAACGGTGTTGGATCTAGCCCTGATCTCTTGACTGGGTGAGAGTATTCTGTTTAATTCAGAGACTCTGTCCCTCACCACCCCTTGTTGTAAATATTTTTGTCCACCCTAAGCGTGGAAGGGTATGCTCAGATGTGAGTCCCTTGCTCATTGCACCATCAGGATTCAAGCAAGCCGGGCCGAAGAGGCTGAAATGCCAGAAACCGGTCCCCGGTAGCTTGTTTCCTTCCCAGTGTAAGAATTGGCTTTTGTAGTTTGGTTTGCCCTGTTCCCATCATGCACTGGGACAGGAACAGACTAATTTGCATACAGCCAGGTTCTGAAACTGGGATGGTGCAGTGAGCTAAAAAACGGTGTTGGATCTAGCCCTGATCTCTTGACTGGGTGAGAGTATTCTGTTTAATTCAGAGACTCTGTCCCTCACCACCCCTTGTTGTAAATATTTTTGTCCACCCTAAGCGTGGAAGGGTATGCTCAGATGTGAGTCCCTTGCTCATTGCACCATCAGGATTCAAGCAAGCCGGGCCGAAGAGGCTGAAATGCCAGAAACCGGTCCCCGGTAGCTTGTTTCCTTCCCAGTGTAAGAATTGGCTTTTGTAGTTTGGTTTGCCCTGTTCCCATCATGCACTGGGACAGGAACAGACTAATTTGCATACAGCCAGGTTCTGAAACTGGGATGGTGCAGTGAGCTAAAAAACGGTGTTGGATCTAGCCCTGATCTCTTGACTGGGTGAGAGTATTCTGTTTAATTCAGAGACTCTGTCCCTCACCACCCCTTGTTGTAAATATTTTTGTCCACCCTAAGCGTGGAAGGGTATGCTCAGATGTGAGTCCCTTGCTCATTGCACCATCAGGATTCAAGCAAGCCGGGCCGAAGAGGCTGAAATGCCAGAAACCGGTCCCCGGTAGCTTGTTTCCTTCCCAGTGTAAGAATTGGCTTTTGTAGTTTGGTTTGCCCTGTTCCCATCATGCACTGGGACAGGAACAGACTAATTTGCATACAGCCAGGTTCTGAAACTGGGATGGTGCAGTGAGCTAAAAAACGGTGTTGGATCTAGCCCTGATCTCTTGACTGGGTGAGAGTATTCTGTTTAATTCAGAGACTCTGTCCCTCACCAGCCCTTGTTGTAAATATTTACATTTTAAAGCAGTAAAAGAATGGAAAAACTAAAACGATAATAACACAATGTTGTTATGATTTCATTTTGTCCTCCTGCTGATGCAGCTTTCCGTGAAAGGGCTGCAGAGCAGGCAAGGAGCAGTAGCACCCTCTTAAGTGAGGAATGACTGTTTGGTCGGCCCTCTCGGGCCAGCCAAACTATCATGCACACTTTTCCTGTTCTACGTCCAGGCTGCATTTCAGCCCGCATGGAGAACATGCCCAGGCCCCCAGTCCCTAGCTGAGCGCCAAACGACTGCACTCAGACAAATCCCAACACTGCATTGCAGTGTTGTGATTGGTCAGGGGAGCCTGGGTGCTTACCAATCTCAATGTTGAATTGCAGCATTGCAATTGGTCACGGGAGCCTGTCTGCCTGCTTCATGTTTCATTCCCGTTTCGAGGCGAGGCGAGATAACAGAGAGACTCGGCTGTAAGGTACATTTTTTTCTTTTTTTTTAATATCCCCTTAGCCCCATGCCCTCTCTACCCCTAACCCCCACCCTCAATCCATGCTGGCTGCTACTGAACTACACACCAAAATTAATCTGGTCTAGAAATTGCAACAGGTTGAACACTCCTGAGCTGATTGCAATGTGGCTCACAGTGTAAGTATCCTCTAAAAGTGGCCCACACTTTTCAAAACTTTTCAGTTTGTCGCTAACCTGGCTATACCACTCTTTATATCTTCCAGCCCATATGGATCTGCTCAAAGTTTGCCATGCCAAAACTAAACCAGAAAAACATTTTCTGACCTCATCATAAATATATGAATACGCAGTCACTATTGCTGTCTATCTCTCTCTCTCTCTGTATGTGTGTGTGTGTATATATATATATGCATTAATATATTTATGATGAGGTCAGAGTTTCAATTGAAAAAGTTTTTCTAGTTTCTCTCTGTATGTGTGTGTGTGTATATATATATATATGTATATATATATCTATCTATATATATATTCACAGAAAAAACCATAGGTTATAGACCATATATAGTTAGGAATTTGCATTTACAAAACCTTGAAAATTCAGTGAAAAAACCATAGGTTATAGACCATATATAGTTAGGGATTTGCATTTACAAAACCTTATTTTACTCGCATAAAACCATTGAAATTCCATATATAGTTAGTTGCGCTAACTATATATCGCGCACCCGCAATCCACTGCTGATGATGTCACATATTACATCATTCATGACATGGTCAGTGACATCACTGATGACATCACTGATGACATCTCAAATGACATCACTGATGACATCTCAAATGACATCACTGATGACATCACTGATGACATCTCATTTGACATTACTGATCACATCACTGATGATATCATTCATGTGATAATACGATGAACCTCTTCAGACTCTAATATAACCTTAGATACAATCAGTGTAAACAGACACTCACAGACTGTCACTCATCCATGGAGTTACTCACACACCTAGTCAGTAATGCAAAGAATCAATCACACCTCCATTTCCTCAACTATACAGTTATACAAACTTTACTTATTCAAACATATACTAACACATATTTACTCTCTTATACAATCCCTGATACAAGTTCACAATGATCCATACAGCCACTCACACATTCACTGGCTCTTATGCACAGTTATTTATATATGTCAACTCTCACATGTACTGTGTTTTACATATGTACTTACTTTGACATGTAGCACTGAGATATCCATTCACTCACCAATACACTCATGCACACAGTCAACCGCCCATACAGCTGTTTCCACATGCACTTTTGAAACCATACATCTAGTGAATCAACTGCTCACACATCTATGCACAGAGTCATACACCTCCCAGCCACCCACACACACACTCAGTCTCCCATACAAATACTTGGGCAACCAATCAATAACCCATATAGTTACTCATATAGCTACTTATCAACACATGCAGCAGTTTACAGAACAACAGACATAATGATGCACAAATTAAGACAGTTTAGTCACTAACCCATGCACTCAGTGAGACATATTTAATCACTCACTCATACAGTCAGTCATGCACCTACTAAATCCTTCATCCAGACACTTATACATCCACTCATTCTTCAATATGTAAGACATATTTACACTTTACAGAAACATACAGTCACTGGATGTTGTCATCAGTGATGTCATCAGTGATGTCACTGACCATGTCATGAATGATGTAATATGTGACATCATCAGCAGTGGATTGCGGGTGCGCGATATATAGTTAGCGCAACTAACTATATATGGAATTTCAATGGTTTTATGCGAGTAAAATAAGGTTTTGTAAATGCAAATCCCTAACTATATATGGTCTATAACCTATGGTTTTTTCACTGAATTTTCAAGGTTTTGTAAATGCAAATTCCTAACTATATATGGTCTATAACCTATGGTTTTTTCTGTGAATTTCATTGTTTTTTTAAAAGCTAACATCTGTAACTGTAAAATGTATTCTTCTTTAAATCTTAAAATATATTTTAGATGTTTATTAATAATTTTTTTTTAAATATTTTTTTTCCTTCGCTTCTAGTTCGCGAACCGGGAAGCTTTCCGTTAGCTCATCTTGATGCCGCGACCTAGTCCGCGAACCGGTCAACGTTACGTTAGCGGAACTGTGACGCGTCGCGGAAGCGCGACGTATCACGTTGTCGCGTAATACGTCTAATGACGCGCCGCGTTAGCGCTCCCGGAAGTGCTCCGGACCGCGAACCGGAAGCGATCCAGGACGCGGCGCGCACCGCGTAACGTAAGCGGAACAGGTCATGTGACTTGTTTATCAAACTTTTCATTGGTTCATTTCACTTTTGGTTTCCAAATGATGTATGACTAGGTCATGTGACCTAAAAATAACACTTTTCATTGGTTCAGAACTTTTGCTTTTCCCAAATCATGTAAACCCCTCCTTATTTCCTCACTCTGACTTTCATCTTGGTGAGAGAAAGACCATTTACCTACAATTGAGCAATGGCTTCTGTACTTGCTGCAGCTGGTGGACCCCCACCACCACCTCAACCTCCTCATAAGAAGAGAGGACCACCCAGTCAATTTATCTCTAACAGAGAGGAGGAAGAGGAGGAAGAAGAAGAAGAGGATCCACATCAACAACAATTTATCCCAGAGTTGCCCCGTGTTTCAAAGAGAAAAACTAGTTTCATCTGGCAGTTTTTTTCCATCCCTCCAGGGGAGAAGAAGGTGAATGCGAAATATGCCACCTGCCTCATCTGTGATTACAGATTGTCAAGAGGCACAGAGAAGAAATATAGTATGGGCAACTATACTATGCACCAACATATGACCAGGTGGCATCCCTTGAACTACAGCCGGGCTGAGTTAAGGGACCTACAAGACAATCCCCCGACAACTCCTGTGGCCAGATCTACCTCATCAATGTCTTTGTCAGGAAGAGAGGCACAGGAAACTGTGCCAAATATTCAACCAAATTTCCAACATATGAGGTTTACTTGTATATATTGCGGTGCAATGTTGTCGTATGGGAACATGAGCATCAACTTGATTAATATGGTGTTCGAAAACCATAAGTGCCCTAATGCACCCAAGAAGTAATTTTTTTTGTTGCTCCTGTTGAGCCGTTTTCAATGCCTGTTTTTTTGTTGTTTCCCCTCCATAAAAAACACAAAAAAAACATAAAACTGTTCTAAAAATACAAAAAAATCAAAAAATGTTCAGAAAAAAAAATATATATATATAAAACAACAAAAACAAAAAAAAAAAGTTCTTTTCAGAACTACCTCCCCTTTCAAATAAAATTGCTAGAATGTTTATCACTCTGGCAAGCTCTATTTCTTTTGGTTCGCTTCAAGTTCGCTGACCGGTTCGCGAACTTTAAGCGAACTAAAAAAATATTTTTTAAAAAAAAGAAGAGTTAGTATAAGGGAAGTAAACAGAGAATAATGTAAAAAGAAAGACAGCTATAGAGAGTAAATGAGAGATAGTGTCAGTGACATCATCAGCAGTGCATTGCGGGTAAAGAGTAGAAAACATTTACCTTATAATTCTTGTTACCTTTTTAAAATATTTTTTCATACTTTCAATCTGTGAAACAGAGAACAAACATTTCCAAAAATATTAAAACATGTACTTAAAAATTAGAAAAGACAAGGGAAAAGGTTCAAGAACAAACAGTTTTTCAACAACTTTGACATTTACAGAAGTCTCTGCTTCTCTACGTCCCCTACACAATCCTAAATATATATATTTTACAAAAAACTGTATCTTGATGTTGAATAACTGAGGCCTATTTTGGAACATGGTGCTTTTTTTGCACTGCTAATGTCTCACAATAGTGATGCAAATGCAGCGCAAAAAAGATGTAAAGCCATCATAAAATTGTGTCTAACATTTTAAATGATTGTTTTAGGATGCAAATAAGATGTGTACTTTCAAGAGCTTTCTTTGAGGTGAGGCCTATTTCTTTTTTTTTTTAAAAAAAACAGTACCCAGAAGTACAGCACTGTAAGCATTAAAATTGACACTTACAGAAAATCAGCTTCTCCATATCTACCTCACATTTCTAAATGTATATCATAAGTACAAAAAGCATAACATTAATTATACATGTTAAATGGTTTATTTTTGCTGTTCTCAGAATGTATCAAATTTCACTTAAATCAGTGACTTGAAGATATTCATCATGTAACAGCGGGGAAAAAAAAAACACAATCAAAATGACTGTGTTTAAAAAACCCATACAACCTAAGAAATCTGATTTCAAAACTCCTTAAAATTAACTTACTTTCAATGACGTCGAAGGATCTCCTATGAACAGCATCCACTCTGTTGTGCTATAAATATTTTCAGCCCGCCACTTTCTGAAAGAAAACCTCCATCGATACGAAAAATATGTTACATAGAAAAAAAGACTTCTCTCATTCTATCACATGTTTCCACTAGGCCAAATCATGTTGCCGCGATTCGCAAGTCTTGTAATTCTTCCAATCAAATCCCGACATTTTCTATTTTCGCAACTTGCAAAAAGAAAACATTTGAGATTATTTTCACAATCCTGGACTACTATTATCTTACTCTTCTTTGTCACTCATGTTCTCCTTTTCCTATGACACTGATACTGCTTACTATGAAGCAGACTTACTTGCATCAGGTTTATATAGTTGGATTTTACAAAATAACATTATAATTAAAAGTTTTGGACCAATAATCTAGACAGCATTGCAGACTTACATTCCCTCAACTTGATGAACCTTTTCCAATTCTTCACAGGAAATCTCGAGATTCTTTCTTTAAAATTTTGGTTTTAAAAACACCAGGTAAGAATTTTTAAGGTCAAACGGCAATTTTTTTTTGAAACTTACAACGGAATCATTGCAGAATGACCAGCCGTTTCGAGACTTTAAATAAGCTGTATAATGTCCTGAAGTTGTTGAAGGACCATCGTGATAGATAATTGCTACAGTTACAAAAGTCCTTCCTGATATTGAAAGCTGAGAAGCCACAACATTTTTTATTAAAGTTGACAATTTTGATCCATCAGGCCTACATCGTTGCATCATTAAAATGACATACTGTCCATATCTACGTATAAGTAATGTTGACATCATTTCAGATTTACATTGGCTACACTCCATGTTGTGATCCGCTGCATTTACTAGCTTATTAAAGGAGACTGATTTACTGTCTGGCAAAGTTAAATATATAAATCTTTCTGAGTCTACACTAGTAGTACTTGATACCCTACAATTCTCGCAGTCATGCTGCCATTGATAAGAAAGCCCAAACAGGTGATCTACATCTACACCCTCAACTTGCAATATATCAAGCATATACATTAAAAACTCCTGACAATCTTGCTGATTATTTTCAGAGAAGTCTGTTTGACCTGAACATTCATCTAACAGATAACGAACTTCAGACACACTTTCTACTTTTGTTCGATCAGTGCTACATTTCTCGAAAACAGAATTCAACAAACTGCATAAAATTTGTTCTGAATTCAACAGAATCTGTTCTTTTACACTCTCTAGTGAAAAGAGAACATTAACCACTACATTTGCATAGCAGTTGACACCAGAACTGTTTTCAAATTGAAAACCAACAACATCTTCAACAGAATCCACTTTCTTTCTGCTAACAATTTTCGGTTCATTGACTTTTAGTCTTTTTGCAACAACCTCCCTACTATTACTGCTATTTCTACGTTTGCGGCCTACCACACGTTTCTCAAACAAAGGATATTGAGGCAAATGTGGCGCATACTCGCTTCTTAACCTATTGTATTCCTTAACACAATCTAGATCCGCACAAATGTTTGTGACATCACAGTCAATCAAGTACAATCCCGATAAAGTTCTAACTCGTGACAATGCCACATATGCCATACCCTCCTTGAACACAGAACTGCCAATATTCACCAATGCACAGTCTACACTTAAACCTTGCGATTTATGGATTGTCACCGCATATGCCAAGCAAACAGGAAACTGTTTACGGCGAACATATAAATCTTTAACAAGCAAAAACTTAGCAGAACAACGACCAATTTGCTGTACTTCCTCAATGCCATCAAATTTAATTCTTAAAAATTCTATTCCATCTCTATTTCTGTATTTCTCAAAATCAACAACATTACCCATTGATCCATTTACCAGACCTCTTTCTACATGTAAATTCCTTCTCAAAATAATTCGGCAATTTAAACACACATTCAAAGTCTTTTCAAAACCCGCTGTTTTAGATATAGTCTTCTCTAATGAATCCAATTTTGATTTCAAATTGTCTGACAAAATAATTGTTGATCCCATATGCTCTAATTTGTCGATAGCTTCAAGTTTCACAATCTCTTGCTTTTCTAAATTCAACATTTTGTTGTTGAAGATGGCACATTCTGCAAGAGTTGGCATGAGACATATCCCGGATTTCTTCTCAGTAATTTTCTGAAAAATATTCTCAGGCACAATCTCTTGTTTGGGATATAAATTTGACAGTAATCGTGCATTTAAAGCTTCTTTCCCATGCTCAGTCACTTTTCCAATTCTAATATCTTGTAGAATATTCTTGTAATCTTCATCCTTTGCCTGACGCATATTTTGATGCAGTTCTGCATAATTGAAGTTTAACCATATATTGACGTTGCCAATGCTCCCTAGGCACTTCCTGGTATCTTCATGCGTGAGTATTTTGAACACAGGTTGACCTTTTACTGGTGTCAGCTGCAGAAGATCTCCGAAAACAATGATGTGTTTCCCACCAAATAACACATCATATTCAGTTTTAAGTACTTCTTGCATTCTCAAATGCACAAAGGCAAGCATGACATTGGAAACCATGCTTACTTCGTCAATGATAAGTAGTTTCATTTTCCTCAAGACTCTTGAAACTTCACAGCAAGCATCTCCAGATAACTTGTTGTATTGTAATTTGTTGTCATGCTCCACCGGCAGCATCAGTAGACGATGCAAAGTAATACCTTTAATGTTATGTGCTGCCAGTCCAGTAGGAGCGGTGACAACACAAGACAGCGATGACTCAGCCCTTTCCTGCAAATAACAAGAGATTGCTTTAATGAGGAAACTTTTTCCAGTTCCCGCTTCTCCACTCACGTACAGTCGGACAGGCTTCAACGATGTACATGAGCACTTGTTCTTCTCATGACTTAATCCGTGCTCAATTTCCTTGGTAACTTCATCATATATTTTCCTCTGCTCAATGTTGAGTTGTTTTTCCAAGTCTTCTAAGTTAACTGAATCCTCCTGAGCATGTGCCATGGCTCTTTCCACTTCATTCATAGCAGTGGCAGCTTCATTTTCGATAATAGGTCCTCCAAGTGGATCTTGACTCAATGAAACAGAACTCTGACTGTCCTGAGAACTGTCTCTGGCAATCTCGGCTGCAATCGTTGCTTCCTGCTCAATTTCCAAAGTTAGCATTTCTTGATATTTAGAAAAAGCAGGACATTCTATGGACTCCTTGGCTGCATTGAAAGAGTCTTCGTAACAGAGGAAATCTCCAAGCAGTTCCTCTTCTGCACGCCAAGGCTTGAAAAGTTGCAAAAGTGCTAAATAAAAAAACTCCTTTTTTTCTGGAGATTCACCACTCAATTTTCGATGGTTTACTAATTGGCATTTTCTTTGCTTGACCAGGCATCCCTCACTTCCAATTACAGCATACACTCCTTTCTCAATATCTTCTTTGATGTTCCTCTTGAATATATAATTTTGGAGAACCTCATATAGACAAACATTCTCAAGGTGACTGCTTCGATTTGGATAATATGTATCCAACATGTTGGTCTTCAAAATGTCGGTACTGTTTGGTTCCTTTTCTGCCAAATACTCAATTTCCCGGACAGGTTTTAGAACTCGATTTCGCGTTGCAGCAAGACCAAGACTCGCCCAAACGAGACTCCTGGATTTGGCATAGAGACTTGCTGAAGACAATCGGTCAGAACATTCGTAAGCTCCGATTTCTCGATGCGACAACATCTTCAGACTGAAACTGTACAACTTCTTGCTGAGGCTCTTTTCATGGGAAATGTCCTCCCACATATCCTTCAGTTCGGTCTTTTCTTTTTTGGTGATGTAAGATGTCACATACCGAGCCACAGCCATACAGTTGTCAGCCACAAACTGTATATCCATGTTAGCATTCCACATGGACAAAATCACTGGGTTGTAGTCATTGATGTACTTGGACTCTTCGTTCCTTTTCAAATTGTATGTATTCTTGGGTGATTTTCTCGTCACATTATGTCGCAGCGAAGACATCAAACTGTTCACTCTTCCTTTAGAAATCACCGGTCGTGGAAAGTTGAAACGACATTTGGTGTAGAACTTGTCCTTGTTTCTGAATTTACGACGACAGTACTTTCCACAACGATGGCTTTGGAAACGTAGAACTTGTTCTCTTAGACTTTTCTTCTCCGTTGCGTTTGGAACAGCACACGTAGAATACTGTTCGATGAAATTCATCACTAACTCATCCGGATCTGTTCCAAATTTAGGTGCATCCTTGATCCACAACAACATATGTATATGAGGGGCACCTCTTGCTTGGTACTCCTTTCTCCAGAAGAAATCCAACACCTCTCCAAGAGGTGGATTCTTTTTATTTGTGATGAAAGACATCATAGCTTCAAATCTATGATTGAAGTACCTGCATACATTCACTGGATCCAAAGAACACAGTTCTCCAGGTGTCTTGAATTCAATGTTTTCAATATTTCCATTTGCCTCTCGTAGAAATTCAAGTAAGTCTTCCCAGCCATACTCGGCACAGCTCAGAGTGAGGAACCATGTTGGAGTTCCTAAGTTCCTCAGCATACATTTTAAATCACCATGACGACGGTACCAGTACTCATTAGTACCACGCTGACACGCCATGAGATTAATTAAGTGAGAATCCAAAATACTGTCTTGGACATTGACTTTATGCATAAAGTCACTTGCCGAGATGTTTCGCATCTGTATACCACTTTTTAAGATGTGGTTCACTGCATATGACAGTCCAGACAGATCGCTTTCAAACAGGAGATGAAACAAATAGGGAATGCATTGCCGAAACCTGGGATCTTCTGCATACAATCGTAAAGTCCGGTATTCAGACGCAGGAATTTGATGAGGTCGCTCATCATATCTTCCTCCTTGACCTGTGGGAAATAGCTGTGGGAAACACCGAGCTTCCAAACTTTCCTCCCAAACACTAATGGGACTCCCTTTGGCTTGTTTCATTTGAAAAAAACTCAATAGCATTCCCCATGACTTCCTTGGAATGCAAAGGATGAACACTATAATGTTCATATATTTCTTCACTTTTAGAGGTCTCTACTTTCTCAATTTGGCCAGCACACAAATCGCTATCCTCTTCATCACTTACTTCCTCTTCTGCAACATATACATTCTTATAGTACTTATTATTTTTCTTCAAATACACTGTTGCCTTTTTGACTTTCCTAACATCCACTAAATCTTGCCATATTTTCTTATTCTTTGTCGGAACCCCATTAACCAAGATAACCAGAGGTTCCTCTTCCACTTTTTCTATTCCAATTGTGTTAATGTTTTTGTTCAAATCTAGAGGCAAATAAACAACTCTTCCCTTTAATCCTCTCTGTAAATCTGCTGGAGGCAACTTCCCTGTCTTTGGCTCCATTCTTACAATAGCCTGAAAGGGATGGATACTTTGAATCAAAATAGATTCATAAGTATTTAAATCCTTCAATTCAGAAGGAATCTCAACCAATTCCAGATTATTATGAACTGCCCTAGCAGGCATCTGGTTTTGGTTTAATTTATTACAACAATAAGTACACACACGTTGATCCGATTCCAAATCAAAATAATTCTCTACCATCAAGTATGTGGCAAAATCCTTCCATTCACTATTATTTTCCCTTTCACTTTTTGCATATAAATCCACTACCTTAGTCTGATTCTTATAATAAGTGCGTCGACAACATAAACAAGTGAAATTAGGCCTCTCACTTGATTTCATCTGAAACGTGGCAATTTCCTTCTGAAAATTATCTGTACTGGAAACCTGTACATTATCTTCCACATTACCCTCTACTACAGGGTCAATTTGAACATTCTCATCTTTACTACCAAAGTAACAAAACTCAATTTCTTCACAAATATTCTTCACATCTATTTCAGAACCATGCAAAAGAGCAGCACATAATTGTTTAAGCATAATTGCTGGACTCTTAGCATAATACAACATTCTCACTAATTTTCTCACTTTATTATGATGCACTGCTAGCATCCTGAAATGATGAAAAACACTCTGGCATACTCTCCTGGAAAGACAAGCCAGTGAATGACCACGCAAACCTGTCATTTGTCTCACTCTGCAAGGATCTAAATCTTGCAACAACTTCATTTTCTGCTTCAAACTTTTCTTATTAAATGTCCGTATAAAATCAGAAAGCAAATTGATGGAAACCTGTCGCACACTGCAAATAGAACTACACTTCCAAATGTACACAGGATCCTTAGGACGTCTTCCTAAAACCTCATCACTTAGCGCCTCTTCTGTCTCTGTTGTCACAAGTTGTTCTTTTTCAACTGGACAACCATCCTTCACTTCATAAGCTCGACCACTGATGTCAACTGCATGCACCAAATCATTATCCTGAAAATAAGTCTCCTCATTAAAAAATGCCTCAGAACTTGAACTATGCATCCATTCTCCGGAAAAAACTTCACAAAAGTTAGTACGATTTACTACTCTCTTCCATCTACTTTTTGTTTTGAAATCAGAAATTACCTTGCTTAGTTTCCTAAATCTATTGATTACCAAAATAAACAACTTTCGCTTAATTTCAAAAGCATGATCAATAATTTTCTCTACATTTTTCTTCTTCTTATAAAATGCTGCTTTCTGTTGGCCTTTCTTTTTAATATTTTTCAATAAATTAACTAATATCCTATTACGGAACATTCGATTTCGAATGTCCCTAAACTGTTGTTTCCTTCTACTATCATGCACAGAGTTATCTCTTCCTCTACCAGTAACATTTGTGATGGGTCTCTCCTTTCCATTTAAATTACTTTTCTTTTTGTGAACTAAAACATTTTTTTGAGCAAAACTTTTTTTACTACAAATATTTCTTAAGAATGATTTCGTGCTCTTACCCGGACCTTTCTTGGTGTTTTGACAAGTATTTGGGGAAGAGGACTGCTGCAATAAAACATCATCCTGCTGTCTTTGACGTTTTCTAGCCTTTCTTATTCTACTTTTGGAAGGCATTTTACAAACTATGAAAGAATCTGCAGTTGAATCTGTGGAAAAATATAATATAAAATGTTATTAACCACTATTACCAAACAGTAAATAAATAACAGTCATCTAAAACTTAATGCCGTACTAATTATTTAACATAGCAAATATTTTCCACCAGCACTGCATCACAAAAATGACACTCAATGGTACAAAACAGGCATACAACACTCATAAATCACTCCCTAATATTTTAAATCATTAATTCAGGATGACGATAAGATGTAGCCTATCTAAAGATTTGTTTAGGCCCAGATCTTTAGACTGGGGTGAATGTGTGTCATTGATCCACATTCAGTCCATCACCTGTTTTGTTTATTTGAGGTGAGGCCAACACATGGTTGCAGATAAGATTATCACTGAAAAAAACCAAGGTAAAAAAACATGTGAAGGCCTACCAATGAAGTAAATCATTAAATGAAAACCAATACATTTCTGGATATATGCACTACTAGTGCTTCATAAGATGTTTTGGGTCATATTTATAAGGCATTTGATTGTCTAGTATGCTATTTTACGTTCTTCATGGTGCAAATTTATTGTAAATACGCTCCCACCTGCGGTTGGCAAATTTAGATTTTGATTATGGGAGTTAGACAGGCATGTTAATAATTTCCCAAAAATGGTGTATAACCCCAAACAACCTTTGAAGCAAATGCTCTTAGCCATGTTATCCACCTCCCATTGGATAACATGGCTAAGAACTGCTCGCAAATGCGAAAAAAAACGGCCGCAATACATGAATATCGCAGAAAAGTCAGCGATATTCATGCATTTTCCAGCAAATGCTCTTAGCCATGTTATCCACTTCCTATTAAATAACATGGCTAAGAACTGCTCAGGGCCCCATGAGGAACGCTTTCCATTTAAAAAGGGAAAAATAACATCAAAGACACTAAAATGCCTTCTAAATATGACCCCAAACAACCTATGAAGCTCTAACAGTACATATCCTGAAATTTAATTGATTTCAAAATTCGTTTTTAAACACAGCATATAAATCAATTGTATACCTGCATTCATGAAGAAATCACTAAAAATGTCCTTGAGACACATGAAAGTGTTTTCTGGAATGCCCTAGCACCATTTTTGAGACACTATTAACATGGCTAGGTAACTCCCATAATCAAAATCTAAATTTGCCAAGCGCAAGTGGGAGCGTATTTACAAGACACTTGCCCCAAGAGGAACGCTTTCCATTTAAAAAGGTAAACATAACATCGCAGAAAAGTCAGCGATATTCATGCATTTTCCAGCAAATGCTCTTAGCCATGTTATCCACTTCCTATTAAATAACATGGCTAAGAACTGCTCAGGGCCCCATGAGGAACGCTTTCCATTTAAAAAGGGAAAAATAACATCAAAGACACTAAAATGCCTTCTAAATATGACCCCAAACAACCTATGAAGCTCTAACAGTACATATCCTGAAATTTAATTGATTTCAAAATTCGTTTTTAAACACAGCATATAAATCAATTGTATACCTGCATTCATGAAGAAATGACTAAAAATGTCCTTGAGACACATGAAAGTGTTTTCTGGAATGCCCTAGCACCATTTTTGAGACACTATTAACATGGCTAGGTAACTCCCATAATCAAAATCTAAATTTGCCAAGCGCAAGTGGGAGCGTATTTACAAGACACTTGCCCCAAGAGGAACGCTTTCCATTTAAAAAGGTAAACATAACATCAAAGACACTAAAATGCCTTCTAAATATGGCCCCAAACAACCTATGAAGCTCTAAAAGTACATATCAAGAAATGTAATTGTTTATCACAAATGCGATTAAAAACAGCCGCAATGCATGAATATCGCTGAAAAGTCAACGATATTCATGCATTATCCAGCAAATGCTCTTAGCCATGTTATCCACCTCCCATTGGATAACATGGCTAAGAACTGCTCGCAAATGCGAAAAAAAACGGCCGCAATACATGAATATCGCAGAAAAGTCAGCGATATTCATGCATTTTCCAGCAAATGCTCTTAGCCATGTTATCCACTTCCTATTAAATAACATGGCTAAGAACTGCTCAGGACCCCATGAGGAACGCTTTCCATTTAAAAAGGGAAAAATAACATCAAAGACACTAAAATGCCTTCTAAATATGACCCCAAACAACCTATGAAGCTCTAACAGTACATATCCTGAAATTTAATTGATTTCAAAATTCGTTTTTAAACACAGCATATAAATCAATTGTATACCTGCATTCATGAACAAATGACTAAAAATGTCCTTGAGACACATGAAAGTGTTTTCTGGAATGCCCTAGCACCATTTTTGAGACACTATTAACATGGCTAGGTAACTCCCATAATCAAAATCTAAATTTGCCAAGCGCAAGTGGGAGCGTATTTACAAGACACTTGCCCCAAGAGGAACGCTTTCCATTTAAAAAGGTAAACATAACATTGCAGAAAAGTCAGCGATATTCATGCATTTTCCAGCAAATGCTCTTAGCCATGTTATCCACTTCCTATTAAATAACATGGCTAAGCACTGCTCAGGGCCCCATGAGGAACGCTTTCCATTTAAAAAGGGAAAAATAACATCAAAGACACTAAAATGCCTTCTAAATATGACCCCAAACAACCTATGAAGCTCTAACAGTACATATCCTGAAATTTAATTGATTTCAAAATTCGTTTTTAAACACAGCATATAAATCAATTTTATACCTGCATTCATGAAGAAATGACTAAAAATGTCCTTGAGACACATGAAAGTGTTTTCTGCAATTCCCTAGCACCATTTTTGGGACACTATTAACATGGCTAGGTAACTCCCATAATCAAAATCTAAATTTGCCAAGCACAAGTGGGAGCGTATTTACAAGACACTTGCCCCATGAGGAACACTTTACATTTTAAAAGGAAAACATAACATCTTAGACACTCAAATACCTTATAAATATGGCTCAAAACAACCTATGAAGCTCTAGCAGTACATATCCAGAAATGTAATTGATTTCTTAAATCGTTTTTAAAAGCAACATATCTGTTTCAGCTTACATAACAGACCATGGAATGGGCTCCATGTACCACAATAACTTGTGTTACTGCATGCCAGAATGTTACACCAAATATGCAGTTACAATTTCTCTATGAAACTAATTCTATTACTATATCACTAGAGACAAAACCACATTTTAAAAACACAGCTTTCTTCATCATTTTCTCCTTAAATCATACTATTCTCTATCTAAATTAAATACATTTTTTCTCACCTTAGCAAATATTTTTTGAGTTTTCAAAACAGTCTAAGAAATACACCAAATTGTCTTCAGCAGAAGAAAAAGGATGCACTCCAAAGGCTGCAGCTATTGAAAGCACAGAAATACAGATATTCATTTCACATATCTCTCATATTAGCCAATCATACCTCTTCCCTCACTTTTTTCAAATCAAAACCCTTCCCCCCTCTGCCCTGTCTGCCTTGTTTCCATAGCAACCACCTCCTGGAAGACCTCTCATGTTTGCAAATTCACACAACAATGTTTCAATTGAACTCTGAACTCTCAGTGCACCTGCGTATCCAGTGCAATCTTTCATTAAATGTTTCTTCCTTGACCATTCAAATTACATCTTTCAAAGAACACATCCATGCACCCTAACTTTCTGTTTTCAGAAATGGAAATGCACCAATCACTGCTAATGATTCATTAGCATTGAAAACCACAGTTTTTTTTCTTTAGAAACTCCTACTGTTTCAACTGCCCTTTCATTACCACACTTCATCTGACTGCAGAACAACCTTCTCCCACCATGTTTAAGGTCTGGATTGTTGGACATAGTTACATCCACTGGGCTCAAAGGTATGCTGAAAACAGAAATTTACCTAACCTCAATTTACAAGATGTGGAAATTAAGTGGTTGGGCCAAAGAGGATTAAAATGTCACCAATTGATACCATTGGTGAAAACCTTTATGCATTTGCCAAAACCTGACCTGTTAATTGTGCACTGTGGAGGTAATGATTTGGGCACTTTGACTGGGGTAGGTCTGGAAATGCTTTTAAAGGACACCTTTGAGCAATTAATGGCACTTTTTCCTCAAACTGCCTTGGTATATTCCAATATATGCCAAAGACAGAAATGGAGGTGGTCCAACCAATTTTGTCCACAAATTGAGAAAGCGAGGAAGCATGTAAACAAATCTGTTTCAGCTTTCATGAGAGACCATGGAATGGGCTCTCTGTACAACAATAACTTGCGTTACTACATGCAAGATATCTACAGAGGAGATGGAGTTCACTTCTCAGATGAGGGCAACAGAATTTTCATTCTGAATTTAAGACTGTGCATTGGTACCTACTTATAAGTACCTAAATGTACCATAAACCCAAAAGCTCTTCTCAGAGCTACCCTTCATCTGATCACTCACAATTATTATTTTTTTCTAACTTTTTTCATTAATTTTCCACAAAATTCGCTCCCCGGGGCGCTACCCGGTTCGCGAACCGAAAGCTAACCTCGCGGAATTTTTAAAAAAAATGTTTTTTTCCGCACATATAAACCTCCTCAGCCACCCTCAGAAAACCTAGAGGGTCAAGGTAAGTCTACCATGACCCCTTCTACCCATTCTAAACATTATTTGTCCTCCATCTTGTATCTTAATGCGACCGAAACACAAAATGGTGGACTCCCGTGACGCTTAAGGTTCGCGAACCGGGCCGCTTCCCGGAAAGCGGTCCAAAAAAAAGGTGGGAAAGTAATTTACAGAAAAACGACTAGAGTCACTCTCACCAAATATAGATTAGCTCATACTACATAACAATCCCTTTCATTTTCACAAATTTGATTGAAATTCCATTTAGCCATGAAGCCTGTAGACCTCTCTAAGTACCGTGAGGTAAATTACTTCACAAAACACATCTGAAGTGTTGGAATTGACAACCAATGAAAATGTTACTTTCATTTTCTACTTTTATTACCTGACATTTGATTGGTTATATACCTGAATATATATAAAGGAAGAGAAGGAAACACAGCCATTTTGACTACTACTTGTTGTTGTATATATCATTTAGAATATCACTAATAACATCAACTTGTTTCTAAAGGTAAGTTGTTATTTTTAAAACTGAAGTATATTGTGCACTATAAGTAAATATGGTAAACTTTTTCAGATAGTTATATACTATCCCTCTGTAAGAGTTAGACATTGAGAAAGGCTTCTTTATTATAATTATGGACTGATTTAGGTTTCTGTGGTATAATTATGAATTTACTTAGGCTTCTTCACAGGCACTTTTTAATAGTACTACTTCACGCCTGAAACCATACAGTGCCCATAGATTACTTCTCTGTTATAAACTCACAAGTGCCTGTCTGAACTTAAACCCAACAGTGCCCTATCTCTACTGATATATTTATTTTTTATGCAAATTACAGCAATAAAATGGAAGGTGAGCAAAATGTTTCCTTCGAAATTGTTCTGGAGAACAACACAGAAAAAGTTATTGAGGACAATGATGACTCAAATTTCATGGATGAATCACGGGACCATGAATTAGTTCAATGTGTAGAATCTGTGGATCATTTACTGCATTATGATGACGGTCAAATGTTGGAACTTATGTTCACTGAACAAGAACACATATCAGACAGTGAAATGCTAGACGTTGTATTAAATTTTGAAAAACAATCCGAAAAATAAAATTGTATGTAATATTAAAAAATTGTTTGAGTCTTTAATCATTTTTATATGTAATTCATAAACTAGTTAAATGTTAGAAATGTTATTAAATTTTGAAACACAATCACAATAATAAATAATTGCTTAAAAAATAAAAAAATTAAAAAATAATCAACAAAACCAACAAATAATTAACATACAGTATTAGAAAAGTCTTTCATTCTTTTATCCATAAAGTTCGCTGCCCAGAACGCTTTCCGGTTCGCGAACTTGGCGCTTACCACGCAAAAAAAAAATTTTTTTTTTTTTTTTTTGACCCTCCTAGGCCCTTTTAAAACCTCCACATAAAACCTAGGGGGTCAACGAGGATCTACTATGCCCCCTTATGGTAATTTCCCCCTTTGTTTTGGCCTCCTCTTGTCTCTCGATCCTACCGAGAGACAAGATGGCGGCCGCTCCGAACTGTTTAGAATGTTGACAGACACCGGGGCCAATCAGCTTCGCATCGCAAAGTTCCGATACGCGAAAGGTTCGCTAACCGGATCGCTGCCCGGAGCGCTGTTACAGATATATATCTTGATTTAAACGTTAATTTCTCAAAATCCACTGAAGCACATATATTGAGACCTAGCAAAGGCACATCGGGCTAACAGTCCCTACAATTTTGCCAAGTTTCGTGAAAATCCATTCAGCCGTTCGGGCTAAAAGTGAGTCCAACCGCCCTATGGAAATTAACATGGGAAAAACGCGTTTTGGGACCCCCCTTTTTTCTCGGCCCCCCCTTGACGAACCCCCCCCAAATTTCCAGGAGCTGCTCAGAAACAAAATGTGCCATTTTCCTGAAAATTTCAGCCGATTCTGTCCACAAACGCCAAAGTTATTAGACATAGAATTTTCAGAAATCCCATAGGGAAAAAATCCTAACTATATATACCTACTGGCGACCGCCAGTAGGTAATATATATATATATATATATATATATCTATATATATATATATATATATATATATAGATATATATATATATATATATATATAGATATATATATATCTATATATATATATATATATATATATATATATATATATATATATATATATATATATATATATACACACACAACACACACACACATACAGAGAGAGTATACATACAGTTGGAAAAAGGCACGAAGCCGAAACGTGTCCTGTTTGTTTTTCTCTGTGAATAAAGTAAAGTACAGAGTTTCACCCCCAACAGAGTGCAGTCTCTTTACTTGCCTTGGTTCGTGAGGTTTGGAGCTTTGATATTTACGTGGTACCACCCCCACAAATTTGGATCGGTTCCTGTTCCGGAGTGCTCACTGCAACTACTGGTGAACCGGAGCTGTAACTTGAGTCGCGCAGCAGCACCTCCGTATGAATCTCTAAAAACAAAGCAAGATAGAACGACGGGGACGGGTGAGTCGGAGGACACACAACCCCACGTTTTATTTTTCTCTTGAGTGATAATCATGCTGCATACTCCGATTGTTTGGATTTATCCATTCAATGGCTGGGACGCTTCTGGGGGGTGATTGTACAAAATTGACATAGTCGGATGCACTAAGCATAAGACCAGTATGTTTTCCGATGAGGCACGCCAAGAAGCCGCAATTGGCATTTTCAAAGTAGGCCTGATTCAGCAAGGTGCAAGGCGCTGTGAGTGATGCGACAAACAGTGCACAAGGAACTTTAAAATCACAATTTGGGAAACATGAATGCCTATTTGAATGCGAGATACGTAAATGGTGGGAGGCCACCTCCCTTCAGAATTACATGGAGGTGCAACGTATCCCGGGTGCCTTACGTATCTACACTATCCCTGCCTACAAGAACGGATACCCAAAATTATTGGATGAATGGTTGGCGTATACTACTGATGTATCTGTGGGGATGCTGAAAATATTAATAAAGCTTGCATGGAGTGATAGAGACAAGTGCCTAAAGGAGATAGAAGAATTGGAAGCCCTTATCTTGCAAGACCAAGATTCAAAGTCCAGAGATGAAATGAGAGAAGCAATGAAGAAACGCCTCTTCGAGTATGAAGAAAAGATTAAAGATTAAACAATGGAAACACACCAAGTTCAATAGAGATGTCCATGATTACGAGCAGGGCAGAGTCCTCACATTTGCCCATAAATTTGATTCTCCACATAGAACTCTCAGAAGCAGAGCAAAGAGAGACCTCAGAGTCAGACATACCACTGACAATGAGCAATCTGGGGAGGACAGAACTGGTCCACAAGCAAAATTACCAGCAAGATCCCTTTTTAGGTCGAGCGACCTATCTCAATGCGCACATGCGCATTGAGAGCGGGAGCTCGATATAAAGGGGCTTAAACAGATGTTTAACTAGCTGGCAATTTGGTGCTGTGCCCGTGAAATGCTCGTGCACAGCATCAAATCGCCAGCCATCTGCCATCTGTTCCCCAGCAGCTCCGCCCCACAAGCTTCCCCCAGCGTGCGCTCTGGCTCAGTCGAGCCGCACTTCTCCCACACCTCTCACACACAAGTGAAGCTTCACTTCAAAGGCCCCCGCATTTACATTTCACTCGTCTCTTGTATTCTCTCACTCGCACGCTCAAACACACACACATTTACTCTTAGCCTCCGTGGCACTCTCGTTCTCCCTTTTGCATGCACATTTTTTTTTGCTCTCAGCTTTCATTACTCTCTCTGCTGTTCCCCTTCTTTTACTCTTTTTCTTTCAGTCACTCTTTCATGACTGTCTCTGTTTCTCTCTCATATTATGCCCCTCTCTCTCTCTCGCTCTGTTTTTCTCTCTCAAACACACACGTACACGCTCAGAAAGATGCTTGTAAGCACACGTGTAACTGCAGCCTGGACAACGAAAAACTTCTGAGTGTGGCCAGACTATGCAAACTTTGTACAAGTGCAGTGAATTTTGCATGAGCTTTTTTTGCATCGACCTTCTAAGTGCAAATATAATATTTTCACAGATGGATGGCTGCACAAAACGGGCTTCTGCAGTAATCGGTGCAAATGTGTTTGCATTGCTCATTCTGTGCAGATTTTGGTGCAAGCATTGCAGTGCACGAGTGCCATGGTACTATGTTGGTTGTTCAAGGGTAGATGGGTTCAGATCTTCGTTTCGGTCTGCCCTTTAGTTTTCACAACAAAGCAAAGACAACCCTGAAAATGTCCATGAAGTATAAAACATCTTAATGTAAATTGTCCGGCAAATTCCCACTGAACACCACCACATCCACCATCACCACCACATCCACCACCACATCCACCCCATCCACCACCACCACCGCATCCACCACAACCACATCCACCGCATCCACCACCGCATCCACCACCACATCCACCACCACATCCAACATCACCACCACATCCACCACCACATCCACATCCACCATCACCTCCACATCCACCATGACATCCACCGCCACATCCACCACCCCATCCACCACCACCACCGCATCCACCACCACCACTGCATCCACCACCACATCCACCGCCACCACATCCACAGCATCCACCACCGCATCCACCACCACATCCACCACCACATCCACCACACCCACCACCACTACATCCACCACCCCATCCACCACCACCACCACCCCATCCACCACCACCACCACATCCACCACCACCCACATCCACTAACACCACCACCACCACCACCCCATCCACCATCACCACCACATCCACCACTGCATCCACCATCACCACATCCACCACCACCGCATCCACCACCACATCCACCATCACCACCACATCCACCATCACATCCACCACCACCGCCACATCCACCATCACCTCCACATCCACCATGACATCCACTATGACATCCGCCACGACATCCACCACCACCACCCCATCCACCACCACCACCGCATCCACCACCACCACCGCATCCACCATCACCACATCCACCACCACCGCATCCACCATCAACACCACATCCACCATCACATCCACCATCACATCCACCACCACATCCACCACCACATCCACCACCGCCACATCCACCACCGCCACATCCACCACCGCCACATCCACCACCGCCACATCCACCACCGCCACATCCACCACATCCACCACCACATCCACCACACCCACCACCACTACATCCACCACCCCATCCACCACCACCACCACCCCATCCACCACCACCACCACATCCACCACCACCCCATCCACCAACACCACCCCATCCACCATCACCACCACATCCACCACTGCATCCACCATCACCACATCCACCACCACCGCATCCACCACCACATCCACCATCACCACCAAATCCACCATCACCTCCACATCCACCATGACATCCACCATGACATCCACCACGACATCCACCACCACCATCACCCCATCCACCACCACCACCACCCCATCCACCACCACCACCGCATCCACCACCACCACCGCATCCACCATCACCACATCCACCACCACCGCATCCACCATCAACACCACATCCACCACCACATCCACCACCACATCCACCACCACCACATCCACCACCGCCACATCCACCACCGCCACATCCACCACCGCCACATCCACCACCGCCACATCCACCACCACCGCCCATCCACCACCACTTCCACCACCACCGCATCCACCACCACCACATCCACCACCACCACCACATCCACCGCATCCACCACCACTACCACATCCACCACCACATCCACCACCACCACCGCATCCACCACCGCATCCACCACCACATCCACCATCACCACCACATCCACCATCACATCCACCACCACCACCACATCCACCATCACATCCACCACCACCACCACATCCACCATCACATCCACCATCACCTCCACATCCACCAAGACATCCACATCCACCACCACCATCCACCACATCCACCACCACCCCATCCACCACCACCCCATCCACCACCACCACTACCCCATCCACCACCGCTTCCACCACCACCACCGCATCCACCATCACCACATCCATCACCACCGCATCCACCACCACATCCACCGCATCAACACCACATCCACTACCACATCCACTACCACATCCACCACCACATCCACCACCACATCCACCACCACATCCACCACCACATCCACCATCACATACACCATCACCACATCCACCACCACATCCACCACCACCACCACCACCACCACCACATCCACCACATCCACCACCACCACCACATCCACCACCGCCACATCCACCACAACCACCACATCCACCACCACCACATCCACCACCACATCCACCACCACATCCACCACCACATCCACCACTTCCACTGCATCCACCACCACCACATCCACCACCACCACCGCATCCACCACCACCACCACATTCACCACCACATCCATCACCGCATCCACCACCACCACATCCACCATCACATACACCACCACATCCACCACCACATCCACCACCACATCCACCACCACATCCACCACCACATCCACCACCTCATCCACCACCTCATCCACCACCTCATCCACCACCACATCCACCACCTCATCCACCACCTCATCCACCACCACCACACCCACCACGATCACTTCCACCACCACATCCACCACCACATCCACCATGACATCCACCGCCACATCCACCACCACCACATCCACCACCGCCACATCCACCACCACCACCACCACCACAACCACCACCACATCCACCATGACATCCACCGCCACATCCACCACCTCATCCACCACCTCATCCACCACCTCATCCACCACCACATCCACCACCTCATCCACCACCTCATCCACCACCACCACCACCACACCCACCACCATCACTTCCACCACCACATCCACCACCACATCCACCATGACATCCACCGCCACATCCACCACCACCACATCCACCACCACCACATCCACCACCACCACCTCCACCACAACCACCACATCCACCACCAGCACAACCACCACCACATCCACCACCACATCCACCACCACATCCACCACCACCACATCCACCACCACCGCCACATCCACCACCACCACCACAACCACATCCACCACCACATCCACCACCACATCCACCACATCCACCACCACCACATCCACCACCACCACATCCACCACCACATCCACCACCACCACATCCACCACCACCACCACATTCACCACCACCACCACATCCATCACCGCATCCACCACCACCACATCCACATCCACCACCACATCCACCACCACATCCACCACCTCATCCACCACCACATCCACCACCACATCCACCGCATCCACCACCACCACATCCACCACCACATCCACCACCACCACATCCACCACCACCACCACATTCACCACCACCACCACATCCATCACCGCATCCACCACCACCACATCCACATCCACCACCACATCCACCACCACATCCACCACCTCATCCACCACCACATCCACCACCACATCCACCGCATCCACCACCACCACATCCACCACCACATCCACCACCACATCCACCACCTCATCCACCACCGCATCCACCACCACATCCACCACCACATCCACCACCACATCCACCACCACATCCACCACCTCATCCACCACCTCATCCACCACCTCATCCACCACCACATCCACCACCTCATCCACCACCTCATCCACCACCACCACCACCACACCCACCACCATCTGTTCCACCACCACATCCACCACCACATCCACCATGACATCCACCGCCACATCCACCACCACCACATCCACCACCGCCACATCCACCACCACCACCTCCACCACAACCACCACATCCACCACAACCACCACCACATCCACCATGACATCCACCGCCACATCCACCACCACCACATCCACCACCGCCACATCCACCACCACCACCTCCACCACAACCACCACATCCACCACCACCACAACCACCACCACATCCACCACCACATCCACCACCACATCCACCACCAACACATCCACCACCACCACCTCCACCACCGCCACATCCACCACCACCACCACAACCACATCCACCACCACATCCACCACCACATCCACCGCATCCACCACAACCACATCCACCACCACCACATCCACCACCACATCCACCACCACCACATCCACCACCACCACCACATTCACCACCACCACCACATCCATCACCGCATCCACCACCACCACATCCACATCCACCACCACATCCACCACCACATCCACCACCTCATCCACCACCACATCCACCACCACATCCACCGCATCCACCACCACCACATCCACCACCACCACATCCACCACCACATCCACCACCTCATCCAACACCTCATCCACCACCGCATCCACCACCACCACACCCACCACCACCACACCCACCACCATCACTTCCACCACCACTTTCACCACATCCACAACCACCACATCCACCACCACCACATCCACCACCACATCCACCGCATCCACCACCACCACATCCACCACCACCACATCCACCACCACCGCATCCACCACCACCACCACATTCACCACCACCACCACATCCATCACCGCATCCACCACCACCACATCCACCACCACATCCACCACCACATCCACCACCTCATCCACCACCGCATCCACCACCACCACACCCACCACCATCACTTCCACCACCACTTTCACCACATCCACAACCACCACATCCACCACCACCACATCACCACCACATCGACCACCTCCACCACCACCACATCCACCACCACCACCACATCCACCACCACCACCACATCCACCACCACATCCACCACCACATCCACCACCATCACCACCACATCCACCCCCACCCCATCCACCAACACCACCACATCCACCACCACCACCCCATCCCCCACCACCACCCCATCCACCACCACCACCACATCCACCACTGCATCTACCATCGCCAAATCCACCACCACCACATCCACCACCACATCCACCATCACATCCACCACCACATCCACCATCACCTCCACCATCACCTCCACATCCACCATGACATCCACATCCACCATGACATCCACATCCACCACCACCACCACCCCATCCACCACCACCACCACCCCATCCACCACGACCACCACCCCATCCACCACCACCACCACCGCATCCACCACCACCACCACCGCATCCACCACCACCACCACATCCACCACCACCACCACATCCACCACATCCACCACCACAACCACCACCACATCCACCACCATCACCACCACATCCACCACCACCCCATCCACCAACACCACCACATCCACCACCACCACCCCATCCACCACCACCACCACACCCACCACCATCACTTCCACCACCACATCCACCACCACATCCACCATGACATCCACCGCCACATCCAGCACCACCACATCAACCACCGCCACATCCACCACCACCACCTCCACCACAACCACCACATCCACCACCACCACAACCACCACCACATCCACCGCCACATCCACCACCACCACATCCACCACCGCCACATCCACCACCACCACCTCCACCACAACCACCACATCCACCACCACCACATCCACCACCACCACCTCCACCACCGCCACATCCACCACCAACACCACAACCACATCCACCACCACATCCACCACCACATCCACCACCACATCCACCGCATCCACCACCACCACATCCACCACCACCACATCCACCACCACATCCACCACCACCACATCCACCACCACCACCACATTCACCACCACCACCACATCCATCACCGCATCCACCACCACCACCTCCACCACCGCCACATCCACCACCACCACCACAACCACATCCACCACCACATCCACCACCACATCCACCACCACATCTACCGCATCCACCACCACCACATCCACCACCACCACATCCACCACCACATCCACCACCACCACATCCACCACCACCACCACATTCACCACCACCACCACATTCACCACCACATCCACCACCTCATCCACCACCACATCCACTACCACATCCACCGCATCCACCACCACCACATCCACCACCACCACATCCACCACCACATCCACCACCACATCCACCACCTCATCCAACACCTCATCCACCACCGCATCCACCACCACCACACCCACCACCACCACACCCACCACCATCACTTCCACCACCACTTTCACCACATCCACAACCACCACATCCACCACCACCACATCCACCACCACATCCACCGCCACATCCACCACCACATCCACCGCATCCACCACCACCACATCCACCACCACCACATCCACCACCACATCCACCACCACCACATCCACCACCACCACCACATTCACCACCACCACCACATCCATCACCGCATCCACCACCACCACCTCCACCACCGCCACATCCACCACCACCACCACAACCACATCCACCACCACATCCACCACCACATCCACCACCACATCTACCGCATCCACCACCACCACATCCACCACCACCACATCCACCACCACATCCACCACCACCACATCCACCACCACATTCACCACCACCACCACATTCACCACCACATCCACCACCTCATCCACCACCACATCCACTACCACATCCACCGCATCCACCACCACCACATCCACCACCACCACATCCACCACCACATCCACCACCACATCCACCACCTCATCCAACACCTCATCCACCACCGCATCCACCACCACCACACCCACCACCACCACACCCACCACCATCACTTCCACCACCACTTTCACCACATCCACCACCACCACATCCACCACCACCACATCCACCACCACCGCATCCACCACCACCACCACATTCACCACCACCACCACATCCATCACCGCATCCACCACCACCACATCCACCACCACATCCACCACCACATCCACCACCTCATCCACCACCGCATCCACCACCACCACACCCACCACCATCACTTCCACCACCACTTTCACCACATCCACAACCACCACATCCACCACCACCACATCACCACCACATCGACCACCTCCACCACCACCACATCCACCACCACCACCACATCCACCACATCCACCACCACATCCACCACCACCACCACCACATCCACCACCACCCCATCCACCAACACCACCACATCCACCACCACCACCCCATCCACCACCACCACCCCATCCACCACCACCACCACATCCACCACCACACCACATCCACCACTGCATCTACCATCACCAAATCCACCACCACCACATCCACCACCACATCCACCACCACATCCACCACCACATCCACCATCACCTCCACCATCACCTCCACATTCACCATGACATCCACATCCACCATGACATCCACATCCACCACCACCACCACCCCATCCACCACCACCACCACCCCATCCACCATGACCACCACCCCATCCACCACCACCACCACCGCATCCACCACCACCACCACCGCATCCACCACCACCACCACATCCACCACCACCACCACATCCACCACATCCACCACTACATCCACCACCACATCCACCACCATCACCACCACATCCTTCACCACCCCATCCTCCAACACCACCACATCCACCACCACCACCCCATCCACCACCACCACCCCATCCACCACCACCACCACATCCACCACCACCACCACATCCACCACTGCATCTACCATCACCAAATCCACCACCACCGCATCCACCATCACATCCACCACCACATCCACCACCACATCCACTATCACATCCACCATCACCTCCACATCCACCATGACATCCACATCCACCATGACATCCACATCCACCACCACATCCACCACCACCACCACCCCATCCACCACCACCACCACCCCATCCACCACGACCACCACCGCATCCACCAGGACCTCCACCGCATCCACCACCACCACCACCACATCCACCACCACCGCATCCACCATCACCACATCCACCACCACCGCATCCACCATCAACACCACATCCACCATCACATCCACCATCACATCCACCATCACATCCACCACCACATCCACCACCACATCCACCACCACATCCACCACCACCACATCTACCACCGCCACATCCACCACCGCCACATCCACCACCGCCACATCCACCACCGCCACATCCACCACCGCCACATCCACCACCACCACCACATCCACCACATCCACCACCACCACCACATCCACCACATCCACCACAACCACCACATCCACCACCACCACCACATCCACCACCACATCCACCACTTCCACCGCATCCACCACATCCACCACCACCGCATCCACCACCACCACCACATTCACCACCACCACCACATCCATCACCACATCCACCACATCCACCACCACATCCACTACCACATCCACCACCTCATCCACCACCTCATCCACCACCGCATCCACCACCACATCCACCACCACCACACCCACCACCATCACTTCCACCACCACATCCACCATCACCACATCCATCATGACATCCACCGCCACATCCACCACCACCACATCCGCCACCGCCACATCCACCACCACCACCACATCCACCACTGCCACATCCACCACAACCACCACATCCACCACCACCACATCCACCACCACATCCACCACCACATCCACCAACACATCCACCACCACATCCACCACCACATCCACCACCACATCCACCACCACAACCACCAACACATCCACCACTTCTACCGCATCCACCACCACCACATCCACCACCACATCCACCACCACCGCATCCACCACCACCACCACATTCACCACTACCACCACATCCATCACCGCATCCACCACCACCACATCCACCACCTCATCCACCACCTCATCCACCACTGCATCCACCACCACCACACCCACCACCATCACTTCCACCACCACATCCACCACCACTTTCACCACATCCACAACCACCACATCCACCACCACCACATCCACCACCACCACATCCACCACATCACCACCACATCGACCACCTCCACGTCCACCACCACCACATCCACCACCACCACCACATCCACCACCACCACCACATTGATAACCTCCACCAACACCACCACCACATCCACCACCACCACATCCACCACCGCATCCACCACCATCACCACCACATCCACCACCACCACCACATCCACCACCACCACCACATCCACCACCACATCCACCACCACCATATCCCCCACATCCACCACCACCACCACATCTACATGTGTGTGGCTCTGTGTGTGTGTAGGTGCAATTGCAATGTTCTTGGATTGTCGTCACAATAAAATACACTGAACATAATCTTCACAAAATTTATTTACAAACGTTTAAGCTATTGCCATTATAAATTACAATAACTTTTATTTAAGTATTAATTATTTACAAAATTAAAAGCCATTGTTATTTGTAATATCAATACATCTAAGTCACGTAAATACAACACACATTGCATTACAATTGCTATAGGTGTCACATTTGCAAAAGTTAAAACTATTGACATTGTAACTGACAAAGCTATTAATTTTGCTACTTTCAAAACCAACACATAAATAAAAAAAGTGTCATTTACAATACCAATAGCTCAAACTTTCCTAATGCGAGACCTATTGCATTTCCAATGCTTGTTTACAAGGAGTTTCAACTGATGAGGCAAACCTGGCAAAGGGAGGTAGGGGCAAACCCCTGGAACATGCGCAACAAAGGAGACAAGAGAGACGCAACAAGGGGGCTACCGCAAACCAAAATCTAGGTGTGACTGCACAAACATTCAGCAAGAGGGGGTCAATAAAATAGATCAGATGAAAGATTTAACTATCATCAATTTAACACCAAAGAAATGGACGAGGATTGAGGAAATAACTTTAAAGAAGGGGCTTACTTTCTTCCCGACACAGGGCCTAGAATATACACAAACATGCATAGATCTGTATCGCTTTACCAGAAATTGAAAATTATGTACATTTTAAAAAAAAAGGTCTACGGAGTCAAGGTTTGGTAACTCCGACGATGGAAGGTTCAGCAGTATCAACGGACATTCTAACAGGAGACAATATTGTAATGCTACAATTATTAGGGAGTCAACATGACCCTACCAATACAAATGAAGATGCTGATCATGTACCAAATATTGAAGGTTTCGGAATTACACAAAAACCGGTAAAGACGAATTACAAACCAAAGTCCACTTTTGTGCCAACCACAACCTTTGATACTATTGATATGTTTGAAGAAACCATCAAGAAAGATCTGGTGATAATGAGACACCAGAAATCTGCCAAAACATGTAGAAACAATGCAAATCTGACAATGGAACAAAAAAGAGCTTTCAAAAGAATTCAGAAAGATCCAGATATAATTTGCGAACCCTCAGATAAAGGAGGGAACCTTGTGCTCATGACACAAGACTTTTACTGTAATGAGGCATTACAACAACTAGCAGATACCACCTGCTATGCAAAGATTACTAAGGAGGACTACAATGTCAGCATCAAAGAATACCAGGAACTGGTTTGATTGAAAAATGGTTCAACAAGGGTATGATTGATATAGATAAACTTTAATTTCTCAAATGCCCACATCTGGTGACATCTACGTTTTATCATCTTCCTAAAATTCATAAAGATGCAACTGCCCCACCTAGTCGTCCAATCATATCATCAAAAGGGAGTTTAACAGAATCTATGTCCCAGTATATTGATTACTTCTTAGCTGACTTTGTGAAAATGTTACCGTCATGTATCCGTATTACAAAGGATTTTATTAGGACGATTTCTAATATAACATGGGAATCTGACATGCTTACGATGGTACTTGATGTGACTAGCCTCTATACATGCATTAATCATGTCAATGAAATGTATGCTGTTAGGCATTTTTTGAAAGGAAGATCTCTAAAGTTTGCAGAGCACAATGAAATGTTAATTGAATTTCTCAAGTTCTGTTTGACAAATAACATCTTTTTATTTCAAAAGCAACACTACAGACAGATTAAAGGTACGGCTGTGGGCACCCGCTTCGCCCCCAGCTGCGTGAACCTGTTCGTGGGCTGGTGGGAGAAGCAAGTGGCCTAGGCCGAAGACAAGAATTAATGGGTATCATCCATTACAGGATGGTACAGATAAAAAGATGACCTATTTATTCTTTGGAAGGTTCCACAGAGTGAGGCAGAGAGAAACATTCAAGCTCTGAATAACAAAGCAGTCAACCTACGTTTCAGTGGGCACATCAGTGCCACAGAAGTAACATTCTGGGACTTACAAGTCTTTATTAAAGATGGGCAAATTTGCATTTCCTTGTTTAGAAAGGCAACAGCAGGGAATTCGTTCTTGGAAGCACATAGCAGTCATCATAAATCCCTCAAAAGTAGTATTCCCTATGGGGAACTTTTACGACTCAAAAGGAATTGTTCAAGAAATAGTGATTTCGAGTTGGCAGCGAATGATGCCATAAAAAGATTTAAAGTGTGAGGTTATTCTGAACAACTATTGCGGAAAACTCTGGTAGGAGTAGAAAAAATCCCTAGACACTGCCTTTTGAGAGATAGGCAACAGTTAAGAGAAGATGTAGCTGAAACATTTAGATTTATCACAACATTCTCCATTGATTGAGACATGTTAAGGCACGTCCTTACCCAAAATTGGCACATTTTGAAATCTGATTTGGTCATCGGGAATACTCTGCCCAATCACCCTAAAATACTTACAGACGCTGCCACTCTTTAAAGGACACACTAGTACAAAGTAATTTTGAGACTATTCCTTATAATCCAAGAGTGAGCAATCTGACTGGATTTTTTCCTTGTTCAAAATGCAAGGCGTGCAAAAGCAGCCCGAAAACTCTAACATACAAGATCCCTGGAATTACACGCCCTAAAATCATTATTACATTTTTGACATCCAACACACCTTTTATGTTTATTGCCTAGTTTGTCCTTGTAATATGCAATATACGATGTACCATCTATCCTACAAACCGCAGAATATTAGAATATTAGAGTATGCACGAGCTATTGAGAGAAATGATCTCTCATATCCCGTAGCCAGACATTTTGCAAGATTTTACCAAAGCAAAAAAAATCTACTTAGATTTTATTATTCGGATCATGTCCCTGCGCACAAATGAGGGGGAAACAGGGAACTCAAACTCCACAGTTTAGAATTCAGATTTATAGTGGATTTACAAACCAATGCTCCATTAGGCCTAAACACAGAAGAAGAGTTGGCCATACACTTGGGGTGAGACCGTGGGGATTTGAATGTATAACGGCTAGTATGATCATTATCATTTGAAAGGTTTTTTAGGTATCCATAAGTCTGCTACTTTTTAATTCAGGTTTTAAAAATACTGTAACAATAGGCACTCTTGTAATGAAATAATCAACTTAATGATTAGTATAATATGATTTTGGTCGCCCCTTTTGCAGCCCATTTAGGACACAATTATGTACAGTAGAAGCAGGTCCAAACGGAGGAAGGGCAGGATGAGCCAAGTTGTTTACATGTCCCTGGAAGTGCTGCACAGAGTTCATCGCAGGCTTCAGCGCATGCCACACCTGTAACAGCAGCAAGCTCCATCCACTCGCACTCTGGGAACAATGGTCCATGTTCAGCATCCAACACAGCAGTCATGAAGGCAGCTTCAAGCTCTGATGCACACTCCAACCCGCACCAGAGCAGGCACTCAGTTGGCGTTTGGCGGCCTGGAGCAAGCCATGTTGAAGGTTCAGCGCCTGCAACTAAAAGAGATAAGGCTTATCAATTAAAAGCTGAGCCAGGGATTCCTTAACATCCCCCAACAAATGGCTGACAACCAGGCCCGCATTAAAAGGAAATTTGATGTCCTTACAGGGGCTATTGGGCAGCTGTGCACAGAGTTGAACGAGCAGAGAATGCAGCACAGAAAATGGAGCACAACAGGGCACACGGAATGCACTTAATGACCAGAGCAATTGGTAGGCTGGCAATGGCAACAACGCAACACACCAAGCGCACCCTGGCTTTGCACATTAAAATGGGTCACTACAGTGGTCACGTTGTAAGGGGGCTGCAACAAATTACAGCTGCAGTTGAGGCAATCCAGACAAACATAATCGCTACTGGAAGAGCCACAGAGACGGCTGACAGCGAGGTGTCCAGCCGCAGCAGTGTCTCTACTGCAGATACACCTATGCAGCGGCTAAGCAGCAGTCAGCAGTCAATAATCCCATCCCCAAATGCTGGATGTAGAGGCAAAAAATGATTATTTGGTGCCTGTGTGTTTTTTTGGGTGGTGCAGTAACCACATGACATTTCTACTTTCATTTGGTTATGTGGATTGAGATGGAGAGGTTGTCCATCACTGTCCCTTGCCATGCCCTTCAAATAAAGGGAAATTGTCAGAATCACATTGGCAGGCAAAGTTGTGGAGTATGGCACAGGTTGCCACAATTCTGCAGACTGTCTCAGGCGCATACTGCAAGGCGCCGCCTCTTGTGAAGGCACTGGAATCATGATTTTAGGATACCAAATGTGCGCTCGATGACTGACCAGGTGCGTATATGTGGCCTGTTGTACCGCCTTTCAGGTACTTTGGTAGGAGACAAGTATGGTGTGATCCATGGATGCAGGGCATACACACTGTCACCTGTGGGGAATATATGAAGGTGAGACAACATGCAATCAGACATCATAGTGCAATTACATTTCACTGTGGACATGAGAATTCAGTACCTAGTAGGTATCCTTCATCAAAATCACCTCTCTCTAATTTCTTGTATATGCCACTGTGTCTGAAGATGTATGAGTCATGGGTGCTTCCAGGATATTTTGCAACAATGTCTATGATGATGTTGTTTTCATCACAGATAACTTGGATGTTGAGGGAATGTGTGCTTTTCCTATTATGGAATATGTATTCTATACGTGAGGGGGGACATACGGGCATACGGGCTCCATCTATGCACCCTATAAACTGTGGAAACCTTGGTAGTTTAAAAAAAACAATGGATTTTCTAGTTCCACGTCATTCCTGGGCAGGTAGATGTGTTGATGAATATGGTGTAGCATAGCATCTAGGAAATTGTGCAAGAAACGTGAAAGCGCACTCTGCCACACACCTCCGGCCACTGCAATGATGTCTTGGTAGCTACCAGTAGTCAATAGGTGGAGGGAGCACAACACCTGCAGATGTGTGGGGATTGCCTTGATGCGCAGGGTTCTGGGTTCCAATTGTGGTTTCAAGGTGTCTATGAGATCTAGGATGACAGTGCTACTTAGCCTGTACTGGTCATATATCTATTCCTCTGTCTTCTCAAACAATGCCAGCCTGACTCTGAAAATCCTCTCCTCTCTCCACCTCCTCTGCTAAGCAGCCAGTATTTGCATCCTCCTCGCTATTACATACAGGGCAGTAATTTTGGGAATATCTGAGATACATTCTGAGCCTCTTTTTATAGGTTTGGCCTGTTTACCACCTGGTTTTGATTAGTGATAAATTGCATGCGCAACTGGGCCAATTTGTGCTTTTTTGTAATTTGCTTATGGTCTGTACATTGTCATTTGCCACTCGCTAATTGTGAGTTGCTAATCTCAGAACCTAAAAACCTGCCGCATTTTTTGCGAGTCGGTATTTGTTCACAGCGCAGTTTTGTCATTTGCAAGGGCATTTCGTACATTGAGCTCGACCATTTCTGCATGCGCAAATCGTTTTTCACTTGCAAAATGTGATAGAATTCACTTTTCGATACCCCAATTTCTCTTAAATGATGTGTGAGTTAGCATCATATGGCTAACTGATGAAGTTCGTAATATGCACTGTGCTGAATTATTTTACTTGCTCCTTTACTCATATTCAAATGTATGTGTGACCATATTAGTTCCTTAGCTTAGCTTGTGTGCCACCATTTTGTGTATCCCTCTGTGCCTGCGGGCCCTGCTCGCTCCTATGCCCCTCCCGCAGGAATACAGAAATTCACTAAGACAGCAGTTTTCGTTTCTCGGCTTGCTGTGGCCGAAACTAACAAGTCTCTTTATCAGTAATGTTCTCATGCCCAGAGACGCCGAAGCCTAGCTCCATGGCCTTGAGTAGAGATAGCGATGTATCCCTTGCAGGTGCAGATGCCTGCTGTATGATGGCATTGTTCACTGGTCCGAGTTTCGGTGATTTTCCACAAGGGGCGTACCCTTACTAACTGTACTGCATTATAATGTATTGCTGTGATGCAGAGAGTCAGTCCTCTCGTTCGCACTCCTAGGAGTGAGGTCGGACAGGGCCCTCTCATATGAGTGTTGTTTGGCCTAATAAAGACTTTTGTTTATTCTTCTCCACTGTCCGGCTGACTTCCTATATAGCGACTATAGGTGAGTGCGGTAAGTCACTCGGGTGGATTTGAGCCGCGCTTATCAGATGGCGCCCGAATAGGGACCCCGCGATAAGGATCTTTCTCACCCGTAAGTGGGTAGCAGAAGACCGGGGACCCGCTGGTCGGCACGGTGGGCCCGGGTACCCATCTGATGCCGAACTTGGTTCTCGCAGCGCTGCCCCACCCTGATGATCGGGAGAGGTCCCGGTTCGGATCTTACGCCGGGGTCCAGAAGGCGGCACTCGAAGCTGACCGCGTTGGTCCTGGCAGCCGGAGGTGGAGAACGGTAGAGGTCGGTGCCGCCTACGGAAGGTGAGTGGTCCACCTGTGATTGTTTCAGGAACCGAAGTGTTCCGGGAGACTAGGGCGTCTCCGGTGGTTTGAGGAGCCGGTGTGCTCCTGGGGCAAGTGTGCTCCGGGGAACTCAGAGTACGAGTGAGTGCTCTGACAGACTTGACAAGGTTGGGAAATATCTAGATGTATTGTTTGTAGTGATCCGACCGGGTGGTACTGTGGTGAAGGCGTGGCTCATCACGGGTGGACACCGGTGCTTGCCCTAAACTCCCAGATTGGTGGTTCAGTGGAGGTGAGTCCTGGGTCTTCCGTGGTAAAGTGCGCAGTGATCCGTAGTGCCGCACGGGAAGCGGATTCGTTTCCCATCCTCAGAACAGTTAGTGTACTGTTCAGTCTGCGGTAGAGTCCAGGTTCCCCAGGACTTGGTCGACGGGCCTTGTCCCATTTGGTAACACGTGTTTGAAGGTATTGTATACGTGCGTGTGTGGTTCCCTAATGTACGTCTATATGTGTGGGTGAACGAGCTCGAGCTAGCGAATCAAGGTAACGTAGTCTGTGGAGAAGTGTTCCTTTCGCACCGAAGTAGAGCCCGAAGTAGAGATGCCGTGTTTTAGTAAGTTACGATGTTTTGGATGTTGTTGTCGACCCTCAGATACTAGACTGGCCGAGAGCCAACCTGCACCCCCTGAAGGCACTCCAAGCTTTGATATGTATGTCAAACATGGATTGGTCCCGCTTTTGTTTGGTACTTTGTGGCACCGGTACACTGCTGATAATGTGGATTTACAATGGCCTTTAACGGGTTCTTTCGATGAAGCTAAATTGGATTATTTGCAGGACAAATTGTTTGCTAGGCGTAGCCGTCAGAGTATGTTTGATTCTTTGCGAGTGTGGCAGAAAGAGGCCAGAAAACGCAAGTTGAGAGATGAGAAGGAGGCTTATAAAAAGTCCACTCAGACTATGGCGCAGAAGGCGAGAGAACAGGTTGGAAATGAGAATGCGTTACGCATGGAGCGCTCAGATAGACTTTGTAGGTTGAAAGAAAATAAAAGTTATGTAGTGCGTGAGGATGACCCAGATGAGATGGAAGACATTTTGAATACCCGACCCCCTCCCCCTTATGCCCCACAGCCCTTGTACCCCTCCTTGCCGGTTGCGGTCCCCAGTAGTGGAGTTACGGGTCTTTCAGCAAGTGCCCCCCAACAATCCTCGCCCTCGACACCTCTTGTTTCTTTACTACAGACCACTTCACCTGCGCCCTCCCAATTTTCTTTGGCACTCCCTACTGTTTCAGCTAGTACCACCCCCAGTCAGGAGATGCTCACGCCGAGTCGAGGCGCAGGTAGCGGACTACTCTCGCAGGTACGGAAGTTGCTTACGCGTTCTACAGTTGGTTTAGATGAGAAGAGTATGGTGGCTAACCAGGCATGTCAGTGGGCCAGGAATAATATTTATTCATTTGAGGATATTTGGTCCACTATGAAAGATTTTGAGCCTTTGATGCAACAGCACGCTTTGTGGCACATGTCAAATGTATTGATACCGCTATGGGAGCAGGGGTATGGAGGTGTGGCTCCAGCGACTTTACGAGATATACAAACCGGAGCCTATAAGACGAATACTGGAGTGAAGGGAGTGATGAGTAGTTTACGTGCTATATTACAATACAGAAATGAATTGCCCTCCGCAGGCACACCCCATTTCCCAGGCCTCCATCCAATGCGCGAGGTGTACCCTATTTTTCATCCCGAGATCCCCGAGTTGGTAGATCCAATCACGAAAGCTGTCACCAGGAATAGGATAGATGCTCATTTCCAGGAGCAATGGGTGTATACGCCATGGAAGAGAAGCGAGGTATTGTCACTGAAGGCTCAGCTACCAGATTCTAGAAAGAACCCGACTGCATACTACAAAGAGCTAACAGAAGCGGCGTCTTCCACTGTAATGACTTTGGCTGATGTTGAATTGTTTTTCGGGCTTTTGGTCCCGGTTGATGTGTGGCGGCAAGTGAAAGGTACTGACCATGCGGAAGAGTTAGGAGGCACGTGGCAGGAGTTGCAGGACTGGGATAAGGAACGTAAGCCAGGGGAGAAGCCGAAGGCTGAGATTCTAGCTTTACCGGGGCGTATAATAAAATACATGCATTCTCTTATTCCCCCGAAAAAGGTAGATTGGGACAAGTTGACGGCTTGTAAGCAGAAGAAGGATGAGGCAGTCTCGGACTTCTTTACGAGGTTTGAGGAAATGTTCGTAGATTTTAGTGGGCAGGATGTGTCACAGGATGGAGGGTTACGGCTTTTTGTTAATAGATTTGTCACGAACTTATTGCCTGAAATTTCAGCGAGATTGCAAGCGTCGGAGAGCACGTGGACAACGTCCTCTCCTTCGGGTATTCTCAGTATGGCACAGTATTATGAGCACAGAGAAAATGAGAGTAAGGACAAGCAGGAAAAGAAGGCTATGGATTTAAAGACAAGAGTTTTGTTGCAGTAGGTGGCAAGAGGCAGAGGAAGGGGTGCAGCGCCAAGTCGTGGAGGCGGTTTTGGGAGAGGTGAGAGTAGGGAAAGGCTGGGACCGAATCAGTGCGCGAAGTGTAAGCAGGAGGGGCATTGGTGGAGGGATTGCCCACTGCTTCAGTCGAATGCTGGCACAGGGCGTGGACGAGGAAGAGGTAGTGGTGATCTTGGGAGACAGGCTGCACGGTCAGAAGGAGGCGGGAGACCGGGAGGAAATTTCTTTGACAATGGTGCAAACAGACAACAGTTGCAGAGGGGCGGTGGTCAGTACTATAACGATGATTACTCAGTGGACGATTTGACCGGGTTTTCCCACAACTAGGACAGCGTAGGACAGAGCATGGGACCAGTACTTGTGGAAGTTGATCAGAGGGGACCCTATGTCGAGGCAGACTTATTGGGGTCTCAACAAAAATTTCTAGTGGATACGGGTGCAATGAAAAGTTCAGTGGCTCGTTCTCGGGTCCCAGGGGCGGCTCTGTCTGGCAAAAATAATATTTCTGTGGGTTTCGCAGGTACCACGGTGATTAGCCCCATTTCTAAACCTCTCACGTTGACGATTGGTCCTTTCACTGTTGATTCACCGTTTCTATTGACATCGAATTGTGGGGAAAATTTGTTGGGCCTAGATCTATTGAAGAGGTTGCACGCCACCATCTATTGTTCCCCAGATGGCGTGTACCTTACTTTGGGCCCGAATGTCGCCCGCCCATTACAGTGTTTTTCAAAAGATGACCCATTACCACCTGAATTTCAAGGCATACCCGACAGCTTGTGGGCTGTCAATGATACAGATGTAGGTAAAATGGATATTGCCCCGGTGACCATAAGAGTGAAGGTGGGGGCAAAATTACCCAGGGTTCCACAGTACAGGATTCCTAGAGAGGGAGAGAAGGCCCTGTTACAAATAATACAAGATTTAATACGGTCTGGTGTAGTGGAAGAGACTGATTCGAACATATGTAACAGCCCTATTTTACCTATCCTTAAAAGGCGGTCACCTGAAGCTACTGATAATACTCCTGATGTTTATAGGTTTGTGATTGATTTGCGCCACGTAAATAGAGTAGTGGAGCCACAGTACCCGGTGGTCTCGGACATCACTACAATATTGACAATGATTCCCCCCTCTGCTAAATATTTCTCTGTCCTGGATTTGAAAAATGCTTTCTTCAGTATTCCAGTACATGAAGAAAGCCGCTATCTCTTCGGATTCTCATTGGCTGGCCGAAGCTTCCGCTTTAAGAGAATTCCCCAGGGGTACACTGAGAGTCCGAGCATATATAGTCAGGCTCTAAAGGCACAATTGGATGAACTGGAACTTCCACCTGGCAACGTCATGTTGCAGTATGTGGATGATATCCTGATAGCGTCGGACGACGAAAAAGGTTGTCGGGATGCTACTGTGAAATTACTGCACCATTTGGCTAAAAGGGGGCATAAGGTGTCCCTTCCAAAGTTTCAATATTGTCGAAGGGAGGTAACATACCTTGGTCACCTCCTTTCGAAAGTGGGGAGGAGATTGACGCCAGAGCGCATAAAAGCTATCAATAACATGAAGGTACCTAACACGCAGCGAGAGGTGCGCGCATTTTTGGGCATAACATCGTACTGTCGCCAGTGGATACCTAACTATGCGTTACTAACAAAACCCCTATTGTATCTGACTACCAAAGAAGTGCGCGAACCCCTACCCTGGACCCCCGCATGTCAAGAAGCGTTTGAGTCACTAAAAACGGCTTTATGTTCTGCGCCTGTTCTTGGAACACCTGATTACCAGAAGCCTTTTGTTCTTTACGTACATGAGGCGGAAGGTTGCGCGTTGTCTGTTTTAACTCAGTGTTACGGGGGGAAACAGAGACCCTGCGCTTATTTTTCTGCAATGCTTGACAATGTGGCAAGAGCGCTGCCGAGTTGTCTGAGAGCCACGGCGGCTGCTGCGGTCTCCATAAGACAATCGGCAGGGCTCGTATTGGGATCAGATCTCACAGTCATGGTACCGCATGCTGTGGACATTTTGTTGAACAGAACACAGACGCAGCACTTAACTAGTGCTCGTCTTACGGGTTATGAGATGACTCTTTTTGCACCCCATGTCACGATCAAAAGGTGTGCTACATTGAATCCTGCCACATTGTTACCTATCCCCACAGATACAAAGGACGATGACATACATGACTGTCTGTTTAGAACAGAAGAGGAGACAAAGGGGAGGGTGGATCTGACAGACAGGCCTTTGGACGAACCAGACGGGGAGTTGTATGTAGATGGGTCCTGTTTTAAACTGCCAGATGGTACATCGACAGCAGCATATGCAATAAAAACTTTACAGACGGTAGTGGAGACCTCTAGGATACCTTACAATTCGGCCCAAGCTGCTGAGATTATAGCCTTACTGAGATCATGTGAATTGAGTGAGGGGCTAGATGTGAACATCTATACTGACAGCCAATACGCCTTTGGCGTGGCTCATAATTATGGGCGACTTTGGGCAGAACGGGGATTTCTGACTTCTCATGGACAACGCATACAACATGGCCCACTGATATTACGACTGCTAGCGGCACTGACACTACCCAAAAGATTGGCTGTGATAAAGTGTAGCGCACACAAGACAATAGTGGATGATGTAGGGCGAGGCAATGCCTTCGCCGACGAAACAGCAAAAGAGACTGCTCGGGAAAAAATACCACGAATGTTTGTGGCAGGACCAGCTAGATGGGTCCCAGATGTTCATATGTTCTCAGATACTGTACAGAGTGTAAAGAATATACAGGGAAAAGCAACAGAAGATGAATTGAGGGCATGGAAGGATGAGCAGGGACGATTGGATGCGGATGAATGTTGGACAGATGTGACCGATAAGAGACGATGGTTACTCCCAAATGCATATGTTCTCCCAGTAGTGACGATGGCGCATGGGCCTGCACATGTTAGTGCAAAGGGGATTTGTAAATTGTTAGACCCAGTGTGGAGCAATAAGAATATCTCTAAAGTGGCGACTCACTTGGTTCGACAGGGCATGGTGTGTTTGAGACATAATCCTGGAAAGGGTACCCCTGTCCCAACTGGAAATTTTGCACCTCCTTCTTTCCCTTTTGAGGTGATTCAGATGGATTACATCGAAATGGAAAGGGTCAACAACTTAAAGTACGTCCTTGTAGTCGTATGCGCCTTTAGTAGGTGGGTGGAGGCGTATCCAACGAAAGATTGCACGGCCATTTCTACTGCAAAAATGTTGATAAAGGAGTATTTTTCTCGCTTCGGATTACCTAGGGTGATCTGGAGTGATAATGGCACGTCCTTCAATGCAGAATTAGTCAAGCAAATATGTAAAGGCTTACAGATTTCTCAAAAATTTCATTCAGCCTTACACCCTCAGGCAGCAGGGCTTGTGGAGCGGTTTAACGGCATGCTCAAATTAAAAATGGCCAAAATATGTGAGAGTACAGGTCTCCGTTGGCCAGATGCCCTTCCCTTAGCCTTGCTTTCAACAAGAGTAACAGTGAATTCGAAAACGGGCGTCTCCCCCCATGAAGTGGTATTCGGCCGCCCGGCCAATATCTGGGGAGTGCCCAGGCCTAAGTGTTTTTCAGAAGTGCCATACCCTTTGTTGATAGACTATCTGTATGCTTTGACTAAAGATCTTCGTTCTATTCATCAGCAGGTAGCAGACACTCTGAAGCCGTTGCCGGAGGGGCCAGGACACTCCATCAACCCAGGGGACTGGGTTGTTGTCCGAAGATATCAGCGGAAGTCCTGTCTGGAGCCAAGGTGGTCGGAGCCGCGTCAGGTGCTCCTCACCACGCGTACGGCACTCCGGGTGGACGGAAGGAAGGCGTGGACCCACGCCTCACACGTGAAGAGGGTCCCGCTCCCGTTGCCCTATGACCAGTGGGTAAGGAACGGCATTGCTGATGAGGAGCATGAGAGTATCCCCAGATATGTTCCTTTCTCGGATGCTTCACTGATTGGAGAAGAGCAAAGCGGAATAGAGAATTCAGTGAGCTCTACTACTCCTGTTGCTACTAGTGAAGAGACACCAGAGAGTCCAGCATCTGCCATAGATACACCTGCTTTGTTCACTGACCCCGAAGTGCCAGGGAGCACTCGATACAATCTGCGGCCCCGAAGAAAATAAGTAACAGTGTCAAATATGATGGATTAAACACTGGAAGAAGGGCAAAACACACAGGGCACAGGGGTTTGAGGCTGTGAGATATTGCACCTATCCACTAGTGTCACTTAGATATCTGAGAGTTTTAGGTGCTAAGGACAGGAGATCCAGACCCCTAGGTCTCCCTGAGACTAAAAAGTCTCAAACAACACAATTTCACACAATGTCCAGCACTCTACAAATGTATGGAAACAATCTATTTCTTTATCGTTCTAGTAACTAACGAAAAATTATTATGGTTAAACAGCATATAACACCATATAGTTACAACATTCCAAATATTTCATCCAAGTAAGTTAGGGAGTCTTCAATAGTTGAGTAGTCTTTTTATTCTGTTCAAAATGTTTTCTTCATAAAAGCAATGTTGTAGCCAGTGCCTACGCGTTTCGTCCAAACGGACTTCTTCAGGGCCGATTAGTCACTGTTTTCCTGTCTAGTCTGATGCTTCCTCTAAGGGAATTGTATGTAAATTCCTTTCTCAGCGTAGTTATGCAAGTGTTGAGACAAGTATCTTGTAAACAATAGTCGGTTGTCCCGTAATTCAAAGAGATGTTTTCGTACTTTCTTTGATGAGGTAATATCTTCTTAGCCGGAGTATTATGGGTCCAACTTATTGTTATGAAGTGCAAAGTCGAAGAATCATGGCATCGTGACCGCTTTCCTTTACTGGAAGAAGGGCTTAGTGCATTTTCTGAATACGAAGATTTAGTGGTAGGGATGGACTTGTAAGAGCCCTGGTGTTTAGCCGAAGATTGCTTTTTATGAGACTATAGAGTGGTGCGGGGCCCGGATTAAGTGCTCCTATGTTTCCAATTGTTAAAAGCGGCGTTGGAATAAGGTATGGACGGTAAAAGCCTGCCTGTGAGGCTTTGAAGGACACAGGGAGAAGATCCCTTTTTAAGGGTTGAAGAACCCCTCTGGCCGGTTGAGGATTGTCTGGGACTATTTTTTTAGTAGAAGTGTGTTTTTCTTTTTTCCTCTTCTTCTTCATTTTTGATATATTTTGGACGCTCTTGAAAATGTATCCCTTTGGCCGTCCCATCCCTGATGAGGAGCAGCCTTTTGCGGCTCCTCCGAGACCTGTACCTGATTCCCCCTGGTTGGCCCTTCCCCGAAAGGGAAAAATAGTAGTAATAATAATTGTCCTAATTGCTTTTATAGTGACTCTTGGAATATTGTTTTTCCTGGACAAAGCCTACCCTGTTCATGTGTTTGCACCCACACCCACTGCCGTTCCTGAACATAACATGATTACTGTGGATTATGGTGAAAGAATGTTGAGAAAAGGTTACAAAGAAAATGTTTTTATTAAGACTTTGCACCATGCACATGCCACCACCAATTTAACTGACTGCTGGGTCTGTGGGCTTTTACCTTCTGCTGCCTATAAAAAGGATAGATTCCTTGCACTTCCCTTGACTCCCGTGAATAGTTGTGTGGGGTGGTATACTCTCATAGGTCTCGTTAAATATTTCCAGCAGCCAGATTTCCTGACTCCTCGACTGCAGAATAGGGGGTGGACAATGACAATGCGAGTACGCCCTTTGCCTCCATCTTCCCTTGGACGAATATACACTGACGGACGTTTTGACCAGACCTTTATAGAGACGTGTGAGAAGAAGTTGGGCCGGTTTCTGATACCAAATGATACTGACAAAGTTAGGGAAAGTTTCCTGAAATTAAATTCATCCCTGTCTTATAGACACCCCCCAACAGGAAATAACAGTGCCAAGTCCCTGATACCCCTGGCTGTGGTAGGTCCTTCTCCATTTTTCTGCATAGAGGGGAGGGGTCCCATCAAAGTTGGTAATAGCTCCTGTAATGTGACTGCATCGATACGCTTGCCTCTCAGCCCCTCTTTGATTGCCCCACCCAGCATCTATTTCGTGTGTGGAGATAATGGATACTTATGGTTGACCGAGGGTTGGGGTGGGGTGTGTTACCTAGCCTACATGATTCCTCCTGTATATGTAGCTCCTTTTGATTATCACAGAACACATCGTAGATTCCCCGGTCCGCAAGACCAGCGTAAAAGGAGGGAGCTACAGGTAGATGACGTTGATCAGACGGACACCTCGTACCAACAATGGACTGATTTTTCTAAGGGTTTGCTACCTTTCTGGGGTCCGATATTTAACAGCAGGGCAATTAGGCGACTGTCCAGGGTAATGGAAAAAGTAGTTCTCACCGAAGCTGACATTACAACTAACATATCTGTCGAGATTCAGGCTATGAGATTATTTACGATCCAGAACAGGATGGTGCTTGACGTCATACTGGCAGATAGGGGCGGGGCCTGTCGCGTCATCGGGACCTCTTGTTGCGTGTATATTCCTGACTCAGCTCCGACTGTTAACTTGGCAGTACAGAAATTACACAGATTAGCGACTGAATTGCATCAGGATAATGGGACATGGTCCTTACAGGGGTGGCTCTGGGGTGCCTTTTCTTCCTGGGGTTGGAAAATATTGATGGGTTTGGTAGGAGTAGTGAGTGTAATACTGACTTGCTGCCTTTGCGTATATTGCCTCCCTCCATGTTGCTCTATGTGTGCTACGAATTTACGTCCGAAAAGGAAGTTACCTGGTCAATACACAACTTCTATGATTACTGAAATTCCTGCTGATGCAAGTTGGTTGATGTTTATTGCAGAGGATGTTCTAGACTAAAGAAATAAAAAAGAAAAGGTGTAGAAATGTCCTGCCCCTAGAATGGATGTCGGCACTACCTTTTTGGCAAATAAATGAGGCCATAGTTAGCCAATGATGCTAAAAGGAGGGTCTGATAGAATTCACTTTTCGATACCCCAATTTCTCTTAAATGATGTGTAAGTTAGCATCATATGGCTAACTGATGAAGTTCGTAATATGCACTGTGCTGAATTATTTTACTTGCTCCTTTACTCATATTCAAATGTATGTGTGACCATATTAGTTCCTTAGCTTAGCTTGTGTGCCACCATTTTGTGTATCCCTCTGTGCCTGCGGGCCCTGCTCGCTCCTATGCCCCTCCCGCAGGAATACAGAAATTCACTAAGACAGCAGTTTTCGTTTCTCGGCTTGCTGTGGCCGAAACTAACAAGTCTCTTTGTCAGTAATGTTCTCATGCCCAGAGACGCCGAAGCCTAGCTCCATGGCCTTGAGTAGAGATAGCGATGTATCCCTTGCAGGTGCAGATGCCTGCTGTATGATGGCATTGTTCACTGGTCCGAGTTTTGGTGATTTTCCACAAGGGGCGTACCCTTACTAACTGTACTGCATTATAATGTATTGCTGTGATGCAGAGAGTCAGTCCTCTCGTTCGCACTCCTAGGAGTGAGGTCGGACAGGGCCCTCTCATATGAGTGTTGTTTGGCCTAATAAAGACTTTTGTTTATTCTTCTCCACTGTCCGGCTGACTTCCTATATAGCGACTATAGGTGAGTGCGGTAAGTCACTCGGGTGGATTTGAGCCACGCTTATCAAATGTTCGTACAACTGCCCCTAAATGACCCCAATAAATGTTAATATATCTAAACACATATACCACCTTCTGCGTACATGAGTTCACTGCTTCTCTCAGACTGGCCAATATAAACCCCTCATCAACTCTTTGTATAGGCACAGCTACCTTATTTGTAGGCAGTCTTGTACTAGTATCTATGCGTATGATTCACAAAGAGCCTCTTCACTCATGGCGGAGGCTCCCCTGTCGTGCGAGGGGCCCCGCACTTGTGGCAGGACCTCTGTACTGCAGCCACCCATTGCGGTGGTCCCTCCACAAGTGCAGGGCTCCTGTTATGAGTGCGGGGTTCCCCAGCCATGCCTGTGGGGTCTCTACCACGGGTGCAGAGGCCTGTCATGAATCGGCCCCTGAGAGAGACAAGTCTCACTTATAACTGTTCCAGGTGCACTCGAGCACACCATAATACAGAGTGGTTAACCTGGGAGGCTGGTCATCCGTATGCAGCAAGGTTTTTCCTCTTATAAACTTTTGTGAGATCAGAGGGGTCGGGATAGTAAGTAACACTGAACAGTTAAATATGTCGATCTCAGGATGAAAGTGCATTTTCACATTTTAGGAACTTTTTTCCATATGCACGTTATTGCCCTGATATAATATGGCCTGCCCTACCATGGTATATGGTAAGAGTGCAGGATATATACTTTCCTTTGAATGACTGTCTCTCTCCTTTGAACTTCAACCAAGTGCTCACCTTTGAGCCACAGTTACAATTTGAAATGCCACACTGGGTCACGCTATTTAAATGATTTTAAGTTAAGAAACACCACCCTTCTATGAAGCAGGCTTGCTTTCTACGCAGATCCTGAAGTTGAATTGGCCACCTGGCATGGTCACAGAGAAGACTACATATGTCCCTTAGTGGCCAGGGCTCAGAACAATTTGTCCAAGATGGAAAGTTAAACCACTGAAAACCCTTGACTCTCTTGAGAAGGTTAGTGAATCACCCAAAAATGTGGTTTGAAGGTTGAATGAGGCAGAATACACTGCAATTTCTCCCCATATTACACATATTAATGTCCGACAGCTGTACTTGAGAAGAAATTGGAGTAATAATACATTTACTGCTGTGGTGCATGAAAAATGAAAAGAGACCATTCATTCAAGAGATATTAGTGTGGCATATTGCTTTGAGGTAAGGGCTCTGCTTCATGGATCATAGACTAGGTTAGAGAGCTCAGTTCAGTTTGGTGGAACGCCACTCATGGGACGCACTAGGCCATTTTTACCGTATCCGAGTCTCTAAGGCTCTCTGGAGTGCACAATATATTTAACATTTAAGTCTGTAATAGTGGCACAGGGGTACTGCTGAAAAATAACAAAAGTACCAAGGGGGACTAATGAGTCTTCCACAAAGTCTTATCTCCTTACTTAGGCATTTTGAGAAATAAGCCAATATGGTACATACCTAAATTATTTTGAGAATTCTAAACCTTTCTATATTGGTATCAGTATGAAGAACCCTGTATAAATATTTATGAAATACCAACTCGCAAGCCTGGCTGGGTCAAAGGCTAAGGGACTCATTTGTAGTTTGGCAGGCTGAGGCCAGTCCGTAAAATATAGTCTGCTGTGCTATGCTAAATAGATTTTCACAGTGTGCCAATCACCAGTGTGAGTATCCAGGCACTTGCTGGTGGGTAGGCGGCGGCTTGTCTAGAGTTATTCAAAGAGTCAGGTCTTCCTCTTCCTGCACAATTCTTGCTGTGACACAGAGGACCTGATGTGGTGGGGAGGTTGTTCCGTAGCTTTGGGGGAGTGACCTCCTGCTCTAGTCTTTTGTATGCGGGAATGTGTGTGAGTTAGAGAATGAAAGAGTGGAGGGGCCTGGAGGGTTTGTGGAAGGGGATGAGTGCATTCAGGTAAACAGAGCCTATGCTGTGCAGAGACTTTTAGGTGTGCATGAGGAGTCTGAAGTGGATGTGTTTGAATAAGGAGAACCAGTGGCGCTCCTTGAGTTGTGGGGAGGGGTGTGTCTCAGGACCTTGAGGATGAGTCTTTCTACGGCGTTCCAATTGGTTTGAAGTCTGCTCATGAGCTGTTTATTGATTCTGGCACAGAGTGTGTTGTCATAGTCCAGCCTGCTTGTTATGAGGGCTTGTGTGACTGTTTGTTTCCTGGTGTGTTCCTGTATCCACTTGAAGCTTTTTACCTGCATCTTCAGCAGGTGGGAGCAGGTGGGGGTACATTTTTTGACCTGTGCTATTATGTCCAGTTTCTTGTCCAGAATGAGTCCCAGGTTTCTGGCGAACTAGTGGCCATTTATCATTGAAGCAACTCCCAACTACAATGTAAGAACTGCTTTTTGCGGAGGGAAAACACTCATGTCAGCTGCAGCTCCGCCATACCATGGCAACAAGGCAGATGAGTTAGCACTTTTGCTTTTTCCAAAGAGAAACCCCCAATATTTGGGTCTTTCTTCAGACAAAAAAAAAGAAATTGTGTCCCCTAAAATGGGAAATTTCTATCAACAAAGGGTGATATTTGTAGACATGTTCTGGCCTGACTAGCTTTTTTTTAACATGTTTGTTCTAGACAGAAAAGACATTGACTGCAAAGGCAATAGCAAAGGCATTAAGCCGGGTGGTCGCCTAAAATCCATTTTCCCTGGTATCAAGTCTGTGGAACGGTTTCCTGGCTGCAGAGCTAGTGTCAGCTTTGCTTTTGGCAAAAACACTTTTCTCCGACATTTAAATGAGGTAACGAACTGAGACGTGAGCAGTCAGGATATCAAACAATTGTGTTGAGTGCTCGGTTTCCGCACACCTCAAATGATTGACAAAATCTTCAATCTAGATAAATTAATGGACCACATAGCTCGTTTTCAAGGCTAAATTACAGATTGCAAGTTATGAACAAGCACTGGCATAGCCAATTGGTCTTGCCTAAAACACCTATTGGCTTTTCCAGTGATTTTAGCCATGCAGTAGAGCATCCCTGCTGCTGTTATGTTATGTTATGTTAATTGGCTTTTGTACAGCGCAGGTTCACCATCAGGTCTCTTCGCGCTTCTAGGGGGGAAATTGTACAACAGACAATGCGTGTAAGTTAGTGTGAGCAAATTATTTCGTAGTCAGTGCCTCCACAAACAAGATAGTCTTTACTTTTTTTCTAAACCCAAGGAGGACTGGTTCCTTTCACAAATTTTCAGGTAGGTTGTTCCAGAGCTGTGGTATCAAGGTAGAAAAAGCCCCCCCCTTACGAGAAGAATGAAAGCGAGGGGTGACCAGGCGGCAGGCTACAGAGGAACGGAGGGTCCGAGCAGTGATGTAACTCATCAGGCGGTCCTTGATGTAAGATGGGGCCTGGCCATAGATCGCCTTATGGGCAATGCAAAGGCCCTTGAAAGCTGCTCGCTGCCTAATGTGCAGCATGGCTGAGAGTAAACTAAAACAAACGACATGATGATGTGGTCACCATGTAATTTTGTAGGCCCATGTGCATGCATGGTCCTAAAAATCGAAACAATCGGGATGGATTGGTAAATAAAAGTAAAGTAGCATGAAAGCACTCTTTTAAAATGAGTGGAAAAAATCTTTCAAAAAAAGCAGATTAACATGTTAATCGCAGAAGCATGGGGATAGCAGCAAAATGGCAGGTGGAGGAGATGCAACATTGCAGGCAGGGGGAGAAGAAACATGGCAGGTGGGGGAGAAGAATACAAAAGAGGGAGCACAGGTGAAGGAGAGCAAAGTATGGCATGTGAGGAGCAGCACACGAGCAAAAAACAGCTACACAAGTGCGGGTGGGGGAAAGAGCACGACAGAGGAATGTGGGGAGGAGAAAAGTACATCAGGGAGGCAACTGGAAAACACATACGCTCTCATGGAGTGCTTAAACAAAAATAAAAAGCAGGTCACTAAAAGCAAGCAGGGGAAGCATATAAGCCAGCCCATCAAAGAGATGGCAAAGAGGCTATACTCCAGAGAAGGGATTAGCATAAGATTGAAAGGCTGCCTCATGGAACGTCATCCAATAGAAAGGCAGCAAACAAGAGTGACAGTAGCCAAAGGTAAGCAATGGGTGGGTTGCAAGCCCCACTATGTTCTGGGTAGGCTCGCAATATGTCTTTTGCATCCAGACAGCTTGAACTGCTTGGTTAGCTCAACCTAATTTCTTTGCTTTCAACTGGTAACTGCATGTAATTTCCTGCCCCCCTTTGTGTGCTTGTGTTTTTCCTGGAGCATGGTCCAAGTACCTCTTCCTTTTGTTGTGTTCATCCACTGCTTTTATGCTGGAGCTACTTTTTTCTTTGTAAAAAAAGCTGTCGGTCACCTCCATCTGGCACCCTCCTGCTGTCCACTGTCCCCCTCTGGCATGATGCTGACATACTTTGGCTGCTAGGGGCTTCAATGCAAGCTAGGGGATAGTGGGCACCTCTGTCTGATACCGCTTGCAAATAGGACTGGTGCAGAAACTAACCCATTTACTTTAACACAAGAAGTGAGATTGGTATATAGAAATTGTAACCCATTTTCAGAGGAGGGCAGTCCCAAGCAGCATAATATGTTAAAAGAGTATGGCTATTCTACTCAATCAAATATCTTTGCGGCATTTTGAAATACTTTAACTACATGTAAATCTGGATCAACGTTGTGTAATAATGCAAACAGTGTGTCCAGGTTATACACCGTGGATGGACCTAACACAAAACCCGCCTGGGCCAGCAGCACCTGTTAGCGAAGCAATGAAAGTATCCTTTTGGTAAAGAGTTTAACAAGTATCATGCCATCACAATCAATCAGTTTAATCAGTGATAAGCAGTTCTTAATTTAAGTTGGTGATTGCGTGGGGTCCACTGGCACTCATTTATCAGGACCAATACTTATTTTTTCCTCAAGCGGCTTTGCTCGAGAGCAAGGCAGAGAAAAATACAAAAATGGGAAAGAAGGAGGAAGAGAAAGAGAGTGATACTGAAAGTGACAAAGGCAGAAACCAGGGTTTCAAACAAATCTGCAAGAGTGAGATATGGAAGCAAGGAGTGCTTGTGAAGGATTAAAAGGGCATGAGGTGGACTCAAGACTAAACAGCCTTGCTATTCGACAATTCGACTGTCCATAGTGCTGGCTGCAGGTAAAACAAATTAAGACCTTGTAATAAGTGTCTAAGTGAATCAAATATATCTGGGTTCTTTCCTGGCTTGAGAAGGGCAATAAGGAAAGCCACGCTCCTTTAGGATCTGTTTTTTTGTCTGATTCTTCAATTGATGTTAGTAAATGAGGGAACAATGGGGCATATTAACTAGATGTGCTTTAAAATACGCACATCGCACATTTCCATATCGCCGGCTATCGCCGGATATTTTCGCAGTGATAGCGCGTAATTATAAACGCGCATCACTTAGGCGAAATGAAATCCGGCGATAGTCGGCGATATGGAACATTAGCGCATGAAAACAAGCGTTGTTTTCACGCGCTAATGTGTGCCTTGATAATATGCGGGGTCGGATTCAGCTTTATGATCCACACCCCCATGTTATCTATGCCTAACACCTGATCAAAGCAGGCGTTGGGAGACCTGCGATAAACTCGTTTATCGCAGGTCTCCTTCTCCCAATGCCTGCCTTGATAATAGGGTGTTAACACCTCCAACCACATTTTACATGTGGTTGGATGTGGGAACACCCACCCTGCATCCCATTAGCGTTATCTATCTCCCCCAGTGCGGGGCGATAGATAACGTCAAGAATACGTCTCTAACTCAGGTTAGAGACGTATTGGTAATAGTGCGATGTGAAAAATAATGTGTTAGCGACTTTAAAAAGTCGCTAACGCATTTCTCGCGGGCTTGGTAATATGCCCCAATGTCTCCACAAATTTCTTATAAAATTCTGTTAGCCCTTTGGGCCCTGAGGCTTTACCAGCTGGGATGCATGCAAACATCACAATTATCTCCTCAGTCGTGTCTTAAATGACATAATATTTGTATACAAAATCTGAAAAATTTGCAGATTTTCAGAACTTATTAGCTGATGTTTGGTGAAAAAATAGTTAACATTTGCAAAATATGCATAAAGCTGACATTAAGGGATGACTTAAAGAACATCTTGTCTCAGATAGTCGATTCCCCCAAGGACAGCACCGAATTCATAGATTTGGTTCTCAAGATAGATCACAGGTATGAGAAAGGAAGGGTGAAAAGCCCCGGCTGGACATAAGGCTCATTGTAGTCCAAGGAGAAAAAAGAGACACAGAGAATAAGAATCTAGAAACCTTGGTACCTGAGCAGATAGTGGGATTGTGTCGCTTGTAAACCAAAGAGGAAAATGACCAAAGGTGAACATTTAATTTATGTTTATACTTTGGCAAAAGGGATCCTTTCACTCGAGAGTGTCCAGCAAACGCCAAAACTCCCATTACACGATAGGTAGCTGTGGTCTCCCCTGGTGCCTCTCCTCTTGATTTGGCAAATGACTAAGCTCAAAGGGTGTTGAGACCAACTCTCCGGACACTTCTACTATTCAAGTCTTCCATACACTTGCCATCGTAGTCACCAATATTCCTAAAGATTTAATGATTTATGTGACCTTGAGTCTGTCGAATCAGTATAGGAAAATGTTGCCCCTCATGCTCGATTCAGGGGCCATGGGAAAACCTCTTCACTCTCTCTCTCTCTGGTAAAGACCTTAACGTTACCAGTGGTTTGCAAGAGTTCCCCTGAACCCATACAGGCCATAGATGGCTCAGAGTTGTCATCATGCCTAATTGTTCTTCAAACTGGTTGTAACTGTTCTTCAAACTGAACCCCTCCTTATGTTGAGTGATAATAACGGGAACACGGAAACTCTGAATTTCTCATTGACACTCCAATGTTTGGTGCAATTTTAGGAGTATCTTAGCTTCAGTTGCACAACTCCATGATCGATTGGGCCCATCAGAAAGAAATGTTGCACTCTGAAATTTGTTTACACTCTTGGAATAAGTTGGTGACTGAATGGCCCGCCCCTCTATCCTGTGGTGCCACTTCTGAGATAACTAAGACCATATTTTCTAATGATTACACCAATTTCCAAGATGAATGTGATAAGGAAAAGGCTACAACCCTGCCGCCTCACCGCAGCTATGATTACTGATGTGACTTGACACCTAGAGCCCCTTTGCTGTGTAGTTGAGAATATGCCCTATACGAGCCTGAAAATCAACATTGAAAGGCAAATCTTGACGACCTGTTTGCCTATGGTTTTATTCATCATTCCACACACCAGTCTCTTCTCCCCTATTTTCTGTCTCAAAGAAAAAGTTACAAGCCTACATAGAGTATGGCCCCTCAAATAAGATGCCAATAAAGAACCAGTATTCCTTACCCTTGATCCCTTTCCACCATGATCAGGTAAACAACTCTATTATTTACACCAAGTAAGACTTACATGGAGTTTCCCATTAAATCCAAGTGCGCAAGGGAGATGCGTGGAAAACCGCCTTCCGCAAGACATAGGGATTATATGAATATTGCTTCATCCCTTTTGGCTTCTGTAACACTCCAGCAGCATTTCAGTTTTTCATAAACGAAGTCCTAAGGGAATTTCTTGAAGCTGTGTCATAGTACATATCAATGACCTAATAATTTACTGTTAGACAAAGAATGACCAGGTTCTCCGTGTCCAATCAGTACTAAAAAACATACGAGAAAACCACTTATTCGCCAAACTAGAGAAATGCTTTTTTCACACAACTCAGGTGGAATTCCTGGGATTCATCAACTCTCCATCTGGGATTCAGCTGGATAAGAAGAAGGTGGAAGTGATCGTAAACTGGCTTCGATTTGCTAATGTAAATTCAGTCTGTTGGTATTCGCACAATTTTACAGCCTTTCATTACAAATTTTTCTGAGATCGTAACCCCAATATTTTGTTTGTTATGCAAAAGGATACCCTTTCATTGGTCCCAGGAAGCCGACCAAGCTTTCCAGCTTTTGATAACCAAATTCACTTCAACTCCCTTTCTGAAAGACCCAGAACGATCTCTCCCTTACTCCGTTGAGGCTGAGGCTTTATCGGAAACTGTTGGGGGAGTGTTATTGCTATTAGCTTTTTACCCCGAACACTGCTACCCCCAAAGCAGAATTACCTGGTGGCCAAAAAAGAACTCTTAGTGATAAAAATGGCCTTCCAGGAGTGGAGATACTACCTTCTTGGAGCTAGACATACTGTGACGATACACTCTAACCATATGAATTTTCAGTTCTTTCGTTCAGCTAAAACCTTATCTCTCTGCCAGACAAGGTGGTTTCATTTTTTAGTGAGTTCAATTTTGTGATAACTTATTGACCAGGGCAAAACAAGGAAATCAGACACTTTATCACATTTAACTAAGTCCATCAAAGATGGTTCACTAGAAAAGGTAACCTTGAATATCCTGCCCCAAGAAAGAACCGTTGGTGTTTGTGATCCATCCTACTTCTGGGACATGCTACTGTCCATCAGTAAAACCATAGATGCTACAAAGTGACAGGAGCAGCCAAACTTGTTATGTCAAAGATTACTATTTCTACCATGAAGGACAGTTGTACATACATTCTAAAGAATTGCAGACATAAGTTTTGGCCTGGTGTCATTCCACCCCTCTCGTCTGCCACCCTGGTGTACAGAAAACCAGACAGAACTTTTCCCACTGGTTCTGGTGGGAACAGATGTCAAATGATATCACAGCATTCATTCAGCGTTGCCCTACCTGCACCAGTAATAAAGCTGACCATGCTGATCCCTTGCGGCCTGCAGGTTTACTACATCCTTTGCCCATTCCTCCTATGCATTGGTATGCCATGAGCATGGACTTTATTAATGATGTGTCATCAATTAAAGGCTTCACCACATTGTTGGTAATGGTGGGTATGTTGACGAAATAAGCCCATTGAATCCAATTGACAAGGTTCCCTACTGCCTCAGCTTTTACAGACATTGTTGTTTCTGCAGGTTGTAAGATTACATGATACTCCTCTGCCTATCACCCACAGACTGATGGTCTCACAGAAAGGGTATACCAGTCAGTGGAGCAACTGTTGCATTGCCTGTTATGTACTCACATTTCAAATTGGGTAAATACACTAGGCCTAGCGAACTTTGCATAGAACAATCGTACCCACTCCGCCACAGGGGTATCCCCCTTTTATTGTAAATTAGACTGTTACACAAGATCTCTTCTTTTAGACTTTTCATACCTGTCAGACTTAATCCCAGCAGTCAGTAAATACTACACCCATCTTCAACATATATGGTCCATGGCAGAGGAATTCTTTATTGAGTATAAAACGCAAATGAAACAACAAGCTGACACCAAACGTAGGCAGGGGCTGACTGCTTCCGTAGGAGATCTGGTATGGCTAGAGACAAAAAAACATAGGGGCATATTACCAAGGGCCATTATCGCCGCATTAGCGGGACTTTTTCCCGCTAATGCGGCGAAAATTTAATCGCCCTATTACCAAGCTGTTGCTAACACCAGTTAGCGACAGCTTGTAGTTGATAGCGGGCATTTAGGGGCCCACTTTGCATGTCAGAGATAATTCTCGCTAATGACATGCAAAGTGGGCGTGCCAAGATGTTAGCGACTGAAAACAGTCGCTAACATCGCTATCTCCGATTACCAACTTTTGGAAATATTCGCGCTAAGCGCGATTATCTCCAAAAGCTAATGCCTGCCCTGAGCAGTTCTTAGCCATGTTATCCAATGGTTGGTGGATAACATGGCTAAGAGCATTAGCTTGGTAATGCATGAATATCGCTGACTTTTCAGCGATATTCATGCATTTTGGCCGATTTTTATCCCTTAGGAGATAAACCTTGATAATAGCAAGGCTCCTAAGCGATAAAAATAGGCGAAGCACGGCGATAAAATTATTGCCACTATCCAAGCATAGCTATAATTATCGCTTATGCTTGGTAATATGCCCCACAGTTATCAGGCCCCTGAAAGTTACAACGGCGATTTGTAGGTGCTTTTCCCATTGCCCAAGTAAAGAATCCAGTTTTCATTAAGCTGGACTTGCCCGATGATTACTACGTCCATCAAGTGTTCCATGTATCCCTGCTAAACCATTCAAATAGCAGGGGACCGTAAAGCCCCTACCTTCTCCTGTCCTTGTTGACAGCCATCCAGAATACCAAGTGCATAAGGTTATAGATTCCAAGACAATATGTGGAAAGCTTTTTTATTTATTGGATTGGAAAGTATTCCCCACAGAGAACAGATCCTGGGGACCTGAAACCCAAGACCATACCACCCATTGCGTATGCTAATTCCATGCATGCTTTCCAGGCAAAACCACGACCTGTTAGTTGGCCTTTAGGAGGGAGAACTTTTGTACACCATCTCATGTGTGCGGTCTGCCCCTTTTACATGTTTCCCATGGCTTAGCCTGCTTGCCTCATATATTTCCCATTTGCAAACAAAACAGGTGATGGACCGAATGTGGATCAATGTCACACATTCGCCCCAGTCCAAAGATCTGGGCCCAAATCCATCGTTTTTTTGCACTCCACACCACCCTGGGTTAGACAATGGCGATATGCAAATCAGCTCTGACCCTGTGCCCCATGGGAACAGTCCAGTCCGAACTACAAAAGCCATGTCCTTCCCAGAACGGAATCAAGCATCCGAGGACCGGACCGGTTTCGAGGTAACACCTCTCATCAGCCCGGCTAGCTTGACTCCAGTGGTGTGGAGTGCCTGGGACCCACGTCTGAGCATCCCCAGCGCACTTATGGCGGCAATTGCAAACAAAACAGGTGATGGACCGAATGTGGATCAATGTCACACATTCACCCCAGTCCAAAGATCTGGGCCGAAATCCATCGTTTTTTTGCACTCCACACCACCCTGGGTTAGACAATGGCGATATGCAAATCAGCTCTGGCCCTGTGCCCCATGGGAACAGTCCAGTCCGAACTACAAAAGCCATGTCCTTCCCAGAACGGAATCAAGCATCCGAGGACCGGACCGGTTTCGAGGTAACACCTCTCATCAGCCCGGCATATATTTCCCATGGCCTAGCCACGTTTGTGCGGTCTGCTTCACTCTCACGTTTCTCATATGTTCCCCATGGCTTAACCCTTTTCCTGGTTAACTTCCATTCCCCGGAGCCAATTCTCAGTCTTCCCCAGTGTCTATTCTTATTCATCCCCCAGGGCCATCTAGGCGCAAGTTAGTCCTTTCTCCGAAAGCCAGGCACTTTGAAAGGCCTCTGTTTCAGGCATTGCTCTAAACACCATGCCCTTCCTGAAATCTTGCAAGATTTTTGGAGCATTGGCAATCCTTGGAGACGCCGTATAAATTCCAAACCCAAGCTGATAGGTTTGATTGGCTTACTATCCCATGGAGAGAGAGAAACTCCAGGACCAATGCAATCAATGCGTATGAAACAAAAGAAAGCAGAACAAGTTAATCAAGTTGCAGTAAGGTTCATTACTACATCACCACTTCGCTCTCTGGAAGCGAATCTTGCGCAGGTTTAGTGCACTAAACCAACAGTCAAGACTGTGTTTATGCCCTAGCAGCCAATTGTGAGGAAACAGTTAGTTCTTAGGTGAACAGACTTTTACATTGCTGAATGAGACTTTGGCCTGTTGGTGATCTACAGTGCAACTTGGTGATGAAAGTAGCTAAAGCAGTCCACTAAGAGTGCTAGAACAGAGATCGTCTCTGAGACAAATGAGATATTTTAAAGGCACAATCAGTTAAAGTAGAAGGTACTTAACACACACAGGCTAACCAACCCAGGGCAGAGTGGGTCAGGAGCTGGAGCTATATGTATACTAGACTATCACTCAAAAAGACAGGGGTGACTGTTTATATTTATGTTTCAGCACGATTATTATTGAAGACCTTTTCCCTAAGTGTTCCCAGTCCAGGAGGTCCGCAGATCTGCCCCTGGCCCTGCACCCTCTAGAAACTTGACCTCCAGACCAGAGAACCGGATCAGATTTCCCAAGTCTTCTCTTCCCTCTCTCATCCCAACCCCCCTTCGCCTTGCAGCAATTCCTTAGTGTCGCTGTTGTTTGACGGCAGGTTGGGGTCAGGCTACAGAGGGGATAGGCGGATAACCTTCCTTTCTGCAGAGACCTGGGAACACATAAAAGTGGAACTGGCCCTAGCACTCACTACACTGAGCGCACTGTTGATACAGTTTCAGTTAGTAACCTGGGTGCTTGGAGGCAACTTTATTGGGGTTGGGGACTGGGGATTTGGTAGATCCATTCTGACTCACAAAGACAGCCGTGGCACTAAGCCACTTGGCAGATTTTATGGAGGCAATGGGGCTGGTGGACAGATGGAGAGCCCTCTACCCCAAGAAAAGGGTTATAGCTAATATTCTGGAGCATACAAAACGTTTGCGCAGTTTGATTACTTCCTTTTGCCAAAATCAGACTCCCACTCACTTCTTAGCACTCACATCATGCTAGGAATTTGTCAGATCACTTCCCAGTATAATTATTACTGCAGCTGGGCCCCTGCCAGCCCTATTAGGGATGGTGCCTAAATACCTAGTGGCTTCAGGGTGCCAAGACCAAAATTCATCTGCAGACAGTCAGAGAGGATTATCTAAAAATCAACAGAGGCTTGACGAATCCCGAGAGATTCTTCGGGAAGCTCTCAAAGTGACGATTAGGGGAGACATTATGGGTCACATGTCTGGGGTATGCAAGATACATGTAGTGTGAATTGACACATTTTGAGTCCCACATTCTGGAGCTTGAGGCAGAATGTTCTCAAACACAGTTCCCTGACAAACCTAGAGACCTCCAGCATAACCAGACGATCCTTACACAGCTACACTATGATGCAGCAAAGACTGCGTGGTTCCCTTACACAGAGCCGCATCTACCACTGGTAGACTCAGAGCTACTTTTTGAGCTCATTGTGTTCCTTAGTGGACTATCCGACACCTCATTTAAGGTCCGATACTCATAAGAACTATAGAGGGGACTACTTACTATCACTGCAGGCTGTTTGTCTGGCCCAGTCCTGATGAAGACCCGACGTGATGATTGTGAATTACAGATATAAGGGGTTGAAACGTTGACGATAATCTTTGGTATTCCTGTAAACCTGCCACGCTATTTCCACTTGTAAATATAGAAAGGATATCTGCCTTAACAGGCAACTATTTCTTTGGGATTCCCTGAAAAAAAATTGTTTATGTATCATTGTAATTGTGTATGTTTTGAGTCTATAATTTGTACGTATTTTCATTTAGGTATATGTCTCCAGTCCTTGTTTTTCAATGTTTATGTCTCCTAACAGTCCTGTCCTATTATGTAATTCATTGTCATTTATCATTTATTTCATCACTTTATGATATATGATTTTTAATATACCATAATTCCATATTCTTGTGTTTAATAATGTGTGGTCTGTACCAAGGCATGATTGAGTCATCAGAACGACATAACATATTTGTGAATTAATTAAGGTTCTTGTGAAAGAAAATGCAACTCCACATAGAACCCATGATATTTTCTCAGGTCATCTTCAATGTCTTAAGTGTGGGGTTCTACCATGGATAATCTGTTTCCATTTTGGTGGCAATATTAACAATGAGGTGATTTAAGTTGTCTCTTTTACCATCGATGAACATGAGGCTTTGATTCATTGCCTGAAGTAGAGTTTCCATCTCTGAGTCCAACTCCATTGTGTTAGGTACAGTACTTGCTGGCCTCTCACCTTCAGCATCCATTCCCTACGACGTCTTGTTCTGTTTGGCTACAAATGGCAGCCAAGTCTGTTTATTGTCAGATTTGCCCATCTTGCCTTCCTTCATGCTGGGTGTTGGCAATCGCCAGTCTTGCCCTTTGTCATGTCGATGATCCACAGATTATATAACAGTCTGTTCCTTGGAAACTGCTCATTTGATTACAAGGGCATTACATGTGAAGGATACCCTAACAGCAGTTATATTTACAGATATTGGCGCCCTGGCCAAAAGAGCTGCACTAAGGTGCACCATCTTATGGCTGGCACTCTAGCACTCCCCACCCATACAATACATGCACAAGCTTCACTGATTGTACCTCTCTTCGGAAGTACAAGACTTCTCTACCAAAGTCCAGGGTTGTGCTACAAAAATGCCTACTTATCCCCACAACTGGTGGTCTTGGAGCTGGCAGTCACCAAACAGAGAGACAAATAAGTAAATATCCGAATATGGAAAAAATGTGAAGCTCAGATTTAGACTCAATTTGCAGTCCTTTAAAATTTGTCTGCAGTTTTTGAATAGTCAAATATACATCCCCCCGAGAAGGGGAAATATCTTGACAGAGGTGTTTCTGATGCTCTGTGTACCTGGGTGCAGCTCACAACAGAAATGCTTGGACTACTAAGAAATACAACCCCATAAACAAGAAATCCAGAATTCTGCCAAGACCTATGCATCCGGTTATCCATAGATGAGTGGGCACAGGCATCTAAGACACCTAAGGTTTGTAAATAGGAACCTAATGATTTCTAGTCTCAGGAATTTAATGCTTGAACTGCTTGTATCAAATCTTTCCGGCAATGTCCAATTTACTTTTCAAGCCCTTTTGTTTTGAAGGTTTAATTTGTGTTGCTAATCATTTAAAACCTAATAAAGAATTATTAAAGACAAGTATTTTAGAGGAAGGTGTTAAACCCAAAGCTCACTGACAAGTTGTTTTTCCTGAATCAAAGGTGATGAATTTGCTCAATAGGTGAGAGCAGGAATTCATTTACACTTGTAATCACTCAGATGCCAATCTAGTTGTTCTGAGAAGAAAGTCCCAAGGCTTTAAAATAAACCTGGGCGTTACTAAGAAGCAGTGGCTCCCGATAGTCTGGGAGATACAGTAGCTTGTCTTCTTGCATCACTAGGCACGCTATTTATGCTTCCCCGGTGACTGAATGCAGCCCAAGGAACTGAGAGTGAACAGTGATTCCAAGAGTCCAATTTACTTTCTACAGTTTGCACAACTTCCTTCCTTAGTGTCTCAGCTGCAAATATGTTGTATAGACTAAGGCTAGGAGAATGGGGCAACCTTGTGATGTCATCTGGGGTCTAAGTGTGTTTGATGACATTTCCATTACGGCAGGTGAGTTAATGAGTCTATTTCCATGGGTTGGCTATTGCTTTTCCTTCAATCACATAGGGGCAGGAATTCATCGATGGGCGATAATCTGTAAACATTCTGTCCAGAATCCGCTACCTCTTTGACTCCATGTACAGCCTAAAGACCAGTAATCGCTACAGGCTATTGACCTACTTCTGAGACACAGGTTGACGTAGGCTGACGGAAACAAGACCCGCCCTGAATGCAGGGTTTCAGGACCAATAATGGGCATCTCTTATTTGCCCTGGCTGAGCTGTAACCAGCTCGTCAACTTCCATCTACTATGTACAGCCATTTTGTTATGTTTCCATGGCACTAGTGCATTCCCACAGAGTACCTCTGCTGCACCGGCACAGCCCACGCTCCCTCCGTCAGATCATTACCATGCAGAACCTGTTTAGCCAGTTTTAGAACACAAATAGCAATCGGTTTACAAGGTTATGTGTATTTTCCAAATTATTAACTTTTGTGCTTAGGTGAGAGATACAGTCAAGTGTGCTTTTCCCAGTGACGAAGATTTTATATTACCGAGTGCAAATCTTTGGTCTCTGCATCTTACCAATCATTTCCCTCTTGGGGAGCCCTGGTCCTTGATGGTGGTTCTCTGTTGTGGAGACTTGGTTCTTGATAGTGAATGACTTCAAAGATTCCCAACAGTCCATCAATTACCCAGATTTGAGTTTATTAATAGTGTATCTAGCCCTTGCGTGACTTAGTTTATTGGGGAAATGACAACTGCCTTGATGAGTGTCTTAGTCTCCCTTCAGACATCTTCTGGTTTTTCTCCTGGATTGTGACTGGAACCTGTTGGCTGCCTCTGATGTGGCCAGGAGAAGGGTGCTAGATACTGCCTGGTCTCTTTCAATGAGTCATGGAGACATCGGATGCAGCAGTGGGGACTTGAGCGTCAGTCTGGATCCTAGAGAGTCTGCTTGGTGTTCTTGCCTTTTCCATACTGACCACATTTATGCCATCTGATCTGAGCATTACAGATACTAGCCCAGGTAGTGGCTGACAGGAGGAGTGGCGTAACCGTGGATCACACTTCCATCTGTCCAGCAGGACTCTGGGACCTACTTGGGGGGGGGAGCCTGGTAACAGAGTCACTGTTAGGGCTGTCTACCTATTGAAGGGTCGCTCCTGGTGTAATTGGTCTCCCTACTGCGCCATACAGTAAGACATCAAAGGGCAATCACATACCTTCTTTGATGTTCCAGTGAAAAGGAGTATACCTCCTGTGAAAGATGACCACTGCTGTCTTCTATCATCTAGTTGAAGCAGGAGAGTATGTTATCTGTGAGTTTTAAGCATTTGCCAAACCTGTGGGGAGTCTCTGGAGGCATTAATCCCCAAGATAACTATTCCAGGGCTGCCAAATCCCCCCCCTTCTACTCTACCTAATTTTAAGCACATTTTTGACACTTCTATCCTAACTGGACAAAACCTTCCTGCTGGATTTAGGCTACTGAAACCAAGGTCGGACCGCCTTCTTCCAGTTACCCACTTCAAACTGATAAACAAGGGAATAACGGTACTGTTGCAGAAAAAGAAGTATGGCTGCTCAATCAGGGTATTTGAACCTTAGTAATTACTTTACTGCTATGATTCCGAAACAGTGACACTTATTGTATTCGATTGTGTGATCATAATATTTGGACTTCGATCTATGAGGGTACATTTGTTATGTATCATTTGATTTGAATTTGACACTTATTCAAGAATATTGTGTGTTCATAACATAATGGACTTCTAATTGCAATGGCGGTTGATTAGATTTGAAAGTGCTGGGCAAATATTTTGACCTATTTACAGGCACTGTGAGGAACTAGCAATGCCCATATGCTCAACTCCAAAGCTCTCAATCCTGGTTCTTTATAAACAGTGTTTATAATAGGCCACAATTGACAGCTCTGGAGTTGAGGCTGAAGGCAGTGTGACTTTCTCACACTGCCTGTGAGATAGTGTACTTACCTACTGCTTCCTCTCCAGTTCTGCAGTTCATGGACACAAGGCAGCACAGAGTCCCAGAGTCCACTCCTCTAACCAATCCCGGCCCTGCTTTTTTGCTGCTGATAACCAGCATGAGAGAAGCACCAGGATTGGTTGCATTGAGCTGACTTGCATTCATTCAGGCGCTGGGGGCCTGTGCCTTCTCTTCACCCTGCTGTCTAACACACCTTGGGTCGGAGGGGTTTAAAATACGTATCTCAGGCTTGCAATCTCAAGACAGTTGGCTAAAGAGACATATGCACCTTAAACTGGAGTAGCCACCACTTCTCCCTGCTGTTGCCAATCAGCCCTGACACTCGGCTTGGGCTGGCCATATTGAAAAATAAAATGATGATAAAATAATGTTACCACAATTTTATTTTTCATGTGTGCTGCACTCATAGCAGGAGGGGTGATGTGCCTCTGCCCTAATGGAGGAACCACCACTGTCTAATTCTATACTTGATAAGTATAATTTCAGTTGATTTTGAGTCTTAGATATTTATTTCAGATGGTTGTGCAGCTTTAATGGTCTTATATTTGGTGTTGCATTTCATATATATCACAAAATAAAAAAATAGTTTCTGCAAACATTTTATCTTATGAAACATTTTGCCATGTTTCTGTATTAATTTCTGCAACTGAAAATGACTGGGACACTTTAACTATAGTTCTGTCCTTTAATTGTTAACATTTTTGTGGAATCCCACAACTGTTGTTCCATTATGTCTCTCATGTTCCTATCTCATAGAAGTGTTAAGTTAATCATTTAGTAGTCTCAATCTTGTATCGCATACTCAGTCACAATACTGATTTTGTCTGCTTCCCTGCTAGTGCTTCCCTGAGCTTGATAACATATATCTTTTCTCTGACTTGTCAAGAACCTCTGTCTGGCAATTTTTACAGTTGATCTTAATGTCCTCTAAATCTTGATTATTCCTTTTTGCCGTACATTGTCTGTCTATTCTTCAAGGCTTAGTGGAGTGCTGTCTATCTCTGTCTACAAAATTGTGAAGATTGTGATATCATCTATGGATTGCAGTCTTTGATCTTCGCTTCCTAACTCTTCTGAGGGAGGTGAAGTTAATGACATCCCTCTCTCCTGAATCCCATTAATTTCCACTGACTCATCTAATGATCAACATTTCTCTTCCTCTGGCACAAATCTGGAGGCCAAAACTATTTTACACTCTTAATTCTCAACACTACCTTCTCCCGCAACCATAACCTCTTCCTACTGCATCTTTCTGTCCCATGCCTTTATAAATATTTCACCTGTTCACCTGGCTACCCCGCAGTCTTGCGCTCATCTTCACTGCTCTGCTTAATATATTTTTTCAACATCTTCCTAGTATTTACCACTCACCCTTATTCCTCGCGGTATTTCAACTTTATTAAATCTTCTCCTCCTCCTTAGTGACGTTGGGCTTACTGCTTGCCTTCTGCACCCCCTGCCATGCCTATCAACTCTCTGCCTATGTCAAGGTGAACTACCCCAAAGAATAACTATAAATCTCATCCAAACAGAATCCTTCCGTTCTGTACTAAAGAAGACATCCATCTCATACTTCCGAGCTATGATTCCCAGACACAATCCTCTACACCAACAACTGAAAATGACACACAGCAGCATTAACATGGCAATCCCAAGTGTATCTAAATGCAAACCCTCACAGAGAAAATGCTCCAATATAAACATAATCCATAGTGACCTTGTCCAGATTCAACTATAACTAAAACAAAATTATTTTGTCACAATGGTGAATTCCACATTAAGTTGTCGATTTAGCAATTACATATAAAGCAGTTACGTAGAGACTGGAGAGCAATAAATATAGGCTTTACTCACTATTGCTTACAGAGACCCATTTAATAATACAAGTCACAATATTATAGATCTCCTACTTATTTCTCCATTATGCCCAGTGATCATGATGGCATATCCTGTGGAGCCATTGCAGTAATTTATAAGAACTCTTTTTTAATGCAGACAGATTCATTTAAATCTTACTCTTCCTTCCAGCATGTGATTATGTATGTTAAATTGCCCCTTTCTGCACCCATTAGGCTCAATGTCATATACCATCCCGCTTGTGGCAAACTGGTCTTTACAGCGGTGTATCTAGAACATCTCACTATTAAAACAATTCTTACCAAAACAAACAATGTCTTGCAAGAGTTCTATCTCAATTTGGATAATTCCATTGCAATGCAAGTAAATTGTTGTCTTTATGCCCTGTGGAAATGACCTGGTTCAACACTGCATTAGCCCAAAGTATATCAAAGGATCTATCCTGGACCTTGCAATAGCTAAAGAAAATCTGGCTGTTGCAAAGACCCAGTACTTCTTGCATGGTCTGACCATTATTTAATTCTTCTTTCACTGACCTTCTCATAACAAAACCTTTGGCTAATCTAAAAAGGAATTAACATGTTTCAGTGACACTAAAGATCTTGATCCTAAATAATCCTGCCACTTTGGGCCAACTCTCTACCATCAACCTCCACATAATAATTCAATGACTGCATGTCTGACTTTCTTTATTAACTAGTACCTCTCAAAACTACAAAAAAAGATTACACTCTCTGCACCCTTGATCAGCTAGGGCCACTGTTGTAATGTGCTTATTACTAATGTGGTCTCTTCACTGTGGTTCTCTGCCTTTCTGCTCAGCCTGTGGTGAGGTCACTTGGAATGTTGAGGTTGGTTTGTATGTAGCAGAGAATCGGTTGGTGTGATGGGCTGAGCAGAGAGGATCCTGCTCCTGGTGGGGCATTTCCAGGTATTACTATGGATCTTTGTATCTGGGAACCTGAAATATTACCACAAGAATAAATGTACTTATATAATCTACAAGACATGTCTGAGCTTCCATACTTCGTTTTAACACTGGCGACGATTTAAAAAGAACCCATGTAAACTATCTTGGATTGACTGAAGAATCATAAGACGAAGAAGAAGCGTTTTTAAAAAGGATTTAATGAACTGGTGCTGATTAGAAACTTAAAGACTTCAAGTAAGTGTTTTGCAACTCGTGGAATGGATGAAACTAGGCACCCCATATGCCCCACCAGTGACCCTGTCAACGGTCGCCCTCAACGTTTGGTGTCAGTTTCTTCCCAGTTTAAGACTATTTAATTACAGATTTGGGACAGTTTTGGCATGAATTCTGAAGTCTTGTTTGAGCTGTGCAGAGAATTTGTTTTGTAACAGAATTTTGACTACAGCTCTGCTATGTCCTTGATGAAGAGAGAGTAACCTTTGAAATGACAGAGACAATACAAAGATTTAGTTACTGCAGCGACAACATATTGCAATAGGAGAGACACAGCAATTTATCTTTGAAAGAGTATGCTGCCGGTGTGTGAATTTTGAAAGCAAATTTCTACTCTGACTGCTGTGCTATAATTCTGGCAAACGAAGCTGAAGTTAACATCCTGCTCACACGATGTTGATTTTGTCTTTATGAATGACTGTCTACAGTGAAGCCTCAAGGATTTGAAGTGTCAGGATCGGGAAAATATAGCAGCAGTGTTAGAGGATTTGGCTGTTTAAAAAAAAAAACGGCAAACTTGCTTGCTCGTGTTTGCTGTGCTGAAGAAGTGCATTGTGGCAGAGAGGAGTTGAGAGGAGTGAGGCCTTTGAAATGAAAGGGACTAGACAAAGATTTAGCTACTGCAGCAGAATAAGCGTGTGCTCTCTACGATATAAGCTCAGAGACATTACTGCGTGAGGGGCTACAATTATGTGTCAGCAGTTTACTTTCCTGTTTACAGAGACACAGACAGGGAGCTCCGTTTTACTATTTTGGTTCCCCATAGCATTTTGTGAGATGCGTGGGATCTATGGCGGGTAACTAAGTGTGGCCTCTAAGAGACTGCTGCAAGGGGAGCGACGTGCTGGAAAAATTGGCACAACATTTACTTTTATGTGGCATTGCTTGCAGAGTATTAACACTTTTGGCAGTTGAACCGCTAATACTTTTTCAAACATCCACATTCACAGAGCACGCGATGGCCTACCTGTGTCATGCTGTTCTGCCATTCCTCCGAGGGATCCTCAGTGACGTGTGGCGCATTGCTGTTGTGGACGATTTTCAGCATGGTGGTGCCTAGAGCCATCCGGTGCAGCGTCACCAGTCCATGCAGCCATTTTGGATTTGGCCTTTACAATGCAAGGGATTGCAGCGATGTTGGAAATCAGTATCTGCGCTCAACTCGATGACTATGTTCACTTTACCAACCACATGCGACTTAAATATGGTTTGCTCCATGGTGGACGCTACAGCAAAAAGGTACTGTTTTATTACATCTGCCACAATTATGCCATATACTCGGGAGCGTTAATCGAGCTTCGCAGTTTGTTATGAAGAGGAGGAGGGTTAATAGCTTCGGGTGAGAAATCGCTCACCGGGGCAAAAGAGATTTATTTCATAAAAGTTACCTACACAGTTTTGTCGTGTGCATGTTGGGTTGTATCTTTAACCCGTAATATGTTTGCCTTGAGTTAGAAATGCTCATGTTCTTATTGTTTTGGATTTAGATTTACCCTTAGTTTTGGGGATTTCTGAGTTTATTGGTTCTCATTGTATGATTCATGAGTGTTTTGGGTTAAAAGGATACCCCAGTTTTGTTTTGGGTTTAAAGGATACCCTAGTTTTGTTTTGGGTTAAGGGATACCCTAGATTTTCAGGATTTGTCTTGTGTTGTATGCACATTACTTAGACTGTGTGTGACGGGTACACACGTGGGGGGGTTACTTCTGGTGTAGTGTAACTTCCCCTATCAGTTTTGCTATTACCCTTAATTTTTGGGATTTGTGCAGCACATTTGGAAATGTGTGCGGTTTTGGATTTGTAAGTTTAAGAAGGTAGGAAATTGGTGCAGTTTTGGTTTCTTGCTATTTTTTGTTTTTGATCATTTTCAAGGAGAAGGATGTAAGGATGTATTACAATGTTTTGGTGGTGGGTCCTCTTCTTCTCCCTGTCAAAAGTGTGTTTACCATCTTGATGCATTTTTTTGTTTATGATCGTTATCAATGGGGAAGGTTGTGTATATATTGTTATTAATGCATTCTTCCTTCTGATCAAAAGTGTGTTTATCATCTTGATACATTTTTGTGTTTATGATTGTTATTAAGGGGGAAGGATGTGTTATATATTGTTTTAATGCATTCTTCTTTTCCTGACTTGTGTATTTTCTGTATGTTATCTTCTTCTATTCCTAACTTGTGTATTCTCTTTCCAGACTTGTGCTTTTGTATTTTCTTTCCAGACTCGTGTATTTTATCTTCTTCTATTTCGTGATTTTTATCTTCTTCTGTTTCTTTTGAATGTTTTGATTATTAAAGAGGGAGATGTGTTGTAATGTGCTGAGAATCAGGTGGCGTGATGGGCTGAGCAGAGAGGATCCTGCTCCTGGTGGGGCATTTCCAGGTATTAATATGGATCTTTGTAACTGGGAACCTGAAAGATTACCACAAGATTAAATCTACTTATGCAATCTACAAGACATGTCTGAGCTTCCATACTTCGTTTTAACAGCCACCCATATCAAAACTCTCATCACAATTCCCAAGAATTACTCAAATTGTGCTTTGGTGTGGTTAAGCAGCCAATAACTCCTCCTCCTCCAATTACATATGACAATTCTACTGCTAAAGCAGAAGCATTTGCCAAGTTATTTGATTAGAAACTTAACTGGATTGAACTATCACACACTCTCCTCCATGACTGCAGAATAATACCTCAAGCTTCATCAGTAAAACTGAGAGGAACAGGCTGTATTTTGACATTTGTGAAACCAACCTACTGAGTATTATTACTAAAGTCAAACCCTCAAATCTTTTTTCGGAACCTATCCCGGGGAACAATGCCACATATTTGGCCTACCAGTTTTTACCTTACTGGACCAATTTCATGAACTTCTCTTGTGTGCATAGAGTGTTTCCATCCTGCTTGAAAATTGGCCGAGATATTTCTTTTTAAAAGAAGCTTTCAGGAGGTCCTGGGGATTTAAGGAATTTTTACTCTGTGCCAGTCTGCCTTCACTTTCTAATTTTATTGAAAGCTATGTGGATGTACAACGTACACAATGTATCACTGCTAACAACCTTTTGGATGAGTTCCATTCAAGTTTCAGAAAGGGGTGTTGCGCTGAAACCACCATGCTACAAGAAGCTGATGATGCACTTTGCATCCTGGATGCTGATCATTCTTGTCTTTTGTCCTCCTTGACCTAACAGCTGCATTTGACTCATTAACACACTCGGAATTGAAGATGTAGTTCTTAGATGGTTCACCTCAAAATCTGACTAATTTTACCAGGACAATCAAAATTGTATATTGTTTCTCCATTGTGCCTGCTTTAATTCAGAGGATCCCCACCCCACAGTTCAATATTGGTTTCAACTCATGTTAAGCTATATATCGAACCACAAATCTATCTTAAGGTTCCTACTCAAAAGATGCCTGACATCTTGCATAAATCCTGCAAAATGTCAAGATTGTGTGATGTTGCCTGAAACTTGATCCTCTAAAAACTGAATTTCTCCTTACCCCTTCTTTATACTTGACACTATCAGTCTAATCTTGGAGTGCCTATTGTGGGCTTCTAGATTACAAGCCTGTCACCATTGACAGTGCTAGATCTCTAGGTCTCATTCTCAATATGCAGATTAACTTTCAACCCCAAATTATTGTTATGGTCAAGAGTGCACACTAATAATTGAGAGGGTACTGTAGTGGATTTGTCAATTTATTTCAGCTTAATTCTTGGTCCTTTCTAGAATGAGCAATGGTAATTCTATTTTGATTGATCTTAATAAAGTGTACCTCACTCCCTGAAAGTAGCATAATATCTTTTCTCACATGATCCAAGAAAATCCCCCAAAAACATCAGTGCTCTTACTGTTAGAATGGCTAGGTATTAAAGCTGGGGCAATATACTTGGTATTGCCCAAGTACCACGCACCTCTAAATTCTGGCACTTAGCTCCATAACTGAAAATCCTAATTAGCTCTGATCCATTCATAGTCCAGAAACACTTCTTATAGAACCTTTGTGTTCAAAAAAAGAATGCACTTTAGCACAACTGTGTTCACGGAGTGCAACAAGAGTGTAGAATTCATCACCTCTTTGGCAACCTTCAGGAAAGAGCTCAAGCCTCCTCCAATGATACTTCAGTCTACCTGAAGATCAACTTGTATTTTCTGTTATTTTCTTACTCCCTGCCCTGCTTCTGATGTTTACAAATAACAGTTCCGTGGTCCCTGAGAGCCTGCTCACGCTTAAATTGTTACTTCATTGATAAACCAGATTTGCTTTCCTCCATTGTATGCATCTTATTTGATTTCTCCTTATGTTCTTAACTGATAGCTTTACTTACCCTCCAAGCTATTAGCGTTCAGCTCATTGTATTTTGAAACTTTTCATTATATCCATATAAAGCACTCTAATGCCTTTGGATCATATTCATGCTGTATAACAGTGCTTAAATAAATACATTAATTTCTCTTTCTGATATAGTTCCCTGTCACAGTGGCCTTTTATGTGAGCCATACTTACGGCAGATTGTGCACTATACAAACGCTAATTAACAATAATAGCAACAATGATTTAATAAGGTTCTCAAATTGTGCCCCAGAACTATAAGCAAGACTAGCATATCCAATAAGTACAGATATTAGCTGCCTAAATTCACTAAGATTGATGCCCATAGAAGTCTCCTTGTAATGGAGTTTAGATGGTCTATATTAGCCTTCTAGGATATATATAACAATGGGAGTCTTACTGTGAGTACTGAGTACTTAACAGTTTCAGTGTCTCTTCTGAGTTAGGCTTTTTCCTAGGATCCTCTGGGCATGATACCTTCTTCTTGGTCTTAGTCTTTTTTCTTTAAGAATGCTGCAGCCTCCAATGTAAAATTCATTCTGATTAATCTTTCTATACCAAGTATAATAGAGTAAGATGGATAACATTACAGAACATCTTGAACAGGCTGGTGGGAGTCAGCTCATCCTTCGCCATCCACAATGGTAGGGAGGGGCCAGAGCAAGCCAGAAGTGTTGAGGGGTTGTTCCCGCACATCAGTCACGATTTGTAGTTGAAATGAAGGCAGAGGAAACAAATCATGATAACTGAGAGATGTAGTCAGAATAACAAGGAGCAATTCTTAGGACACAGATATGTCGTGATAGTCAGCATAATCTGCTCCTTAATGCTAATTATTCTGTATCTCTTAAGCAAACAAGAGCACATGGTGCTACTCTGTGCAATTTGTTATCTCTTAAGCATAGGAGGATGCAAGTCATGCCCAGTTTCTTGAAATCGAGCACTGTCATGTACTTTCAGGTAGGCTTCCTCATTCCAAGCAGCAGATAGCTCTTTGTCAGTACCTTAACTTGTCAGTTGCAGCATGGTTACAGCAAAGCTTATTCTTTTCATATAAAAGGCTTCATTGACATTAAAGTTGGAAGGAAAAGGGTTGTTTCAGAGTTTGGCAGCACCAGCATTCGCCAAGCCGAACACCAGCAGCACCCACCTCAAGTGCATCCTGCTCAACACCCGCTCCGTCCACAGACACGCCATCGAACTCTGGAACCTCCTCGACACCACAGCCCCTGACGTTGCCTTCCTCACGGAGACCTGGATGAACGCCTCTTCAGCACCCGACATCGCCATCGCCATCCCAGAGGGCTACAAGATCATCCGGAGGGATCGCACCGCCAACCAGATGGGAGGAGGCATCGCCATCATCCACAGGAACACCATCCGCATCACGACCAGCACCGACAACACCCTTACCACCGCCGAACACCTGCATTTCCAGATCCACACCGACCCGAAGACCACCCTCAGAGGCACCCTGATCTACCGACCTCCGGGACCACGCACCCAATTCAGCGAGGACATCGCCGACTTCGTCAGCCCGCATGCCCTCCCCTCCGCTGACTACATCCTCCTGGGGGACCTCAACTTCCACCTGGAGAACAACAACGACCGCAACACCAGCACCCTGCTCGACAACCTCGCCAATCTTGGACTCAAGCAGCTGGTGTCCACCCCCACCCACCTCGCCGGACACACACTCGACGCAGTCTTCTCATCCAGCACAGACATCGCCTTCAGCCACTCCACAGAGCTTCATTGGACGGACCACAGCTGTGTCCACTTCACCTTCAAAAGAACGACGACCCACCACCACCAGCAACAGGTTGCCCGCAGAAGCTGGAACAAGATCACAGCCGACCAGCTCGCCACCTCCTTGAGCCAGCACCCTCCTGCCAGCTCAGCGAACCCCAGCCAGGCCGCCGACAACCTCACGAAGTTGATCAGCAACTGCGCGGACGAACTCGCCCCGCTGAGGACCCCGCCCAGCAGACCCGGCAGCAAGAAATCCCCATGGTTCACCGACGAACTCAAGAGCTCCAAGAAGAACTGCCGAGCCCTCGAGAAAGTCTGGAGAAGGGAACCAACACCGGACAAGAGGACCACCTTCAAGCTTGCCACCCGGAAGCACCACCAGCTGATCTGCGCCACCAAGAAAACTGCATTCAAGGACCGGCTGGACAACAACGCACACAACTGCAAGGAACTCTTCAACATCGTGAAAGAGCTTTCCAACCCCAGCGCAGGAAACAACGACATCACCCCATCACAAGACCTCTGCAACTCCCTCGCCTCATACTTCCACAACAAGATCGCGGACATACACAACAGCTTCAACAACCAACCAACGCACACCACGACCGAACCACCACCCCCCACCACCACCCTCCGCGCCTGGACCCCGATCAGCACCGAAGACACCGTCCGCACGATGAACTCAATCCACTCAGGATCTCCGACCGACCCCTGTCCCCACCACGTCTTCAACAAGGCCGACGATGTCATCGCACCCCACCTGCGAGACATCATCAACACCTCCTTCAACACCGCCACCTTCCCTGAGAGCTGGAAGCACGCCGAACTCAGCGCTCTACTCAAGAAACCCACAGCGGACCCCACCGAACTCAAGAATTACCGCCCCATCTCGCTCCTCCCATTTCCAGCCAAAGTCATCGAGAAGACCGTCAACAAGCAGCTGGCCGCCTTCCTTGAGACGAATGGATCCCTCGACCCCTCACAGTCTGGCTTCCGAGCCAACCACAGCACCGAGACCGCCCTCATCGCCGCCACCGATGACATCCGAGCCCTGATGGACAACGGAGAAACAGCGGCCCTCATCCTCCTAGACCTCTCCGTGGCATTCGACACTGTCTGCCACCGCACCCTAGTACAGCGCCTCAGCAACGTCAGAATCCAGGAGAAGGCTCTGGAATGGATTGTCTCCTTCCTCGACGGAAGAACACAGAGAGTCCACCTACCACCGTACAAGTCAGAGGCCACCGAAGTCATCTGCGGCGTCCCTCAAGGATCCTCGCTGAGCCCCACCCTCTTCAACGTCTACATGAGCCCCCTCGCGGCCATCGCACGCCAACACAACCTCAACATAATCTCCTACGCCGACGACACCCAGCTGATCCTCTCCCTGACCAACGACCCCGCCGCCGCCAGAGCCAATATGCACGAAGGGATGAAAGAGGTAGCCGAGTGGATGACGACCAGCTGCCTGAAACTGAACTCAGACAAGACGGAGGTCCTCATCCTAGGCTCCTCGCCCTACGCCTGGGACGACTCCTGGTGGCCTCCCGCCCTGGGCACCGCACCCAAACCGACAGACCACGCACACAACCTGGGCTTCATCCTGGACTCCTCCCGCTCCATGACCAGGCAAGTCAACACCGTCTCCTCGGCGTGCTTCAACATCCTACGCATGCTACGGAAGACCTTCTGGTGGATCCCCACCGAGACCAGGAAGACCGTCACCCAGGCCCTCGTCACCAGTCGACTGGACTACGGCAACGCCCTCTACGCCGGCACCACCGCCAAGCTCCAGAAGAGACTCCAGCGGATCCAGAACGCCTCGGCTAGACTCATCCTCGACATCCCACGAACCAGCCACATCTCCGGACATCTCAGAGACCTGCATTGGCTCCCCGTCAACAAAAGAATCACCTTCCGCCTCCTCACCCACGCACACAAAGCCCTACACAACCAAGGCCCGAGCTACCTCAACAACCGAATCAACTTCTACGCTCCCAAACGCCACCTCCGATCAGCCAACCACGCCCTCGCCGCCGACCCCCGCATTCGAAGAGCGACAACAGGAGGAAGGTCCTTCTCCTACCTGGCCGCCAAGACCTGGAACTCCCTCCAGACCGACCTGCGCCTGACCCAAGACCACCTCTCCTTCAGGAAGAAGCTGAAGACCTGGCTGTTTGAGCAGTAACGGCACCCCCCCTCCCCCCAGCGCCTTGAGACCCTACGGGTAAGTAGTGCGCTCTATAAATGTCTTTGATTGATTGATTGATAGGGTAATCCATGGCAAAAGCATTTAGAGATGTGTGGCTCATCAACTTTCCATCGACAGAGCCACTGTTGGCTCCGTAGATGGGGAGTCGGGGATGCTGGACTAAAGCCATTTTAGCACCCATTCTATTTAGCTCGTATGGTCTAGATTTTTTTCTGTATGTCATCACCAGGTAAAATGGCATTGTGGTACAGGAAAAAATAACCCCACGCCATGGGCAAAAACTGCAAGAGTTGTGGGGTGGGGGGGGTCATTCGTTTTCTGCTTTTCAATAAAAAAACTCCCACTTTGGGAGTTTGTTTAGGAAAACAAAATATGTTAAACATCTGGTGGACTGCCATCAAAATCAATGGCATGGCAACGTCCACCAAACTTTATTGTGCAAAAACAACTGATGGGCAGCGATGTAAGAAAGGTCCCTGCAGCCCCCATGGTTCCGTGTGCCCCCCCCAGGATTACCAGTACTGGAGTGGGTCCCCTCAGGCCCTAATGGCTTGAATAATGGTGAAAAGATGAGTCAAAGAAGTCTGAAGCTGGAATAGCTAAAGAGGCTAAATAAGGGAGGTGCATCAGCTGTGTAGCCTGATGTTTAATTTCTGAGAAGCGCAATTGAGATTCGTTAGGGGGGGCGCATTGGGTCTTGTGGGTAGACTTTGGACAGTGATATAATTTCACCCAAAACACCAAAAATCATAAGGGCAACATAAGTAACACTTAGACCCAATCTTTGACACTGATTGCAATGCAAGAAGTGCATAGTGAAATCGTGGTTAAGGATATACAAATCTTGCTGCATAGAAATGCATTGTGGACGCAGAAACAATCACCTCAGATTTAAAATCATTATACCACACCCTAGTAAATGGTTCTCATACAATATGCCATAAAGACAACTCCCTCATATACATTTATTTCAAGAATAATATGTCAAACTAGCTGGCGAAAAGCCTATTTGACAATGTTGCACAGTTCTTTTTTTTTATTTATAAATGAAGTATTTCTGATGAAACGTCTCAGAAGGTAAACCAAATAACACATTCATATCAAAGCAGTAGAATGTTTTCATAGCTTAGTGGAGGAGGTAGTGGGTGGGTTTGGGGCACTACAGTGCCATACAATAAGATACAATTTGCATTACAAATATTGAAAATGTTTCTATGATTGCGCTACACATTATAATTCCCAGAATTATGCAATGATTTGTCAAGTACCACAACTAGAGCTAGAACCTCGGAGCCTTGGTTTAAAGGTCAGCCACTTAGCCACTAGGCCATATATCCCCAAATGCATATGCTGCCAAATTCCTAGTGACATGTATTGGGAAGTTTGTGTAAGGACACAGTGGCCCCTAAGTAAGGAGACACACATAAAAGAAGGTTTGATATGGAATAGTGCGTTTCATTTTGGAGAAGCTTTGAGCAACAGGCCAAAGCTGCAATTAAAGTTTTCAACTACCATTTCAGGAGCTGAAAAAGGAACGTGAAATTAAACTAGAATATCTCTCTGTTCATCAACAGATTTGGACTGTTCCTAATACCACCTGTAACTCAAATTTAGAACAACATAAACTTTAGAGAGTCTTGTCCGTCCATTTAAAATACAGCTTTAGTTAATGTTTTCATATAAAGGAGTTGTCCGTTCAGCCCAGCCAATGCCTTCTTTCCCTGTAGGACTTCATCAGGGCAGTAAATGAAAAAACACATGTATCAGAAATGTATAAATAAAAATATTCAACCAAAAGAATGTATTTACAAAGTGCACAGTGTAACATCCAAGACTCCCTAACTATATACAATCCCCCCAAAACCATATTCTCTTGATCCAATATCATACAGTTTAGGTTTACACATAAATAAAGAATCCTAAATTGATCCCCATGTTTGTAAGCTCTCGCTCGTGGTGTCACATAGGAATAATGAGTATTACCAGAACAATTTGATGAAGGACTACCCCGAGCACAAGGATTGGAAGAAACAACCTCAGGTCACATATCAATCTAGATGCAATGTCTAGTGTATTACTCCCTGACACTATGTGTTTATGTGTAAACTTAAACTGTATAATATTGAATCAATATAATGTTTTTGGGGAGATTGTATATAGGTAGGGAGTCTTGCATGGTTCACTTTATAAAGAAATAAAAATGTGGATTTATTATAAAAACATTTTGGGTGAATATTGTATTTAGAGATCATACATTTGTGATACATATGTTTTAATGTACAGTCCAAATGATGTCCTAAAGTGACGAAATGTGTTGGCTTGGCTGAATGGACAACTCCTTTATATGAAAACATTAAATAAAGCTGGATTTTAAATGAACAGATAAGACCCTCTAATGATTATGTTGACCTAAATTTGAGATGCAGGTGGCGTTTGAAACAGTCCAAATCTGTTAAGAGAGAGATATTCTGGTTTAATTGTAACGCTCCTTTTTCAGTTTATGACATTGAACATATTGTTTGTGGCCTATAGGCAGTGGGGTCACGAAAAAGTAGAGTGTACTTGAATTTTATACTAATATCAATAACACACTAGTGCGCCAAGATAGCCCATACTGCTGGTGCCTTCTTTTATCAACTACCATGTTAAAACATTTCTTGATTTTAGCTCTTCTCAACACCCAAGACTGCAGGAAGATGTATCTAGAATTGAGGAAGAAAATGTTTGTGCTTTTAAGAAAGATGCAAAGCAGGGTGATGAGTTTGACCTTTGGCCTGAAATACAAAGACCATGTCTGCTGCAAGGTCAAGGTTGGTTGCCCCATGGGTGCCACTGCGGCTACAGTGTTCCCTTCAGTTAGCAATAATGATGGGACCCCCTCAAGACTAGTACAAGCCAGGGAAGGAGGGGAATGAAATGATCTAACAAGAAAGAACAGTTATCCCTTATCTACCACATAATTGAAAAAATGCAGTTGCTACAAAGTGGGTGACAAGAACAAGACCATAACTTACAATATTACAACAAGGTATATATTATTTATTTCATTTTTATAAATATATGCTCCACAAATTTACTTCAAGTAACATTGTTTCAGAAAATTCATCAGACATAATTAAATTTATAATTTTTATACAGACAATTTTTATAAATACTGAAGAAGAGAACACAAGAATCTAACTACGCATGCAAATCAGTCAAACATATATAACAAATCAAATAACTAAAGACAAGTACATATGAGATGACCCCTGGAAAAAAGAAAAAAGGTAACAACCGACCACATTCATAACTTATATAAATTATAAATATCCTGAGGGTAGTATGACATCTAAAGATTAGTCCTTGGCCTTCTATTTATTGATAAGCTTCCCGGCGTTTGAAATTTCACCCGATGCGGTCACATGGAAGTCGAGTCTCATATTTTAGCAGGATGCGCCATAGCTTGGATGCAACATTCCCAGTATTCGAAATAGAACAATAATACCTCATGGACATAATTTTTACCTAAAAGAGCTGGGACCCAACTATTGGTGGTTTTTTATCAATAAATAGAAGGCCAATGACTAATCTTACCTCAGGATTCTTAGATCATCCGATTTACTCCTGCAGCCACCTATACAGGGATCATCTTTAGATGTCATACTACCCTCAGGATATTTATAATTGGATTGCGTCACTAGATCGCCATCAATAGTGTCAACCCTCGCTCCTCTTTACCCCCTGGACATTTGGGTTTCTTTAACGGAAGTGGTCCTGAAGAAGGTGGCCCTGAGCCGCCGAAACGCGTCGACCAAGTGCGGGGTCTCCCATTGACTATGGAGACCTTCACTCTTGATTTTTCTTCCGTGTTTTAAATGTTGTGAGAATGTGTGTAGTTTGAGTGGTAATGTGGAGATTGTTATGAATGTGGTCGGTTGTTACCTTTTTTCTTTTTTCCAGGGGTCATCTCATATGTACTTGTCTTTAGTTATTTGATTTGTTATATATGTTTGACTGATTTGCATGCGTAGTTAGATTCTTGTGTTCTCTTCTTCAGTATTTATAAAAATTGTCTGTATAAAAATTATAAATGTAATTATGTCTGATGAATTTTCTGAAACAATGTTACTTGAAGTAAATTTGTGGAGCATATATTTATAAAAATGAAATAAATAATATATACCTTGTTGTAATATTGTAAGTTATGGTCTTGTTCTTGTCACCCACTTTGTAGCAACTGCATTTTTTCAATTATGTGGTAGATAAGGGATAACTGTTCTTTCTTGTTACAGTGTTCCCTTCACCCATGTTCCTATTGCATGGAGCAACTATCTACAAATGTAATGCTATTCCTGCTTGATCCCAGGATGTCCTGCAATGTACATTCAGATCAGGCTTGCTGAAGAGCCCGGTGTTTAGACTGGTGTGGTGAGATACCTTTCTGCGATGTCACAGATAAAGAATTCAACAAAGCGATATATGGTGCCTTCTTACGTCAGGGGTAATAAAAAAACAAGAAGTCTCTTTCTAATTACTATTAGAAGCTACAAAAGTGCAAATGTTAGAATCAAGAAAAGTGTTCCTAGATAGAATACCATACGCTAGAAGATGTTGTATTCAGACTATGGCTCTTAAGAATATAACATTTTGGAAAATGAATGAAATAGGTGAGTAGCCGTTACTTTATATGTTGCTCTTAGGCTCTCCTCATGCACTCATCACGCCGGAAAACTGCAAGCTCTGTGAATATTCTTCACCTCAAACTTTGGTATTGTGTGTATCCCCTTTTAGGAATGTGATCATCTCTATTTTATGAATCTGGGCTCCATTTCTTCAATAGACTACCTGTTTAGATCTCTGAAACTCTTCTCATAAGACATGTATGTTAAAGTAGACAGCATTTTAGCCGTTGGCTCTGCATCATCTCTAGTCTCCCTTTATGATATTGGAGATGTAGATTCCAGAAGTTAACAACATACTCCAGAAGCGGTATCACTAATGATATTCTCAATTTCAACACGAACTCTTTTTCTGTTAGCTATACCTCCTCCAAAACAACTCAATAGTATTTGTCCTCAATAATTAGTCTTGCAACATTTGTTGCTTCTTTTTTGCTCAATGGATATCATAACATCAAGATTGATTTCTTTTTGGATGGCCTTTAACCCGTTCGATGCGTCGTACAGCCCCCGGCCGTCTGAAGTCACGGTGGGCGTGTGCAGAGGAAGGCCGGGGGCCGTCTAAACCTTGCCCACTCATTAATTCACCTGCACCGGGGCGTAATTCGCACCACGGTCAACGGGTTAAAACATAGCCTCCTGTCCTGCAATCTTATTGAGGGACTTCTTATCCCAAGTACTCAACTGTGCCCATCCATGCCTGCAATAAATGTCCCCAGGCCTCAATTGTATTTAAAATATTCATTATGTTCTCCCCACATCTGGGGTATCAGCCCAATGACATTTTCACATCACTTGAAAATGTGCATACCTTACCCCTCTCTGCAATGTGACAAAAAAGTATATTGAATTCACCAAGCCAATGAGTTATCCTCATATCACACTACTTGGCACTTTCTCATACTCAGATTGTACTCCATTCACCAACAATTTTGCTATCAACCATCAAATCAGTTGAAACCAGTTTTGCGTTAATACCTTTCATTGAAAGTCTTCATCACCTGTTTCTATACAATTTGTATGGCTCAGTATCAAAGGCATGATGGACATATCCAAAGATTGAGAAATTGATAGACTGTGCTGTACTGTACCGAGGTAGCCCCAGGTGTTCTTTGATAAGTGAATTGATGTTTAGACATAACAATAATTTTCTCAGCTAATGTAGAGTGCAAATGATATGAGGTATGTGGTCATAATGCCAGGTCAAATAATCTTTTTCCTAGCCAGCAATATACACATGTAAATAATGATCAAAGCATCATGGAACTTTTGCATTTTTCTTTCTCTTGGTGTTTTCAAGAACATAGAGGTTTTCAAACAACCTTTATTGTCTCGGAGCACTTTTAAGATTGTATGCATACTTTGTCTATGCGGGTTTGTGCTTACTCTTCTGACGTCCATCAGCCTCCCAGATTTTGCGGCCATTTTAGCCGATTTATTGTTTACTCTTGTTGAAGCTGTTGATACTTAGCTTCACATAGTTTTAACTGATTTTCTTATCACCGTTTCTTTAAAAGCCTTACCTACAAACAGCTTTAGCTGTCAGTCAGAAACCTGATGTTGTCAATAAAGTACAATTTCATGTACATACACAGAGTAGAGAGTGGGGGGTTGGTAACCCCATTTTATCCTTTGGCTGTTGCCAAATTGTACATGTTACATTTGGCTAGAAAAGCCATCCTTAAAGCCGCTGCATTGCATGGAATATTATATGAGGCATTAAACAGTCCCCTGTGGTTACCTCTCCGCACTACCCCTTTGCATGATGTGGCCCATTGGTATCTGCTACCACCCGCCACTCCCCAGTACAGACCACCGCTTGTGATTTTGAGTTGGCCAATGCTTGTTGAATGGAATCACTTGTATTACCAGAGCCAAAAGCTTCATCTGAACATTTGAAAGGAAGAAACAAATATTACAGGATGGCCACCATGCATGTGTGCACTTGCAAGACAGTTACATTATGTTTCTTTTAAAAAATATAAGAAAATGTATTCCAAGATGGCTGCCATACAGGTATGCGCATGCACAGTAGCCATCAGGGAAGGGGTGAGCAAACATTTGCAAAGCCAATAGGTCAGCATCTGATATCAAAGCAAGACCTATTTATTGGCTATGCCAGTGCATCTAACATTTTCACTATTCATCTTTATGTGGCATGGCACCTTTTTACCTTGCATTATATTCTCCTTGTCACATTATTAAAGACTAATATATAGCATTATGTATCCCTTCAAAGGTCAGAATTTCTGTTTGTATCTGCTGTTTTGATATACGTGAACCTGCAGACTGTATATAACACTGTTGCAAATGGTGTGCTGCACCACATGAAATATAGCGCTTTCATTATTATTCAGTCATGCGCAATACATTATGGAGCCAACGTGTGCTACAGGGCAGAGTCTATTTAAATACAGGGTCAATTCTGTGTCATTGGTGGGGTAATGGGGGATGTTGCAGGTTGTTGAATGTCTATTTGCAAGTCCGCACCGGATGGGGGATCTAATGGACATTGAATCAACTAGTACAAACATAACTGCTCAATATAACATGAGTGCACAAGTAGGAATGGGATATGCAATGGAGCATAGAGAGATAAGGGGAGAATACAATAATAATAATACGTTTTCCTGTGTCTTTGGAATCCATGCACAAACGCCCAACGCAAGTATCTTAGTATCTGCACTAGCTCTCATACTCAGGCGCACTGCTTCTAGAGTATGAGCTCAGCGTATGATATCATCACGAGATATCACTGATATCCTTCGGGATCAAGTTCGCGCTATATAAAACTTTATAAATAAAATTAATAAAAATAATACTGCCTGGTTTTCAATGGGTACTGCAAGCCTGTCCCAAGTGAACTGCTGGAGCTTTGTGAGTGGGGTGCTGAAGTGTCAGGATGTATTACTGGTAGTAAGTGGGCCTGCAGAGGGAATGTGTGAAGCTCTGGTGGGGGTTTGGGCAGTTTTATTATTGACATATAAAGCTGTGACCTGTCGAGTCTGGGAATTAAGCGCCAGAGGGTGGTTGCATGTATTAATGATGCGCACCAATGTAGTCATGCTTTCAGCGTTCTTATGAAGTAGATTTAATGATGTAAGTATCTGGCAAGAAGGAAAAGCTTAGCAATATGCATACCTTGAATATTAGAGTTTATAACAAGGGAAAGAGCAGAGGGATTGCCACATTCAGTTGATGTATGTTGTCATGGCGGTAGACACAGACCCGGAAATTGTATCGTATTACAGCACTTCATTCCACACTGCGGGGCGCTGGAGTGTGCCACACTACACCGTGGGTGCACGTATGGCTGGAATAGTGTTGTATATGTTGTTGTGAACCTATGAAATGTACTCATCTTTTCTTGGGAAGCAGTGCCTAGCAGTGTGATGGAGGAAAGACATGTGAGAAATAGATACGTGTTTTCAATTACATTTTCAAATTAATGTCCTATTCTGTCTGTGAATTCTTAGTTGAATATGGAGGGTCTGGTAAACCCAAGAAACAGAGCAAATAGGCACAAATGAGGGCAGGGGAAGAAACAGCCATCTGAGCAGTGGGGGCTGGTACCACAGGATAATTGGTGAGGCAACCACTGACCAGCAATGCCTTTTAGTTCAAACGCCAGAGCTGTCATTCCTGGCTCACTATATAAACAGTGGGGCACATTTACAACTTCTGGCGAATCTCTCTGCTAATCAGCCGGGATGCGCCAGAACAGTTATGACACGCCAAACCACCCGTGTGCCACCACTGATGCGCCGCATTTACAATGCAGCGCCCCCGGCGGAAAGGCGGCGCAGCTCCTATGCCCCTATCCCTAACATGCTGCGTCAATTGCGATTCTCCTATTAACATGACCAGAGAATCTGGATTTCATTAAAGACACGGAGGCTGACATTATGCATTATCCTTTAATAGCAACTCACACAGCCGCACTACATCATAAAGGATAAGTTCTAGAGTTAACAGTGAACAAAGGATGTAACTAGGATATGATCTGCCTCTTTTAAAAGAATCGCAGCAGCAGGAAGGACTTCACAAACGGAGAGAATCAAGAAGAAACATCGAGGAAGGAACTCCAGTATCTCCAATATCTTAACGGAAAGCTCCTCAATGGAAATCCAGTCAAATAGAATTGCCTGAAAGAAAGAAATGATTAAGAATCAAGAGCCTAGAGAGCTATAAAATCTCATAACAATTATAACATAGGTATAATAACAGATTAACAACAATTGAAGCAGTCGATAATTTCAAGATCATAAAGACATATCAAAAGTTGTAAGAGGGAGGAGGGAGGGATAATGTCAGCCTCCATGTCTTTAATGAAATCCAGATTCTCTGGTCATGTTAATAGGAGAATCGCAATTTCATTACAAGACAGGAGGCTACATTATGCATGTTCGTAGCCCCGAAGGACAACATCAGACATATGCTCGATAGGCTTGCAGTAATGACGAGCAAAGGTGTTAGCATTTGACCAGTCAGCAGCTTTCAAGATATCATCCAACTTACCACCTGACCAGAAGGATTTACTGGCCATAGCTCCTCTGATAGAGTGTGCTTGGAATTTAGAGAGGTCGATACCAGCAAGACTCATGGTAGACTTAACCCATCTAGCTATAGAAGTGGAAGAAACAGGTTTAAAAGGTTTCACAAAAGAAACTAAAAGTTGATTTGCATCGTTAGGGCGTAGGAGAGACATCCTAGAGTCATACTCTTTCATACAAGCAACAACACAAAGTTTAGGGAAGGTGTCAAAACGAGGATAAAAGATAAATTCTGACATGGTTTTCGTCCTTCTGAGTAATTCAAACTTGACACCAAATATATTATAACATCTATTAGAAATGTCTAAGCTTTTGATGTCAGAGACTCTTCTACAGGAAACTAGGCACAAGAGAGTGGCGAGTTTGAAGGAGAGAAATTTTCTATTAAGGGAAGAGTTATCAGGCCAAGAACAAAAAAGGTCTAAAATACATTTGACATCCCAAAGGGTCTGATACTTAGGTTTAGGAGGTCTCCTCAATCTTATACCCTTGAGGACTCTACAAATAATAGGATTTTTACCTACCAATTTACCGTTGATGGGGGAATGGCCCGCGGAGATTGCGGATCTAAAACAATTAATAGAGGGATAAGAAAGGCCTCTGTCAAATTGTTCGACCACAAAATTCATGATATTGACGACAGGAGTCTCCATGGGATCGAGACTCCTTTCCAGGCACCAATGAAACCATTTCTTCCAAATGTTGTTATACCTAAGGTGTGTTCCTGGTGCCCAAGATTCTCCGAGAAGAGAGAGAGCTGTCGACGAAAGTCCAGACAATTCGTTAGATTGCCTGACACTTTCCAAGCAAGAAGGTTCAAATTCCCCTCGAGAATAAGACGATGATCTTCCCCGTCTGCGTTTGAGACCAGGCCTGGAGAGGCTGGGATCAGAAAGGGAATGTCGCATGCTAGTTCCAGGGCTGTCGGGAACCAAGCTTGGGACGGCCAAAAGGGAATGTCTGACAAAATATCGAAATCCACAATATCGATGTACAAAAATATCGGAACAAATATATCGAAATCAAAAATATCGGCTTCCTATACTTAACTACATATATACACAAATATCGATTTTTTAATATCGATATACAAAAACATCGTTTACTGTGATATCGACTACATTAATATCGGAATACAAAAATATCGCTTTTAAAAAAAAATAATGACATTAACTATAATATCGACTTCAAAAATATCGTGCACATAAATATCGGATTATAAACTATATCGACTTTTTATAAGCATCTGTTAACATAATTAATTAACGTTTTATATGTTTTCACATCAAAATAAACATACAATACTTTCATTAATACTATAGACACACTATTAATTCATCAAAAATTTCCTATTGGTATAATTATATCACCTACACATATAAAAATATTCTATGCTAGTTTGTATACTTGTAGAATTATTTTTGGTTTTTCACTTCTAATACAAAGTAATCACAACTGAAATTAAAATATACTAACTAACCAATCACAACCCTAATTTTTTTAATGAACCAATAGCAAACTAATTACTACTGACACTCCCCTATATAAGCAATAAAAATGTAAGCACAAACTACTTGACAAAAGTCACTGAAGGAGATTCATCTCTATTCGAATTGCTGCACAACAACTAGAAGAACCAGACTATCAACCTACTATTACATCTTCTAAGTAAGTAAATAAAATAGAAACTGCATTATTTGCTAATACTACTTACTTACCTGCTAAATACCCAGTGCCCCTTTGCTATTCATACTACTTAACATGCTAAATAATGATTTAAAAATATTTTTTTTTAGATACTACCACTACTGAATATTCTACTCAAAATAACTGTGAACAAAGCATAGGAATACAGAATCTAAAAACTATGTAAATAATTTCACATTGTTTCATTATGTGCACATAAATCTAAACACACAGAAATAATGACTTTTGCACACCATATTTCTATTTTTCTGTAGATTCTACTACTGAAAACTGCACTACTACTGAACTAAGGACGTCAGTACTATTTCTACAATACTTTTTACTAAGTAAGTAAATAAAATAGAAACTGCATTATTTGCTACTACTACTTAATTACCTACTAAATACCCAGTATCCCTTTGCTATTCATAGTACTTAACATGCTAAATAATTATTTACAACTTTTTTTTTAAGATACTACGACTACTGAATATTCTACTCAAAATAACTGTGAACAAAGCATAGGAATACAGATTTTAAAAACGATGTAAGTAATTTCACATTGTTTCATTATGTGCACATAAATCTAAACACACAGAAATAATCAGTTGTGCCCCACATATTTCTTTTTTTCTGTAGATTCTACTACTGAAAACTGCACTACTACTGAACTAAGGACATCAGTCCTATTTCTACAATACTTTTTACTAAGTAAGTACATAAAATAGAAACTGCATTATTTGCTACTACTACTTATTTACCTGCTAAATACCCAGTGCCCCTTTGCTATTCATACTACTTAACATGCTAAATAATTATATAAAACTATTTTTTAGATACTACGACTACTGAATATTCTACTCAAACTAACTGTGAACAAAGCATAGGAATACAGATTCGAATAACTATGTAAGTAATTTCACATTGTTTCATTATGTGCACATAAATCTAAACACACAGAAATAATCAGTTGTGCCCCACATATTTCTTTTTTTCTGTAGATTCTACTACTGAAACCTGCACTACTAATGAACTAAGGACATCAGTACTATTTCTAGAATACATTTTACTAAGTAAGTATTATGCAACTGAAATAAATGTGGAAAAACAATACAAACATTTATAACTGTTCTAATTATTTTATATTATATAATGTTTATTTACAGAGCAAACATGGCGAATAGATATACAGACATAATACCGAACTCCACATTCTAAATAATACTGATACTAATCACAAAGTAAGTATATTAAAGAACATAATTACCAGATAATGTATTAAAAAACGTACCAACATGGTGATTATTCTAACACATATGTTCCTTATTTTTTTAAGATAACACTACAAAGTACTCTCCAGAAGCTGAAGAAACAATTATACTGCCAAATACCAACCTAAAAAATTATGTAAGTATCTTCACAATGTGAATCATGAAGATACACTTTTGTAGTAGAAATGAGCTCTAACATTGCAAATGTACCTAAACATTATTTAATAATATACTACTTTCCTGTTTCTCATAACAGCTACAACAACATCACAACCATTTATCCCCAACTAAAGAAGCAAGGAACTCCTACGTTTTGCTGTAAATTCTAAAATACGTAAGTATAAACATTCCTACTTATCACTAACATAGATTATTTATCACATTTAATTTGACATTAACTATTATATATATATTTTATAGATATACAAAGTACAAAATGACCGAAGGAGCCGAATTTGTGACCAGCCAAAAAGGAAAACTATTACTATGCTACATGGGTTACACGAATACACAAGAAAAGCAATATGGCATGAAAGTTAATTGGAAATGTTGTAAATATTATTCAAACAAGTGCTATGGAAGAGCAACAACTAGAGAAGATACAGTACTGTATACTAGGGAACACAATCATCCACCTAATGTTACAGAAATAGAAGTTAGAACAGCTTTGGAAAATATAAAAGAAGCTAGTACAGGTTCCCAAAAGCAAACAAATGTCATTTAAAAAGAAGCCATTCCTAAAATCCCCAAAACAGCCACAACCCAAATGCCAAATATCCTGTCCTTAAAAAGAACTGTAGCACAAACGAAAAAAGCTACAACTGCTACAACACCATCTCCCAGAACATATCAGGATATAAATTTAACTGCAAACAAATAATAACTTTAAATAAACAACCATTTATAGTTTATGACAACGAAAACAATGACAAAAGGCTTATAATTTTTGGTACCAATATGAATTTAGTTAAACTGCAGCAAAGCCAATATTGGATGATGGATGGAACATTTAACATCTGTCCCAAACCATTTTTCCAATTATACACAATACATGGCCTCTACCACAACTGCAACATCCCTTTGCTATATGCACTATTTCCAAACAAAAATAATTCTACATTTATGGAATTATTAAATATAATAAAACAAAAAACGAATGATTTTTCTCCAGAAAAAATCATTCTTGATTTTGAGCATGCAATGCTCTCAACTATTCTAAAAATCCACCCCCATACCTGCATTCAAGGCTGTTATTATCATTTCAACCAGTGTTTATGGAGACACCTTCAAAAAACTACCCTAAGTGTCGAATATGCTACAAATTCATCATTTGCTTTCCAAATCAAAAAACTCATTGCACTTGCCTATGTCCCTGTAACAGATGTAGCTGAACATTACAACATTATTATAGACAGTCCATTCTACAAACAAAATGAAGCTAGATTAAGTCCTTTTCTCGATTACTTTGAAGACACCTGGGTAGGCAGACTCCACAGATCTGGCCACAGACGAAATCCAAAATTCCTCATACCCTGGTGGAACGTGTACAATAGTACCCTTAACGGAGAATCAAAAACTAATAATGCAGTGGAAGGTTGGCACAATGCATTTGTACAATCAACTGGCAGAACCAAACCTACTCTAGAAAATTTCATTAAATGCCTACAGAAAGAACAGAGCTATCAAGAATTTAGAATGGACCAATCTGTAACAGAACTTGTCCCAAAAACATCCAAGCAAAATAAACAAATGCACAAGTACCTGGAAGAGCAAGTAAAACTTTACCCTAATACAAAAGGCATAGAATACCTAAACATAGCCAAAACACTACTGTAAATAATTCTCAAACTGTTATAAAACACTAAAAGTATCCCCTAAGTATGCAAAAATCTGTAACGTGATCTTCTAAAGTATTTAATGTATGCAATATATAAAGATATTATTATAATATATGCACACATTAAAACGAAATAACAAGTAAGAAACAATTCCATAACTAATATGACATTACCCACCCACACTAAAATAGAAAGCAATGACTTACCAATTATGTTGTCAATCCAATAACGTCCTTCTCCACCAAAGTAATCCATGTAGTGCAAAATTAACCCAAAAAAATATGTAAAAATACAACTGTTCCAAAATTAAGAAATCCACGTGGTCCTGAGCCATCGAATAACCATCAAAAACCCGAAAAATTAGAAAAATAGAAAGAATCGCTCCTGGAAACCCGAAAAATGTAAAGACGTGTTTGTAAATCAGTGTTGAATTAAACAAACATGCACTTCCTTGAAAAAAAAACGGAACTTCCGATGTAGCGTACACCTATGACAAAAACATAGAAAACAGACATTCCCACCCACATTAATTAGCTAGTAATTAGATACCAACATATTAACATTGATGATTTAACTTTTAGATATACCCTAAAAGACTTAAATTCACTCTATAAATAAATAGTTAACTAACTAACACTACGTGTATATACCATAAGTAAATATCTGTTTTCAAAATCTAAAACATGACTCCCTCACATTCAACAACACTAAATATAAGGTCACTAGTCTAAAAACATCATAAAAATACACATAAAACATATAAAATCAACCTTACCTGAAGCAACGTGAAGTGTCTCCCAACCGCGATCAGCCCTTCTTCCAAATAACCCAAAACGACCTAACCCGGTTACAAAATAAAGCACCCAAATGCAATAAAATAGTCCCAAGTTTAAAAAATAATATCTATACTTAACAAAATAGGGAAAAAAATGTATGTTTATATTATTGTTAAAAAATATTTTCTTTAATCCTACTATGATTTAATTAACAAATATGTACATGAATGTAATAATTAAATATTATGAAAACAATAATGTTTATGTTAACAATGTATAGAAATATAACTACATTGTCACAAAATAAAATAATGTAAAAAAGTGTTATAAATGTGTGACTTATATTATAAATATTTGATCTTCACAAATGAAGCTGAAAAAAGCTTAATTGAAAAATACTTGTGATCTTTCTACATTTTTTTTCTGAAATAACAATATGTAAAAGAGATAATAAAGAATGTTAATTTTTGTAAAGAGAGATCACAAAATAATAATGCTTCTGTATAGTTGTTTATGAATGTGTTTATAAAAAATTGTTTTAAAAGCTAATGTAAATAAAAAAATATTTTGTATGAAAAAAAATATTATTTTTGAAACATAAATAAAAAAATTGTTTCTACAATCAGGTGGAACTATTTGTATCAATATCTTACTAGAAAGTAAAAATCTTATTAATAATTTTTCACTGTATATTAAATGTGAGTATATGTTGGACTCTAATAATGTAATTTTTCATATACCAAATCCAGTGTACATTAAATTAGAGTAGGTGCTGCACACTTATTATATAATAATTAATATTCCTACTCCAGTCTACATTAAATTTTAATAGGTGCTGGACACTAATTAATTATTAAATAATATTCCAACTGCAGTCTACAGTAAATTAGAGTTGGTGTAATGTTATATATTTGTAATTTCCTTTAATTGATTGAATGTAAATTAATTATATTTTTACCCTGTACAACTGCACACCAAAAACCCAAAACTGACCCTGAACCCTACAAATACCCCTTTTCCCAAAAACAGAAAACTGACCCTGAACCCAAGAAATACCTCTTTACCCAAAAACTGAAAACTGACCCTGAACCCTAAAAATACCCCTTTACCTACAAACTGAAAACTGACCCTGATCCCAAGAAATACCCCTTTACCCAAAAACTGAAAACTGGCCCTGAACCCAAAAAATACCCCTTTACCCAAAAACTGAAAACTGACCCTGAACCCAAAAAATACCCCTTTACCCAAAAACTGAAAACTGACCCTCAACCCAAAAAATACCCCTTTACCCAAAAACTGAAAACTGACCCTCAACCCAAAAAATACCCCCTTTACCCAAAAACTGAAAACTGACCCTGAACCCTACAAATACCCCTTTACCCCAAAACTGAAAACTGACCCTGAAGCCAACAAATACCCCTTTACCCAAAAACTGAAAACTGACCCTGAACCCAACAAATACCCCTTTACCCAAAAACTGAAAACTGACCCTGAACCCTAAAAATACCCCTTTACCCAAAAAGTGAAAACTGACCCTGAACCCAACAAATACCCCTTGACCCAAAAACTGAAAACTGACCCTGAACCCTAAAAATACCCCTTTACCCAAAAAATGAAAACTGACCCTGAACCCAAAAAATACCCCTTTACCCAAAAACAGAAAACTGACCCTGAACCCAAAAAATACCCCTTTACCCAAAAACAGAAAACTGACCTAGAACCCTAAAAAATAATCATTTTCCCAAAATGAATTATTATTATTTAATTACCAATTAATGATTAATTAACAATAACGTTAATATATGAACTCATTAGCTGTAATTAAAGAATGTAAATATTTATAATTATTTTTCACAATTTAATTAACACTAAAATAAAATATATTTATTAAAAAAAAAACCTAATTAATATAATTAACTAATTAATATTAATTAATTACCAATTAATTAGTAATTAATTATATGTACTATATGATCTTCATTAATTAACTAATTAATTTTAATTAATTACCAATTAGGAATAAATTAGAAATGTTGACTAACATATATTAATTAATTAATATTAAATTACTTCCCACCCTTATCCCCTATAAACCCAATAACCCGCTCCTAGAACTAGATATCTATTATTTATTATTTTTTTATATTAATTTTAAAAATAAACTATTGTTAAAAAATGTTTTTACATATTTTTAATATTTTAGGTTATTTTGCATACATTTTAATACACGCCCCACCCTTATCCGCTATAAACCCAATAACCCGATCCTAAACCTAGATATGTTTTTAAAATAATATTTTTTTTTCTAATTTTTTTATTCAAGGAGACACCTTTTTAACAACATTTTATGTACAATTATTTTACTTTTTCCTATACTATTGATTAATTCCATTACTACACGATATTTTGTATTGTCGATATTTTGTCAAACGATATTATTGTTTTCGATATTTTTACTTACTTACCTATTACGATATTTTTGTATCCGATATTTTTGCTTCCCTATATTTTTGGCCTTCGATATTTTTTCTTCGATATTTTGTCTTTACGATATTTTTTTTTCGATATTTTGTCTGATTACCGCCAAAAGGGAGTAACTAGGATCAGAAGGCATTGTTCTAATCTGACTTTCTGGAGGACCCTCTGAATCATGGCGAAAGGGGGAAAGGCATAACCCAGGAAGTGAGACCATGGTTGGAGAAAGGCGTTCGCAGCAAGAGCGCCCGGGTCCGGCATCCAACTGAAATAGTTGGGAAGCTGGAAGGTAAGCCTGCTGGCAAATAAGTCCACGTCTATTGGACCCCAAAAGTGGAAAAGGGAATTGAAGACGTTCACATCGAGTTTCCAGTCTGAGAAATCTAGAAGGAATCTTGAATTCCAGTCTGCAGAAATGTTTGACCAGAACAGTTATGGCACGCCAAACCACCCGTGTGCCACCACTGATGCGCCGCTTTTACAATGCAGCGCCCCCGGCGGAAAGGCGGCGCAGCTCCTATGCCCCTATCCCTAACATGCTGCGTCAATTCTTACGCCTTCTTCAAGCAGGCGCAGGGTTTTGCCGCAGTATGGCCGTAAAAGTGACTGAGTTAAGTCTTGAAGATTTCACTCAGCCACATGTGGCGCAGGGCTTTACAACGTGACGCATCTCCCTAGACTTTCTGGAGGACCCTCTGAATCATGGCGAAAGGGGGAAAGGCATAATCCAGGAAGTGAGACCATGGTTGGAGACAGGCGTTCGCAGCAAGAGCGCCCGGGTCCGGCATCCAACTGAAATAGTTGGGAAGCTGGAAGGTAAGCCTGCTGGCAAATAAGTCCACGTCTATTGGACCCCAAAAGTGGAAAAGGGAATTGAAGACGTTCACATCGAGTTTCCAGTCTGAGAAATCTAGAAGGAATCTTGAATTCCAGTCTGCAGAAATGTTTGACCAGAACAGTTATGACACGCCAAACCACCCGTGTGCCACCACTGATGCGCCGCATTTACAATGCAGCGCCCCCAGCGGAAAAGCGGCGCAGCTCCTATGCCCCTATCCCTAACATGCTGCGTCAATTCTTACGCCTGCCTCAAGCAGGCGCAGGGTTTTGCCGCAGTATGGCCGTAAAAGTGACTGAGTTAAGTCTTGTAGATTTCACTCAGCCACATGTGGCGCAGGGCTTTACAACGTGACGCATCTCCCTAGATGCGTCACGTTGTAAATACCCTGCAGCATGGCGCTGGCTCTGCTCCGCCGCTGCGTCACAAAAGTGACGGTACGGCGGCGCAAATGTGGCATATGGGGCTTGTAAATCTGCCCCCCGTTTATAACGAACAACGACTGAGAGTTCTGGTGTTGAGGCTGAAGGCAGTGTAAGTTTCTTACAGCGCTTGTCAATGGGTCATAAGAAAAATAAAAAAAATTATTTACCCACTGCATCGTCTGACTCGTCTCCTCTATTCCTTGACTCCTTGTGCTTATAGTCCATTGGTGCTGGTCTGCAGCAAATCTCCACACCAATCCAGGCACTGGTCTCATGCTGCTGATAATGTTAAGCAGCATGAGAGCAGCGCCAGCATTCGTTGGAGCGGGCTGCTTCGATGCTCCCTCGGGCACTGGGGGCCTGTGCTTTCTCTCCACCCAGCTGTTCATGCCAGCCAGCCAAAGTGACATGCATACTCCTAACTGGAGTGAACCCCATTCCCCCTACTGCCAGTCAGCAGCAGTGGCCTCGCCCCCAGACACGGCTCAGGCTGGGGAATGGGAAATATCAAATGATCATAATTTCAGTTTACTAGCATTTTATTTTTCACCTATGCTGTGCTGGCAGCTAATGGAGTGTCCACTACTGCATCTGATGGAATGGACTGTGTTACCATCATTCCTTGCGAGAATACGATGAACCTTTGACTGAGGGAAGACAGAATGGGCTCTGTGACAGGCATCATTTTTGTGGCTATGTGATATCTAGAACTGAGAGTAATCAATATTATAGGGGACCTACAAGGGTGTACTATATTATAATCCCACCAGCTGTCAGATCTCTTCAATCCAAGGCCACTTATCCAAATTTCAGTATTGAGTGATAAATTAAGGTGACTTGACATAGGGTCAATTATGCTCGAGTATGTTTGATAGCAGTTATGAAGTGTGTGTGTGTGTGTGTGGGTGTGGGTGTGGGTGTGTGTGTGTATGTGTGTGTGTTTGTGCGAGAGAGTGTTATCAGGACCCCAGGTTTCTGTACTGAATGCAGACAGCTGTGCACCCTCTAGTAGTGTTGATTCCTTTTGCAGATTGTGTATCTAAGTGTTTCAACCTGCACCAAGTTACAGATGATAGTTCAGTTGTGTGTGATTGGTCTCAAATCTGAATTTACAGCAAAAAAATGTGCTTTGAAAAGCAAGGAATCCAAACGGACCGCGAAATCAGCAAAGCAACGCGCAATGTAAATTGTTTTATTTATTTATTTACTTACTTAACTCTGTTCTGCCGTACGTTGGAGTCCACTACCCCCCCCCCACCCCCCCACCCTGCACCTCCTGTGGCCCGCCCGCAGGACTCCCTCTGCGAGCCGCCACTGGGCATCCTTAGTTGTAGATGGTCATTTCCATTGGACTAAGAAATTGTACAAAGTTATCCAGATCTGCACAAACACCAGAATATAGGAGTTATACCTCAGTGCTACTGTATTGAATAATACCAAAGACTGATATTCAACAAATTAGGTGCATTCGGAGTGCTATGTGTTGCTGTATTATTGGCAGAGCTTGTTGAGCTTCAGCTAAAGAATAAGGAACAGCATCGGTGGTATGGACCTAGCAGTGTTTAAATTACACAGGGTGCTCCAATGCAGGATGAGGTTCATTTGTGGCTTTTTCTCAACTAGCAGGGATGTCAAGAGGAAGTTGGACCGGCCAGTAGAAACACTGTGTGGCTTGACTTCAGGCCAGTTCCTTTACAAAACCTATAGGAATGTGTATGAGCCAATCACATATCAAAAGCAAACCTGTCTGCTGTCTGATACATGATGTGCTCCTCCTATGCCGCTTAAGGTATGGGAGTATTTAGGTTTTTATTTTTCAAAAACAAACTTCAATTTTGGGAGCTTGTGTCTGAAAAATAAGAAAAACTTTGGAAGCATTTGACGGACAACCATCATGTTTGACAGAGCCATCCATCATGTGTTTGCGCCCTATCTTGCAGAACAGTTAGGAGCAAAAATTATGGCTTACGCCGACGATACCCAACTTCTGTTCACATGGCCAAAAAACAACCTGGATACGTCGGCGGCCCAATCCTGCCTATCATCTGTTTTTCGTTGGCTAGCCCTCGCCCAGCTAAAATGCAACGAAAGCAAATCAGAGATTCTGCTATATGGCTCCTTTCCAGATAATTTTAGCGATCTTCTCTGGCCTGCTGACCTGCCATGTCCTAAATCTATCGGCGGCCCCGCTAAAAATTTAGGAGTCTGGTTCAATAATGACCTCAAATTTGAGGATCATTTAAAAAAACTTACAGGGGTCTGCTTTTCCACTCTGAAAATGCTATGTAGATTTTTTTCCCCTCCTTCCGAGAGAGGCCAAAGAGACCGTTATCCGTGCCCTTATACTTTCTAGATTAGACTATGCGAATTGCCTATTCTGTGGTCTACCGGCCTATCTTATACATCGCCTCCAGGTCATTCAAAATGCCGCTGTGCGACTTTTGTTTAACATACCCAGAAGCTCCAGTGTCCGCCACCCTCTTCGCGCCCTTCACTGGCTCCCAGTCGCTCACAGGATTATGTTTAAAATCCTTGTCCTCTCTTACCGCGCTGTCCATCAAACTGGTCCAGTTTATCTGAGAAAAAGATTTTCCCTCTATGTTCCCAACCGGCCCCTTAGGTCGGCCAATTTATGCCAAATGACAGTACCTAAATTTAAATACAGCAGACTAGGTGGCCAATCCATCACAGTCAGAGCTGCGAAAGCCTGGAATACTCTTCCTCTCCACCTAAAAACAGCCCCCACCATCACTGTTTTTAAGAAAGGACTGAAGACCCACCTTTTTAACACCACTCTGTAGGGTTCTCCTTTCTCTATACATTACCATCTCAGGATTCTTTCTGCTCTGCCCTCTCTCTCTTTTGCGCCAGGATACTATTTTCTTAGTAATTGAGCGCGCTACAAAAGCTTTTATAATATAATATAATATAATATAATAATATGTTCCCTACATTGACAGGAACTACGATGATTTCTGGCAAGGTCCTTGCCAATGTATAGAAGTCTGCATGTCCGGCAAACATCTTTAAATTTGGCAGGACGAGTAAAGGCAGGGTGGCACAAGTTAAGGCATCTGCCACATTATCTCCATTACTCCATCTGAAAACCCTAAACCAGGCCCTCTGTTCAGTGTGGCACAGTGGATGAAAAAGACTGGTTGGAATGTTACCCCGAGTGTCAGTGCTTAGTCTATCTGCAAGGTATGCAGTTGTCCCGTCACCTTTTGGCTAGTTGATTGCCGATAGTATGCCTGGAAAGCTGAGGTTGCTGCAGATTTCCATACCTACTGCCAATGTTGGTGAAGTCCAAAAAGTAGTGAGGCTCAGATTTAAAAAGGATTTGCATCATGTTTGATTTACTTGTTTGATGCACAAGCGCCGCAAATGACTATTTGTGCTACTTCGTGAAAAACAAAGTCCCACAACACATTGCACTGTCTTGTGTTATTCTGCATAAGGGAGGTGTTCTATGAAAGGTGCATAGACATTCACATGCATCCACTTATGGATTTTGACACAGACCCCTATCTGCAAAGAATTGTAGACATGGATTTGCATAAAAGATGAAGTTGGTGCAGCAAAGCGTAGCATCTTTATTGCACCTCGTTATTTCCTCTTTGGGTGTGTATTGCAATCTGCAGGAAGTCCTTCCTGCACAAAACTAATCCAGACCAAAACACAGGCTGCTTGCACCGTAACACAAGGGTGCCTGCATTGGTGTTAGAGAACACAAAGAGTGCCAGCACATGAAGAGAGCAGATCTGTGTCATTTCTTTGAATATATGGAGCAGTTTTGCTCTCTCTGCAGGTGAAGCAACACAGCACAGTGTAGTAACTTCCTTGGCTGCACTGCATTGTGCCACATGTTAGTAAATCAGGTCCTAAATTTGCACCCATTCCAGGAGAATTTACTACTTTGTAAACTGATCACTCTCTCTCTCTCTCTCTCTCTCTCTCTCTCTCTCTCTCTGTATATATATATATTACCCATCCAAAAAATAAACAAGTTAAAACACTCTGTGAAATCAGAACGTCAAGAAAATCCAGCACAGACATAGCAGACCCGACTCAGGACCCTCAGACCCAACTTTCAGAGGGTGTCACACTGCAAACGCCCTGCCCGCCCTGAAGCTACGCTCTTAATGAGAGACTCACTTTTGAATTAAAAAAAAACATTATTTTAGCTTTCTCCTGCCTAAAATGACCTCTGCGTCAATACAAGTAAATGGGAAAAATACATCCCCCGATTTTTTTGTTCAAAAGTGCCCACTTTACCGTTTTAAAAATGTTGGCATGTATGGTGGTATCCCAAGTGTGAGCTTTTTAAAACTATTCCTAAATGGTCCCTGCGATCCAGACAAACTGAGAGTGCTTCATTCCGATAACTAATCCCCTATCCTGTCTTTACAATTCATATTCATTCTGTTAAAATAAATGTCAGGACAGACATTTATTTCCACCAGTGCTAATGCAAATTATCGGGGTTAAACGTTATAGTCTTTATTTCAGCTCATGCCTTCTTCTTTCACTAATACACTCTCCCCAGACTCCCTGATTCCTTTATTTTTCTTTTGGGGTTCGTTTTTTGTTTCTCCCTTTGTCACTGTTTTCCGTCTTTCTCCTCATCCCCCTTTGCTGCCTTTCTCTCTCTAGTTATGGGTTGGAGTCCGAACTTTAACAAACTGAGTCCCAGTTCCCCAAAAAAGTGTGCTGGTGGGGCCCACCGGTTCAAACTAAGGTACAGATGTATGCGCGGGTTCCTTCTTGCAAGGATTGCACGCGCGAGATTCGGAAATACGAGAGCTCTGAAGAGCTGACTGAATCATCAGTCTCAGTGTGCCACCTGCAGGGCTCTTCTGCTACTCTGCAAGAAGCACCGGAAGGAAACAGACAGGCCATCCTACTATATGTGTGCAGGCAGACCAACCTGGAGAGGAAAATGACAGGTAAAAAAAGTTATACGTTTCGCACGATTACGCATGTTTGACCAGGCAGGGGAACTCGGGATTAAAACTCCGTTCCCCGAATCCACAAGGGACAATTTCGTCTCTGGTAATAGTGTAAACTATTCGAACGGTGGCTCAATAGGAAGAATTTTCAACAGCGTGTGAATCGCATTTATTGCTCCACTGAGGCCCGCGTCTTGTTGACCTCTTTGTTCTATATTGTCTATTGTTTAGGATCCTCTCTAATTCTTCAATCTTTGTTCCGATTCCACTAATAGTTTGGCAACCTTCAAAATATGCCTCTATGCCGCATGTATTATATATATTGTATTGTAACTGTAATTGCATTTATATTGCCCTTATTACGCCTGACCAGGCGTCGAAGCGCTTTTCCGGCGAGTAGCACTCTACTCCGGAACCGATAAAAGGTTAGCGGTGAATTAGTATGTGAGGGATTGAAGAGGGAAAACAAGGTTTGCATTTACATAGCGCTTGCTACCCTTGCTGGGGTGTTGAAGCACTTCTTCTACGAGTAGCACGCTACTTCTGAACCTATAAATGATTAGTGGTGAATTAGTATAGTGAAAATATGAAAGTAATTTGAGTGGTGGATATGTTAGTCAGTTATTTGGATTGAGAAGGACAGTGGAGGCATAGAGAAGGGAAAAAGGTTTGCATTTATATAGCGCTTGCTACCCCTGATGAGGTGTTGAAGTTCTTTTTTTGGCGGATAGCACGCTACTTCGGAACACTTAAAGGATTAGTGGTGAATTAGTATGTGAGGGATAGAAGAGGGAAAAAAAAGTTTGCATTTACATAGCTCTTGCTACCCTTGCTGGGGTGTTGAAGCACTTTTTCTACGAGTAGCATGCTACTTCTGAACCCATAAATGATTAGTGGTGAATTAGTATAGTGACGCCTGCTGACTTACTGCTGCCGCTACTGCTGTCTGTGTTTTCACCGGGTTTCCTGTTGCTGCCCTATGGGGGACTGTCGCTGCTTCCTCGTTGCTGTGGGCCGCCGCCGACAGTGCCGCAACCATCACTGTTGCCCTGTTCTTCACGCCAGATGGGGGGACTGCATTTCCCAGGATTCCCGGTGGCGCAGGGCCAATGCGTCACGGACTAGCTCCAGGAGGCGCTTAAAAATCTCCAAGCCCCCACACAGCGCGGGAGAGGCGCTGCTGAATTACTGCTGCCGCTACTAATGCCTGCGTTTTCGCCGGGTTTCCTGTTGCTGCCCTGTGGGGGTCTGTCGCTGCTTCCTTGCGGCTGTGGGCCGTCGTCGACAGTGCCGCAACCATCACCGGTGCCCTGTTCTTCGCGCCAGATGGGGGGACTGCATTTCCCAGGATTCCCGGTGGCGCAGGGCCAACACGCCATGAAATAGCACCAGAAGGCGCTTAAAAATCTCCGATCCCCCACGCAGCGCGGGACGCGCGCACGCGTGCCCCAGGCAAAGCCCGGGCTGAGCCTGGGCCAAGGGCGGGCCCATCCGCGCCCGTCAAAGGCCGGAGGAGACTGGGCTTGACCACCGCCCTTACTTTTAACTTCGGGGTGCAGAAATCAAGGTACTGTTATTATCATTATTGGTTCATCTTAGTTAGTGTGGTTACACCCGGACTCCCACTGGTTTTCAGCTAGCCCAGTGTAAAGCCAGACCTCTATGGTCATATCAGAAGGACTCAAGCGCTTTAAGAACTGTTTGCCTTCTGAACTTTTACAACCAAATCTTTTTACTCAGGCTCTGTCCTAAAGCACTGATTGAGTTGTGTACTCCCTGCTAGCTGAGTGGTGTGTTCTTGTACATTTCTCAAATTGTAGAATTAACGGGGAATATTGACGTAGTACAAGCCAGGATGGGGAGAAGAGCCTGTGTAGAGAAGAAACAGGCTCCGCCTAAACTAACATTAAAACCTACCCACATTGATAGGATGCCAGAAAAGGCACTGGGTGCCGTGACATCTGAAATTGAACGGACTGAGAGGCGTTTGTCCCTGACCCCTAACTTGGAAATTCTCTCACTGGATCTTGTAACATCACAAATTTTAGGGGCCTCATTGTCTGATCCCTTTAGTGACCAATTACCTAAATGAAGTTTGCACCCAAAGTGAATCCAGGGTTACCCCACAAGTTCAACCTGGTAGAAATAGTAAATCAAAAACAAAGCCGAATCCAGTTGTAAGGAGGAAGACGGTCCAGGGTCACTTGGTAGACAAGGGGAAAACGGGTGGGTGATCAGCAAGGGGCAAACATGGAAACTGCAAGTGAACAGCCAGTTTGGGTTACTAAACTGATAGTGGACCTACAGTGCCAAATGAGGGATATTGTAAAGGATGATCTTAAGTTTCTTCAGGAGAAAGTCGAGGGGTTGACTACATTATTTAATGATTGGATACAGAGGGGCATGACTCTGCCAATGTTGAGAATGGGCCACAATCCCAAACCTCTCTAAGTCTTGCACCAGATAGTGTTTTAATTTGAAATCTAGTGTTCAAACAGTACCCTCAAATACAAGGGGGGAATTGCATGCAAAGGAGGTCAATAGCGACCGTATGGCTAAGCCCCTTGAGGTTATCTCAAACCAATCTACAAGTTTAGCCCCGCTGATCTTGCCTGTAGAGCACCCAGTAGTAAACCTTAGGCAGGCGGGGGCTTGTGCTCCGAAAACAACAGATGACATCAATCGCCCATACCCCCAAGAGTTATCAACCTCCCTCCTGCATTTACCCTATATGTCCTTATTCTTGCAGGTGTTCCTGAACTCAGGAAAGAGCAATTTGAGTCCCATCAGAACCTAAAGAATAAATGTGCATACTGGTTGGTAAATAATAGCCATTTTTAGATACGAGAATGTGGAGGAAATTTTAACAACACGTTATGCCAGAAAGACATAGTTGGGGATTGCATAATAATTAATTTTAGAAATCCTAGGATGACCAAAAGTATTTTATTTAGAGAAGTAGGAAAACCATCAAGTGGTATTCAGGCCCTTCCACTAGGGTATTTTTATCCTCCCAATACTCATTTTTATGATTCTTGTCAAGGGGAACAACGAAGGAGAAATGATCATAAGTCTTTTGCATCACCATACCTAGATCTGCACTGGCAGGGAAAGTCCACCTATTCTATACCCACCGCAAATAGATATAGTTGCCTAGAGGGAGTCGATTGACTGAGGGAAAAATCACCTACCACCATAATACGCATTGACCCAGCACAACAAGAAGTTGATGTTGAAGCGGGAACAGAAGGTCCATGTTTTATACCCAGAGGGGATCAAAGCAGATGGAGCATGAGCGGCTCCCCTGCTTGCTCCCAAAATGAGGGCGATTCTGCAAGGCAAGTTAACATTCCAACTATACTATCACCAGGACCTAGCCCCAAGGCTTACTCTGGGGAAACAAAAGTAATAACATCTTCACCAGGTTTAGAGTCCCTACCATTGAAATCTACTAACCCCTCAATATTAAGAACTATATCTTGGAAGTGGCAGGGTTGAATAACAAGGTGGAGGACCCCACTTGGGGTTCCTTCACAAATGTATTTGATATCTGCATGTTCCAAGAAACTTGGGCTAGAGGGGTGATTTCTAGGTTGGGCTTTGCCACTTTTAGTATCCCTGCAACCTCTGAAGGTAGGGGGAGACCATCTGGTGGCCTTACTACGTGGGTGTGAGCTCATCTAGTATACTGGGCTGAGCAGATAAACACAGGGTACAAAGACATATTATGTGTTTTATTACATTTCCCCCCAAGGATATCTGTAGCCCTCATTAATGTATACTCAAGACCCACCGTTTTAGCCAAAGAGTCACAAATGCTGGAGGAATTATCTAACTTTCTAGGCACCATTACTGATAAACATATGCTGATCTTAGGTGGGGACTTCAACTGTCAGTTTGAGCCACTTGCGAGTTTATATAAGGAGGGATTATTTGAGGAGGACAATTATTGTATAATTCCTGAGACTAGTTGTCCACCCGTAAAAAAATGGTCACCCTTGGTGATCCAAATGAACTGCCTCACATTAAAACACTCCTTCAGAGCCTGTAATGGCAGAACCACTTCTGAAACCTCCAACAGTTATACCTTTTATCGCAATGAACGGGGAACACTTCTTGATTATATTTTAATCGATTCCAAATCCTGGGAGAGGGTCTTAGATTTCAGGGTTATCCAATGACATGATAGCGATCACCATGCGCTGGCATTGGAATTAAAGGGCTTCAACCAAGGGAGCAATAAGGTAATGGAAAACCCCATAGATCATAGGTTAACCCTATCCAATTGCAGGCGACGAGCAAGATGGACCCTAGTCAATCTCAAGCTAAAATGAGTGCCCTTTACGAAGTTTTGGTCCCAGTGCTCCAAACAGCCTCCCTCTTATTAAAGCAAATGGGGGAAGGCTTAGATCTGGAGAGGGTGAAGAAGAACCACGCCAAACTAGAAGAGGTCACATTAGATTTCTTCTATCCCAAAAAAACAACTAGAATAAAAAAGAGGCCCCCCATCAGCGGTATAATGACCATTGCCGCAATATGAAAAAAGCTCTGGTATCATCCATCAAGGCCAATGACCATTCGTCAATCAAACTAGCTAGGACGTTGTATAAAAAGGCAATTATAGAAGCTAAGAAAAATAGGAAACTGAAAGATGGGAGGATCTGAAATGTGCTTTGGGAGCAAGGGACATGAGGTCATTTTGGAGAGTAGTTAATCTGGATAGCTCGGGTCCTAGGATGCCGGTAGACCCTAATCTGGGAGAGGAAGTTTGGAGGGAGCACTTCTAATCCCTCTATTCTATAGAAGACATAGTGGTCGAAGGCACAGACGATGGCCGCCCAATAGGGGTTGATCCTTTCGTTGTCCCAAGGGATGCCAAAGTAGACATTGTTGTCCCATGCAATGTAACAATAAGTCTAAAAGAAATCAAGGGAGCTCTAGCAAAAACCGCACCCGGGAAATTCCCGGGATTAGACAAAATTCCAGGGGATCTCTTCTGCAATGAACCCTCTGTATGGGCGCCTTATTTTTGGGTTCTTTTGAATGCAATAATACAGGGTATGAAGATTCCTAGGAGTTGGGCAGGAGCCGAAATAATTCCGATTTATAAAAAAAGGCTCCCCACTTTTTCCAAATAACTACAGACCAATTAGCTTGATTGATATTTCACAAAAGGTTTTCGCGCGTGTAGTGCTTTTTAGACTCTAATCCTGGATGGAGGAACAGAATATACTTACCTCCCTTCAGGCTGGGTTTAGGGAAAAAGTGTCCACTATCGACCAAATTCTCAGGCTCCAGATGCTATACTGGAAGACCGTGTCCCTGGAGGGTGGCAGCCTCATTTAATATTCGTTGACCTCTGGCCACCCTTCGATTTGGTCCCTAGGTACAAACTCTGGTCAGTCCTCTATGAAATGGGGGTTCCCCCACTTATAATCAATCTTATTAAGTTACTACATGAGGAAAACTTTGCGCAAATTCGGTACGGCAGGGAAGGGAATCTTACCGCACCAATTCCAATCAAGCGTGGAGTACGACAAGGCTGTGTGCTAGCCCCCACCCTGTTTAGTCTGTATATCAATGGTTTAATAGAGTGTTTAGCAACAGTAAAATATCTCGATGCCCCTAAACTAGCCTCCCGCCCAATATTCGCAATGATGTTTGCGGATGACACCCTGTTGGTGTCAAAATCCCCTATGGGGATTCAGAGGGTTCTCGATAAATTAAAATTTTTCTGTAGACAAAGGGGCCTGGAAATTAATCTGCAGAAAACCAAATTTATGGCGTTTAACTCCACTAAAGGTACAAGATCTAACCCTATACTAACTGGGAAACCCCTAGAAAGAGTTACTTCATTTGACTACCTGGGGGTAACAATATCAGAAACAATGGAGTGGGGGGCCCAAGTTAAAAAATTAGCTCTCAAACGAACGCAATCTTCAGGAGGCATCATGAAGGTCTTTTATAAATCTAGCCAGAAAGTACTGAGTCTGGCCATTGAAATCTATAAAGTACAAGCATGGGGTGGGGCACTATATTGCGAGGAACTCTGGGGGCATGCAAACCATGAGAATCTCACCCAGGTAGAGAACACTTTCTAGTAAACCTCCCAAGGAGCACTTCGCTTATTCCTTTATGTTTAGATCTGGGCCTTTCAGCAATTGCGGACATAATAGCTCTGAAACCCTTACTTTACTGGCGTAGACTCTGGGTTACCCCCGAACTTTCATCATATAGAGAGGAAGTAAGGGAAATATTGAACCTGCGAGGGGCTGCTAGACTCCCGTAGTTTGCTCATATCAAACAGTGGCTGGTTCAACTTGGATTGGACGAGTTGTGGGACCATCCAGTTACCGTCTGTCCCAGCCTCCCTAGGAAATTATTGAAGGCATACTTCGACGAGTATATAAAACATCTCAACTTCATAGCTGTTCCCGAACTGGTAGATTAACTACAGCTTTTCTTGAAATCAAAGATAGGCTTAGCTTTGAACCGATTTTAGATGACATCAAACCGGCAGCGGCCAAGAAGCTATATCTCCAGTTCAGATACGGGACTATTCTTCTCTGATGTTTTACTTATAATTGGGGGGATGTGCAAAGCGCAAATTGCCCTGTGTGTGATTGCACTGAGGAGACTATTCTGCATGTTTTATTCATCTGTCCTGACTATTAAAAGGCTAGGAAACGATGGTTGGTTCAGATTTGCAGGAACCTAGGTACTAGATGTCGTTCTGTGGCTCTCAGGATACTGAAGTATGATACCAGTATCCCGATAGTGTACTCAGTTGTAGGGTTTCTACACTCTATGTGGTGCACGCGCCGAAAAACATCTGAAAGCGTGAGTGAGGAGACTTTAGGCCAAGTTGGATGAGAATCAGCCCATCAGGAGCAGGATAATAATCAAAATATTTTACTCTGTTAGTTTACATTAGGCCTCGTACACAGTGGAACAACGTACGATTGACGTTGGCCCCAGACCCCAGTGTAGGAAACTTTGATTCCTGGGTACCACGTCTAAAGAACGATAAAGTACAGGTCATCCCTTTTTAGCATGTCTGCAAAGTAAATGTTTTTAGGTAATTTATTTATTTATTTAGCATATTTGCACTTCCCGAGTATGGAGCACCATAGACTGCCACGAACAAACCTTTGCTTTTTGCACCATTCTATCATAAATTAACTCAATGCGCATTCTCTTTTATTTCTATTGTCACAAAATTTTAATGTATTATTACATTTTGTGATTTAACTTTTTGAGGTTATGTTAACCGAAATAAAGTTTTTTTGCGATGATGATGAAAATATGAAAGTAATTTGAGTGGTGGAAATGTTAGTCAGTTATTTGGATTGAGAAGGGCAGCGGAGGGATAGAGAAGGGAAAAGGTTTGCATGTATATAGCACTTGCTACCCCTGATGAGGTATTGAAGTGCTTTGCACGCTACTCTGGAACCCATAAAGGATTAGTGGTGAATTAGTATAGTGAAATATGAAATTAATTTGAGTGGTGGACATGTCAGTCTGTTAATTGGATTGAAAATGATAGTGGAACTATAGAAGTGAAGGAGTTAAAACATTTTTGGGGGAGGTCATAGCAGTAGGAGGGGGCTTGGAATGAGTAAAAGGGAGGTGGAGGGAAAAGAGTCAGAGGGAGGATTTAGAATAGCTTGTTTTGCGGGATTGGAATAGTAAAAAGAGGTATGAGATGATGCAAGGAGGAGTGGAGTATATATTGATATACACATATATGCATATATATGTTTTATAGATCAATAGTGAAGCAATTGTAGATAAATAGTTATGATAAAAAAGCTTTACTTATTCATGCAGTGAAGAACCGGGGTTTAACCCAGCGGCGTCAGGGGCACGCCTAAGATCTTCGAGTTCACCTGTCTTGGTATACAGAGACACGGAATACTTCTGGATGGCATCAGAGACCAAGTTTATTAGCTGCAGCTAGTAACAGTGATCCTAGAAATACATCACGGTGTAAATTCTCAGGAGATTGCTCATTTTACTAAGGCGAGATGTCTCATTTTATACCCAATATTCACATTATAAATGTACACCCACTGCACAAAATTCTAGCCAATAAGGTACATTTTCAAACAAAGTATCACATAACAAAAACTCAATTTACAGTATCCCAACCCAAAAGTTAATTATTAGGAATGTCTTAAATTCAATCTCCACAACCCGGACAAACCTATAATTGAAAGCATAACCCATGTAATGAAGAAACATAAAAAAGAAACAGTAACAGATGCTGAACTAGATAAGGCATATGCAAGGAAACTAAAAGTTAACAATGTCCTGAACATTGATTGGCAATCTCAGACAAAGATCGATCAGGGAAATTGGCTTTGCGAGGTCAGTTTCAGGTGAAGAGGTCTGTTTCTTACAGTTCATTTCAGAGTCAAAAAGAAACCTAGGTAATGTATACATGAACTAAGAAGGCCAGGCCACTTTGTTCGCCAGGCTACCTTCACAGGCCTACGTGAGGGCAACACAAAATGGTGGCACAGAACAAAATGGAGTCAGACTCGAGAATGACAAAACCTCAGACCCTCCTTTTGCCATTACGTAGGCAATAACATAAGACTCATATTAATCTGAATCTAGGTCTATATCGATATTCATTAGGTCATCAATGTAATGTAATGTATTGGCATTTATATAGCGCACTACTTACCCGTAGGGTCCCAAGGCGCTTCGACCGCTGCGAAACCCTTCCTGGCTTCCCTGAGAGATGGTCCCTTAATGGGTATCTCCAGGGTGAGACCAGGCATCCCCGGCGGTCTGGTGGGGCCGTTAGTGAAGATGAGGCAAGCTAATGCCCAGAGTTGCCGAGTGTGATCGCTGATCAGAGTGGGCACCGAGGCGAGAGAATTATCGAGTCCGCTGACCCTGGTCCAGAAACCTGCCGCGCCGGGAATCGAACCCTGGTCCCGGGCCGTCCTCTGCTCTCGGGTCTGCCGCCTCTAACCAGTGAGCCACACTACTTCACTTCAAGGTGTTGCTGTAGCATCATCTTATTATTCTCTACTTCTCTCGGGACAGGTCTCCGAACACACATAGTAGCACAAAGACTACAAATGGCAGGACCACACTGGATGCAAAGACAACAAGAGAAAAGGATGGTTAAAACCATACCAAGGAATGTCAGAGTCTTCCATCCCCATTTGGACAGCAGTCCCCAAAAACATCCCGTCAATGACCAGTCTCCTTCGTCTACATGGATAGACTCAGAGATTTTATACAACCTAGAGATGGCTTGGTACACTGTAGGGGCATTATCTGGTCCCAAAGATAGTCACTTCTCTGATGAAGTCGGCGTTGGCTGCGCCATTTGAAGAACTGAAATCTTCATTCTCCGGGATCTCACTAATAGAACAAAGAACTTGGCACAGAAGCTGAAATATGAAAAGACATCTTTATTAAACTTAAATAAGTGAGGCTACGTCGCCCAGAAGCCTTAGCAACTGAATGAGGCAGTCTGAGGAATACAGAAAACAGAGGCCTTATATATGCTCAGGGTTACAAGACTCAGCATAAAAGTAAGGGGCAGTCCTTGCTTTTGCAATCCCATAATCAATCATTGAACAAACCCAACATTCTTCTTTAGACAAGCCGGACAAACCCATAATAAGAAGGACCACAACCCATACCGTAAATAGACCATAAAAGAAGAAACAGAAACAGATAGAAGTAGGATAAGGCATGTTTGTGTGCAGTAAAACTTTGTCCTGTGCTCTGATCCTTAATCTTGATCAGCTAAAGGGCAGGAACTGGTTTAACAAGGTCAGCTTCAGGCAACAGGATCAGTTCATTCAGGTCAAACAGGAGTCAGCATGAACTGGAGCTAAGGTGTACATGTCCTTAAAAGACTAGTTCAGCCACAGTCATCGGCCTATGTGAGGGCAACCACAAAATGGCTGCCATACACAAAATGGAACCCACGGGTTCAGAATTCACAGAACCTCAACATAGGTGGCTGAGAAGAATCAGTACGCTTAAGGACAGGCAGAACAGGACTGTTACACACATTACCTCTCGTTTCTACAACCACACCTTTCTCAACCAAATCATAGATAATCGCTAAAAGAGCTCTTTCGCCATCACTGGAAATTTTGTACTGAGGAATGCGAGGTAATTTAGCATTCGACTTAAGGGTAACAACGTAGGGTGGAATCTGCAAGAGACCAACATCATTGGGACCTGTAGCCCAAAGTGTATCAGGGTGAGAACGCAGTTCCAGTGGAAGGCGATCTTTAGACAGATGCGTCGGGGAAATCACTTTCTTAGCCACCATAAGATGTACTCCCGAAGGAGAACAATGTAATGTTGCATGCAATCTTTTCAACAAGTCCAAACCCAACAGATTCTCACACAGCCAGTCGTTAGAATATGGGTAGCCTCCAATTCCCAGGGACCAATAGAAAGGGGCAAAGAGCAAGAAACCGGGTTACAAACTGGGGCACCAGAAAATCCTACTGAAACATTTGTCAAGCCAGACAAAGGTGCGCCAGGGAGTTTAGAGTGCATAATAGAACTCTTTGCTGCACCAGTATCCAAAAGAAAAGGTTCTGCCACACCTGATGTAATCACTTCAACATAAGGTCCACTCTGGTCTACTGGAACTGACACTACTCCCTCCCTTTGTCCATGGCTGTCCTAACTATCATTAAAACCAGCACTCTCACTTCCAACATAATAATCATCAGTGTAATACTGAGCGGACTGGACGGTCGGAACATTCTGTTGGTCAAAATAATTCATAGAATTCTGAGGGGAAAAGGAATGTTCATTCTGGGGAAACGTACCACGTTCCCTACCCCTAGGTACTTGTTGTAAACCACCACGACCCCTCAGACCAAACCTACCATTCGCACTCTGTAGCAAGATCTGGCAACTATTCTTGAAGTGACCTTCTTCTTTACAATAAGCACACTGATTAGGGCCTAGCGGGAGTCGCGAAGCAAAAGACTCAGATTTCTGCAACAGTTTCTGAAACTGTGGGGGTTGCTGAAACTGGGTAGATTGCTGAAACTGACGCTGATTAGGTGAGGCTGATAAGCCTGCTGCAGAAGAACTTTTGTTTCTTCTCTACTTTATCCTTCTCATCTTTATTTCTATTCTCATAGTATTGTGCAGTCGCCAATATCTGGGCCGAAGAAGAAACAGCCCAAGACTTTCAGAGTCCTTTAACTTATTAGAAAGTTCAGGAAGTAAATTAAAAACAAACTTATCTACAAACAACCTCTGACTACCTTCTGTACTCATGTCCTGACCACTATGATCAATGAATGTTTCCTCAAACCTAGTGAAGAAATCAGACACACTCTCTTCTTTCTTTTGTTTGCATGCTGCTAACTTGTCCCAATTCCACCGCAGAGGAGGCATCATAGTTTTCATTAAATTAATAATCCTACCAGGTAGTTCTGAAACTAAGGGTTCAGGTTTGACACCTCCTACCTGCCGACCATCTGCAGCAGTAATATTAACCCACGTATCTCCTAACTCTGGCGCGTGATCCTCATGACGGATCTTCGCCCTCAAGGGTTGAGGAACTACATTACTCATCATCATATCTCTGTCAGCTAAATTCATAACACATGCATCAACTGTCTGAGGCAACTCCTTGTAATAACCAGCAGGATTTTTACGGGGGTCAGGCAAGGTCTGCTTAAGAGCCAGGACCTCAGCTCTCTTCCAAGGGACATGCACCCACACTCGCTGAAAATGAGCCGGTGCAGCCGCAATCCCATGAGCAGCATCAGCCACAATTGCCTCTCTCCATACAGGGGGAACCTCTCTCATAGGATACTGCTTCGCTTTTCTCCTAACAGAAGGGTCAGGTTCGAACAATGACTGAGGTGGAAGTCTAGACCTAAAAGTGAGTAGTGTCTCTACTGCTTCCTCAACATCGGCACCCACTATCGTCCCTTTAGCAAATTCAGACTGAACATTAAGCAATTCCAGTGGAATTGAACCCAGTTCATTATCTTCCCACTCCTGATGAAGGAAGGTACACATGACATCAAAAACATACCTTTGTTTTGGTGCCTCCCACTGTAGGAAAATATCCATAACCACTTGTGGAGTGTACTTGGAGGTATTCAAAACCCATCTACGAGCAAGGAGATCTAACACTGCCCGCTCTTCGGACCAGGGAGCTGACTACGTCTCTACTTACATTCAGAAACAGGGGTCATATTCAGTGACCCAAAGAAAGGAGACAAAAGACTAGTGACAGTCTCAGTCATTCGTTGCCGAGCAGACGGAGAAGAAGTTGACATGAGGACAGGAGACAAAGTGTTTTGAGGTGACAGAGATGTAGGGACAGAAATAAGAGAAGTCGAAGATAAAGGAGTGTAAGGCAAAGGAGTTTGAGGCAAGGCTGGTGGCAAGGCAGGTGACCCTGGAGGTGGCTGCGCCGGGTGAGGAAGAATCGCCTGTGAAGCAATGGGTGGCTGAACAACAACAGGGGATTGAACGACAACAAGGGGTGCAACAACTGGAGGTAACGGAGGTGCAGTAGCACCCTGCACTTAAGGGGGTGGTAATCTCAGTAAATGTGACATCAAAGGATCCTTTTCAGGGTCTTCAGTCACATTTGAAAGGGGGGGTGGCAAAGCCGGGTAACATTTGTCAATGCCCATGCAATGTTGTCTATCTGACACCTCAATCGCATGATCTTCTTCATCTTCCTTAAACTGCCTAGCAGCTTGCATTACCGATATATTCCTTTCCTTCCTATCTCTTAGCTTGCTTAATTTCTCGCTGTTTGGCTTCCTTACGCCAAAGGCGGAAAGAGTCAAACATCGCCGGCCGGGCTTTCTTCTTAAATAGCGCAACTTCTAGTTATCTAAAACATGTGATTCAAAACTACCATGTTGTGGCCATCGTAAAACACAATCTTTCCATGCATAATGGACCCATATTTCCTTAAAGGTAATGGGACCTATACCATGCTTTGAATAGAGCTCATAAGTTGGAGTTCCAACCGGAGGTATCGTACACGAATCCTCCAATCGGGAATCCCTATTACAACTACAACAAAACAATTTCCTAAAGTTGCTGAAACCAGGCATCTTTTAGCTCACTAGTCTTGCTTCAAACTTCAAGGGGTTATCAAAAATGATACACTCGCAAATATATGAACCCCTCGGCTTCGACTATTGCAATAGCCGAATCAAAACCAAGAAACAAAACAAAGTCGTGGGAGCGACCCACTTATACTTAACCAAAATGTCTGTCAGGCCACCAGAAGACCGTCTAACGTCTCGCCTTACAAATCATCACAAGAGGGCCCAAGACAGGGCGACAGTCAGGGCAGCAGTCCTTCGCAGCCGTCGAAAAGGGGAAGCCTCGCAGAAGAAAACCAGCGGTCCACGTCGACATGCAGGGGTCACCGTCCTCCAGAATTTCCTCACGGGGCTCCTCACAATCTTCGGGCTTGGACCAGTACTGCTGAAGTCGCCCCACGTTGGGTGCCAGTTGAAGAACCGGGGTTTAACCCGTCGGCGCCAGAGGCACACCTAAGATCTTCGAGTTCACCTGTCTTGGTATACAGAGACACAGAATACTTCTGAATGGCATCAGAGACAAAGTTTATTAGCTGCAGCTAGTAACAGTGATCCTAGAAATACATCACGGTGTAAATTCTGAGGAGACTGCTCGTTTTACTAAGGTGAGACGTCTCCTTTTATACCCAATATTCACATTATAAATGTGCACCCACTGCACAAAATTCTAGCCAATAAGGTACATTTTCAAACAAAGTATCACATAACAAAAACTCTATTTACAGTATCCCAACCCAAAAGTTAATTATTAGGAATGTCCCAAATTCAATCTCCACAAGCCGGACAAACCTATAATTGAAAGCATAACCCATGTAATGAAGAAACATAAAAAAGAAACAGTAACAGATGCTGAACAAAATAAGGCATGTGCAAGGAAACTAAAAGTTAACGATGTCCTGAACATTGATTGGCAATCTCAGACAAAGATCGATCAGGGAAATTGGCTTTGCGAGGTCAGTTTCAGGTGAAGAGGTCAGTTTCTTACAGTTCATTTCAGAGTCAAAAAGAAACCTAGTTAATGTATACATGAACTAAGAAGGCCAGGCCACTTTGTTCGCCAGGCTGCCTTCACAGGCCTACGTGAGGGCAACACAAAATGGTGGCACAGAACAAAATGGAGTCAGACTCGAGAATTACAAAACCTCAGCAGTCACTTATATACATGATAAGAACATAGAATAATGTAACCATCAGTAATATGTACATTTGTTAAGCAGAAGTAATGAATATATATATGTTAAAACATAATTATTCTACACGCCTATACAAAGCAAAACATATATATAGGTACCTAACTAAAATACAAATAAATGCTTATGTACAGAGAGATATGCTGTATATTTCAATCTGTTTGCATATGGTGGTTATGTGGGGAAGAGCCAATTCTTTAGAAGTTTTCTGAAGATAATCTGTGGATCTTATGTTGGGGGATAAAGAGCTCCATAATTTGGCTGCTTGAGCAGAGAATGATGTGCCACCCATTGTTTTTTTATTTTATTTTGGGATTTTGAGGCAAGGTGCCACTCTAGAGCGGAGGTTCCTTTGTTGAAAGTGTTTGGTGATTTTATTCCTGATGAAGAGTGGTCCCGTTCCATGTATCGCTTTGTGGGTGATACAAATTAGTTTGAATATGGATCTTCTGGAAACCGGTAACCAATGCATGCTTTTATATGTAAAAGTAGTCTGGCAGCCGTGTTCTGAATCTATTGTAGTCTTCTCATAGTCGTTAAAGGTGATCCATGGTAGAGGCTATTGGCGTAATTGAGTTTGGATAAAACAATGGACATGGCAGCCTGGACTATGCATGGAAATCCCAAATAGGAGAAGATTAGTCGCTGAGTTTTTATAGTAACAAAGCTTGATCTGGCTAGTTTCTCCACTTGGGCATTCATTGATAGTTTAGAGTCCATGGTCATTCCAAGGTTTATTACCTCCTTTGATATTGTAGGGAGTGTTTCCAGATCATCAGGCCACGTGGCGAGCTGGTCATATTGTTTCCAATTGCCACACGCATATATTTCCATTTTGGAAGCATTCAATTTGAGATGGATCCACGACATCCATTGATCCATGGCTCAGAGACAACTGAAAATCGGCGAGTTTCCAATGTCTTTGAGGCACGGCAGTTGAACGAGTATTTGCGCGTCATCTGCATAGTTATAGCACGTGAAGTGAAATTGATTGATCAGTGCCGGTAATGACTTCATGTATATGTTGAAAAGCATGGGTGAGATAATAGAGCGCTGAGGGACCCCTGCTTCGTGAAATACGGTTTGGATGGGAAAGGTGGGGTTAGTTCTGTCACGAAGGTAGAACATGATCCAGTCTAGAGCAGTCCCCTCTATACTGGCTTCGTAGAGTCTTTGTATCAGAGTGTCATGGTCAACGTGTGAAAGGCAGCTGAGAGGTCTAAGAGAAGTAGCGCAGCAACCCTGTTGCATTCAACTGTGTTCTTCAGGTCATCCCAGATGGCAAGGAGGGCAGAGTATGTTCCTCTTCCTGGACGGAATCCCATTTAAAAGTCTGAAAGTATGGCATTCTCTTTAATGAATTGTGACATCTGGGCGAACACTGCTCTTTTTATCAGTTTTCCCAGTAAAGGTCCATTTGAAATTGGTCTGTAGTTGTCAGGGTTCAGAGGGTCCAAGTTTGTTTTCTTCAGTAATGGGCATATGTATGACTCTTTGAGTTCTTCTGGAAATATTCCGGTAGTTAGGGAGTTGTTGATTAGTCTCCTTACTGGAGTGGCAGCTGAGGTTGTTAGAACTGTCTTGAAGGTTTGTAGTGGACACGGGTCAGAAGGGCTGCCGGCAGGCCTGCTTGCTTTTACCAGGTCCATATATTCATTGTGTGAAATGTGTTGGAAGAAATGGAGAGTATGGGTTAGAGTATTCTAGGATAGTAGCTTTGTAAAGGGGTGAGTGCTGATGCTTTGTCTGTATTTTACCAATGAGTCCAATGTACCTGCTTTGTCTGTGTAATGATTTGCCAGTTTGTCTGTCTGATCTCTTGAGAAATGGGAAGAGCTGCTTCTAGGCAATTTGGTTTGCGAAATTCATTGAGAATTTATATGCACATTTAGCATTTTGAATTCTGTCTGAGTGACAACAGAAGTAGCTGATTGTCCCCACCATTGTGGTCGTTGGTAGATGTGAAATGTTTCTGTAAATCTCAGAAGTTAGGATTCTATGGGTGTTTTTCCTATGTGTCCTACAGCTTCCATTTCGTGGAAGAGTCTATATACCACAGCACTCCTATCGCTGTGTAACACTTGGCAGCCCACTAGGGTCTCAGTCAACCTTGCATATCGCCAACAATGAACCAGTGTTTAGAGCGAGCCTACTGAACAGCGCATGCACTGTCTGTTGCAAAGCATATTGTGGCTTACCAAGGACATGTCCACTGCTTACCATTGATTGACTTTCCTGTCACTCTCATATGCCTGCTCCTTATTCGTGCCTCAGCTTGCCAATCTTGTGATTGTCCCTTCTATGGAGCATAGCCTCATTACTATTGCTTGATTAACTGGCATTATCTGCTTCCACTGCTTGATTTTCAAGCACTACGTTTGGTCTGTTATGGACTCCATGACAGCGCATGTGTTTTCGAACTGTCACAGACATGTACTTCTTTCCCTCTGCACTCTCTGTTGCTATCACTCGAGTGCTTCTCACTCCCTAGTGTGCTTCCCATTGCCTCCCTGCTCCCTTGGTGTTGCTTCTGTCCACAATTGCCCTCCGTGTTGCTTTGCTATCTCTGCTGTCCTCCCCAGGGTTGCTTTGGCTTTCCGGTCACTCCTGCCCCTGCCCATGTTGCTTTGGCTTCCCTTCTGCCATCCTGTGTATTGCTTTGGGTCCCCTACTGGCCTTCCCTTCACCCCAACTTTGTCGCTTTGGTTTCCCGTCTTCCCATCCTCCCCATGTTGCTTTGGCTTTCCTCTGCCCTGCACCGTGTTGCATCTACAGCCTCCCTCTGCATATGGCTCAATTATGTTCTTTTTAGCTACTGAACCAACTAATTTTTTAGGCATGGGTATACATGGTGCACACACCTACAAAATAACATGGTGCTCATTTTAAAGGCTTTAAAAATATATATATATATTTCACCATGCTGCACAGCATCGAGGATGCTATGCAGTGTGGCTAATAACCAATTGTAAAGCTAATATGTCCCAAAGGTGAGGCCTATTGGCTTTGCATTCCTTCTTGTCTGTGCAGGTAGTACTTCTAAATTCAATTCAAACCAAGATAACAGTATACAGAGGTACAATATGTTCCATAAATTGTGAAATTAAGCTGGCCCTCCTGAGCCAAGTGGTCCACTGTATCTCTGTAATAAGCAAGTAGTAATGCCTTGCTTGGTGTGAAGCCTTAAAAGAAAAGCTCTTCAAAGACATTTACAAGGGGCTTCAAACTCCAGTCCCATGAATTGTACAGCATATAACTTTCATGGTCATTGAACTGTAGGCAGCAGAATTCTCATTGTTACTAGAACCGGTAGACATGGGACACTTAGATCTTCTGTACAGCAGAATTCAACTTGCCAACTTCAACATGCAGATATAGGTGTCACAGCGTTTCCCTTGGTACTCCGTATAACTGTCAACAATAGCTCAGCACACTTGAAGTGCAGCACAGTTAAATACACGTTGGAATGGAAAAGTCCCCTGAATGGCTCTGAAGAACATACGCCCACCGCTACTAGTTTCCCATAGCAAGTTCTTCAGGCTCTTAGACATTTAGCTCAGGACACAGGTCAATCATCCAGAGTGGGTCACTGTGGTCTCTGTAGCTCTGATGAGGCACATGATGTACACCCTTCTTTTTTTTCTGAGTTTTTTTTAAATAGCGCAAACTTGACCCGAATTGGGTATCAGAGCGCTTTACATAGCACCAGTTGCATTACATAAGGTACATTCATTTTTGTTAGGCATGGGGAGATTAAGTGATTTGCCCAAAATCACAGGATGTTCAACGTCATTGCCAAGACTCGTACCCAGTTCCCCAGATTCAAGGTCAACCGACCTAGCTGTTAGGCCAACTTCTCTCCCCAAGCTTGAGCTGAGGGTGACTCCTGCCTGGTTACCGGGCATTGAAGACTGACAGTGGTGGCAGAAATAGATTATAGTGGCAGGACAGGTCTTTGTTTCCTGTCACCTACCAGAGAGAGTTGCCTACCAACATCTTCTGTGTTTTTAGTTTGCCATTCCACTGCAACCCTATTCTTCACTCAATCCATGTACGACATGAAGGACGAGTATGTGTGTGACTGTGTGTGTATTTAATAGGCTGTTGCTGGAGTGTGTATGCAACATGTGGCTGTTGTCACAAGGACATTTGTTTTGATTACCCTCACTGAAGTGAAACCAGCAATGGAGAGTTGGAGAGAACCACAGACAGCAATTTGTAATTGCAGGTATTCTCAGTTGTATTTCTAAAGACCTTTCAAAAGGATCAGACAAGAGCATGTGGAGGGTGGAAGAGAGAGGGCCTTTCAGTATAGGGAAATCCCATGCCCCTTTCCTACTTCACTTGGTGGTGGGAAACCACTCCGTCTTCCTTGACAGGAGACTCACAACTTCATCCACCAATTTTAGTAACTACAGACAAAGATCACTGCTGGCCCATACTGAAAAGAATATGCAAAAGGCAGGAACTGTCTGAAAGCTGTTCCAGTGGAGTACTTGTGGAATAAACAAACTCTGCCGACGAACTTAATATAAGTAAGGAGCAGAAACTACCAGTCAGTGTACCAAGATTGATTGATCAGAATCCAGGGGCGCGCAGCAGTGGAGGCACTATCAAAATCTTCTGTGCTCCTTGATTAAGATATTAACTGCTAGCTCCCCTTTGCAGGGTTTGAAGCAAGAAACTTAGGAAGTTATACAGCCATGGAATAACAACAAGAGAGAGAGGGAGAAAAATGGAGTCACTCTTGTTCCCCCTAAACTATAACAAAACAACGAAAGAGTGAGGCCAATCAGGAAAGAGAGAGCCATCATGAGGAGTCAATCTTGTTTAAAAGAACCCTCACTCACCAACCTAGTTGGTGACATGCTTCATCATTGGGTTCCCAACAGAGAGGCTGAATGACTCTCTGGTGTGCTACGACGCCTGACTACAGCGGAGCAGGTTTCTTTGTGTGTGGCGTGAGTGCAATGGTGAACAAACGTGAAGTAAAAGATACCTTGGTGTAATCCCCAGAAATGTTTAATGGTAGAAAATCAGGTACCAATAAAATCAAGTGTGTTGGATGTTTAGTGTCTGGCTTGATTGACCAGATACATCCTATTATCAAAAGTCAAACATTGGTCAACATGTTTCTACTTCAAAATGCTATTGGCAAGGCATTCATCAGGACTCCTCTTGCTGGCTCTCTCTTTCTCTGAATGGCCTCACTCTTTCGTTATTTTGTTAAAGTTATACAGCCAGCCAGGAAAACCTACCCGGGACCTGCTTTGAAGGAAGAGCTTACTTACTTCTTACGTGGGACATTGGAAGTGTTTTTGCAGAAGAAGGTGCTGCCTACAAGAGTAGGACTATGATAAGTTGAGACAGGTCAAAATGGACTAGGTTTTACCATCCATAGTCAGTTTGCATGCTTTCTAGTTCTTGTTGTACCAGTTAATCCTCTGTGTACTACCTAACCATTCTATATCTGATCGAAAGCCCTCTGAAGATACCTATCGGTGGTCAAGAGCACAACACAAGAACTCTTAAACAAACCTTGTGCAATGAAATAATGAATGGAAGCCTTTAAATGGTGATCACATTGCCCAGAAACCCAGCTTGACTAACTGAAAAATAACTTCAGATGACTTCATAGCCTAGATCACTTTTGTGAAAGTGTGATGCTTTTCCTAAATTGACTTATAATAAGTCATCATTTGAGTGGTTATTTGCTCTTGGCATGAATAACCCTCTAAGCCCGTTTTTAAAATCAAGAAGTTTATGAAAGCAAAAAATAAAAATAGAATCCCACAATGATAAGTAAAATTAAAATAAGTGCGATACGCGATTGACCTCTCCATGCTGACCTGTATATCTTGTGGCCTTTCACATGTAGTACATCTGACCCAAGCAGATTCTTACTTCAAATGTAATGGTCTATATGAAGTCCAAGGGTTAAAAGATTCACAACATGCCGAAAGTGGCACCATACTAGCTCTACACCTATTAAAGCATAAGTTGCTAAGTCCTTCCCTAAATATAATTATTCTTTGATCTTGACTTTCCTAAAAGTTCATCTACTTTCAATGCAGTTCCAAGCTCGCCCACTGTCAGTCATGTTGAGTCATAGTTGTTCATTGGTAGTGATGCACTCAAGACCTGACACTCACAGGATGAACTGCTTCAAGGGAACTTTTCCACTACATCAATCAATTTCTCTTTTTTCCCTCACTTGAGCTCTATCTTTCACAGAAGGTGTAAAATGTAGAGAGGACGTTTTTCAATATGAACAACTCAAGAGGATCCTTGTGACATTTTGTACCTCAGATGATACCCGAAGAAGTGCTTGATACTGTCCTTCATGCAAGATTTAGAATTTTAGAAGGAAGGAGACGCCTGCATGGAAAAACAAGAAAACACGCTTTGCCTTAGCTCAGGGCAAGCAAAGAGCTTGTTTGGCGGCGAACAAGCAAGTTTGTATAGCTGCAAAACTGGCATCGCGCCTTGGGAGCTGGAGGTGTTAAATACAGGATTAGCTGAGCAGGCTGGGATCTCAGCGCCAGAGGATCAACAGTTAGCACCTTTGTAAATAGATGAGAGCATGGCTTTCGCACTCCATTGTAACCTGTCAATCTCAGTTTCCTTGCTAAGACGTCTGAGGCCCCGAAAGCTATGGATGACTCAAACACCTCCCCAAACGACTGCGGGTGGGGCATGGGATGATCAAAAGGGATTATCACACCCTCCGCAAAAAGTCAGACTACCATAAATATTTGATTTTTTTTAGTGTGTGCACGTTACACCTTTTTACATTTTATAAATATGACATTTCAAGGCATTTAGCAGCCATCACTCCAACAGCACCACACCTATCTCCCTGAAGCTAATGAAGTTATTAATACAGACGCTTGAGGAATTATCCAACTGTGGGATACTTTACAAACCGCAATAAGACAGATGGGACTCTGATAAAAGACTTGCTCATCGGGTTTCCTAAACTGAGAACTTCAGGTAGGAGAGTGAAGAGTCAAGGAGATGAAAAAACAGTTGACCATCATATTAAAACATATTTTCAATAATCCTGGACAGACATGGAGATTTGTCCAAATATGTTCAGACTTAAACTGGGAGCTCTCACTTCACTATGTTGTCTCCCACTTCTAATTTTGTCCTATCTCTTAGCTCCTGGAAACCTCTATGATGTTACAAAGAGGGAGCACATTATAAACAAGGAGGGCGAAGACTTTACCAATAATCCAAGTCTAAACATTCGATACCTATACGTTCTCACAGCGATGCCATTACTGCAGGTTGCTTTTGATGGGATGCAGTAGAACTTAAATGATGTCATAAGCCCGATGACTGTAGGATGTGTTTTTTTTTACCGTATTTAGAATAGTGTCAAGCATAAGCTGGGAGCACGGCTGGATGGGAGCGGTACAGCGTCCTGTATATTCCGATAATGGATGAAACAAAATATGTTGATCACTAAAACGCACATATCATGCAAGTAAAACCAATTACAGTGTTTCACTGCCATGCCATTTAGACTCCACGAAGAAAAGAAAAAAGCAAACTATAGAAAACAACAGATTGGGGACCATTCTCAGAGGGAAAATTATGTTAAAATGATTACACAGTCGTAAATGTTTGTCTACAAAATTCGAATGCAGAAATACGTAAAAGTGCATGTGGCAAGATACCCTGCAATTTTTCAAATCCAAAGAGTTGACTTACCACTAAACATACACGACTATCATTCTACTACATGAAAGTTAACATTTGTGCTGTGTCATCCTGGAGCCAGAGTGATACATCAACTATCAAAATATAGGTGATATCAATCACGAGGAAGAGGAATTTCACTGCAGAGGAGGCAAAACTTGTGGTCAACTTTGTGGTTGATCACGTTGGGAAACTATAGCATTAATCTCCACACACAATCAGTGGAGTGGAGAAGTAGGTCAAGCTTAAGGACCTCACTGTCACTGAGAATGATTTGCAGGTGGAGGTACTCGCAAGGCGAGGAATGAAAAGAAATGCCAAGGTAAAAGTCGGAGTGGTAAGGATACGTTCATAAGGGCCAGTCATGGTATCCAGCAGAGGACTGTGATTATACATTTGGCTCACACTCAGTTATCAATAAATACTCAAGACCATGCACCCCGCCATTTGCATAGCTTGGCAATTCGAGATACTACCATCTGCAGACCCCATGAGGTGCACACATGATTGAAAGTAGCAACATTTCCCTAACAATGCCAATCTCACCATTATCTTAAACAGCATGCTTGTCACTTACATGCATGCACAGAGCCACACATCACAAAAACACAGTACACTCACTCACACAAGTGTAGCAATGCATTTGATTGTTTATCTACATCATCACACATATGCAACAAATGTGCATGGTTGCAACCCTCCCCATTAGTCCTCCCACTCCCTGTACATGCACCATTACGAAGCTCAACAGCAAACACCCATGATTGGCAGGGGCTCTGCCTGAGCTGGCTCACTAGGGTTTCCACCACACCCAGCAGCATGCCACAGTGACTACAGTTTGAACCACACAAAAAATAAAGTGCTGCAAGATATGCCCACTATAATTACTAGCTGTCACAACTATCTAAGTCTGCCTGTGCACATCTGACACCGTCACACTAGAGCCGGGATGCTTCCGGGTAGCCATGCGCCATACAAATGCCGAAAACAATAACAAGAGTATCTCCTCATATGATCACATCTACTTGTCAACATTGTAGAGCCTGTTCTGCCAGCTTCTCAGTAATTACAGCAATCTCAGATCCGTCAGATGTGAAATCTTGTACAATGCCTTCTAATTTATAAATGTCTCTACTTGTATATGGCAGCTGCTCCTTTCAAGTCCACATGTCCCCACATCTCTGCCTGTACTGTTGGGAAGTAACTGTCATTAAGGGATACATCCACTCACTGTGCGGCATTGGGGTGCTAGACTGATGTTTGAAATCACTGGGCCCAATACATGCACCATGAACCCTGTAACTCCCAGCTTAGTAGGACATTGCCTTTATCATTGTTGCATGTGAAGTTTCCATGTCACACGATATCATGTTTGCTAGCATGACTTTGTTGACAAGTACACCCTACAACAAGCCCTTTGACCATCAAGTGTCTCCCTCTCATTTACAATACTGAGGAATATCTCTCCACGAGTGGAGGCTGATGTGCAATTCCAGGAAAGAACCCCCTGCAGGCTGCCATCCTAGTGGCACACAACATTGAAGAGGATGAGGAGATTGTTGGACTTCCACAAGATGACCCAGGGTAGGACCATCAGTGCCAGCCACCTGTCTCCCGTGTTAGGATATTTATAAACCCCAAAGAAAAAGGGCCAATATCACAGATCTGAGGCAAGCTACATAGAACTCACAAACCCCTGGTTACCCAAACCCTCCCACCCTCAAACCTAGGTGCAACCACAATGGTCTTTCCAGTAGTGCATGGATGGGAATCTGTAAGAAAGCAATGGACCTCTCACATCCAACATTTGCTAAAATAAATTGTGAAGTATACACAAATGGAAGCATGCACAAAGGGCTGTTCTCTGGAAGGAGTACTTCTTTGCCTTTCACAGCTCTGTTTGATATAGCTTTTCCAACATGGAAGGGTGTATGCATTCCTTGGCAACTTGCAAATCCTACCTTCAAATACAGACACACACCGTCCATTATTGTATATTTTACTAATTGTAATTATATGAAAACTTTTAACTAACTGTACTCCATACCACAACACAGACCTTTGCGCAACGGTGCTTTTCTTCAACTCTTGTGCAGAGGTATGACACTGACTACACATCATTTTGTATAATAATGTCTACACAACTGATGAAATGAATGGGAGAAGGCAAACAACACTTAAGTCACACCCACATCAGCAGGCATTTGATGTGGTAAAATGCACACAAAGAGCCACTAAAAAAACAAAACTATATTAAAAATACTGACCATAAAAAATAGTAAGGCATGGAAAAAGAATCAGGTATAGATGGGGAAATGGTGTTCCAAGTACTGTACAAACGTATACATTCTTAAAAACTACCAAAAACTAGCAAACATTGTGCCTAAGTAAGAGGAGGGATCATCGACATGCAGAGGGGTCGTTTTTCCAACATAAAAAGTGTGCAAATATAAAAAGTCCACCAACTGAAGTTCCAAAAGAAAATGGCTTACACCATCATTTAAGGTCCAACACAAAATCCAAGAAGAAAATTAAACACAGCTACAACAAAAACAGTCAATTCCCCCATCCCAGACATGGGCAGACATGGGGCTGTTTTGGCTGTACTGTGTTGAGGCAATGATTCCAGACTATTTTGCTCTGCGCTCAACCAAACCATTAGAAATGGGTGGATAAAACAATGACACACAATTGTGCCACATATCATGAAAACTATGTCACCAAAAAGTTTGGGCAGGTCATATTTAGTTATATTGTGTTGTTTGGTCACATGCCTCTGAATATCATTCATCTGATTCCGGATTTTAGGTATGGAGTGAGTTTTTGTAGTATAAACTCACACGTAGAAAGAATTCAAACAATGCTATATTGGAAAGGGGCGACCACTCGGCCCCCCCGAACGTATGGCTGGGTACCCCGATCCCCCCGGGAAACCATTTTGGGCGGGGGGCGTGGCTCGGCTGGTATGCCCAAAGTGGCGTAGCCGGGGCGCGCCCTTTCCCGCCCAGGAGGGGTTGTCCTAGACACCTGCACGGAAGACCACGCCCAGTAGGCGTACCAGAGGAGGGTCCCAGCCCTCCCACAGACGGATAAAAGAGCGGGAATACGAAGAAGCGTCCTCTTGTTCCTGTGCTCTGAAGGCTGCACCAACTCGTTGCTTGTGAGCCCTCGACGGAACAAGCGGCAATTCTGAGAACTTGTAATCTTGTTGTTTCTCTTTCAGTTATTTGGAGTACGAAGGATCTGGGACCTCGTTGATCGACTAGAGCGGAGTAAACGAAGCTATGGCCGGCAAAAAAGCAGGAAAGAGCTCCGAGTTGGAGAAGGTACTGCGCACCTTGTCGAATCGAACGGTGATCATGGACCGAAAATTCGGTAAAGTTGACTCGATCGGTCGAGGTTTAGCCGAAGTTAAAAAACAGTTAGCGCCTCCGAACAGCTCAGGCCGTCCTAAGAAGGTAATAGGCCCGGCCTTGCCGGGAATCGTCCCTGAGGGTAGGGGGAAGCGTATTAAGAGGAGGGCGGTTTCCGGGGAGGACCCGGTTCCTGAGGTGCCCCCAGTCGCCCCCATCACACCAGCAGATACCCCGGTACCAAACCCAGATATAGGTTTATCAATCCCGGTTGTAATTACCCCCGTTAATGATGAGGAGATGCCCCCGGAACTGGCCATCCAGTTAGCGGCAGTGTTACCCTGGCTCAAGAAGAAAGCGGGGGGGCAGTGGCCGCGGGGGACCCGGCCGAGGAGGCTAGACTAATAATCGAGCAGTTACGGCAGTCAAGAGAAGCCGGGACGGCGAATGTTCCTCTTGTTCCCCACAGGTGGCACCAGGAGTACCTACGGTTAGCCGGGAAAAGGCGGCAGACACGACGGTAGAACCCGGTAAGCACACATTGCCAATGGCAGGGGAAGGTTCGTTACCTTCAAGGCGCGAAAGGGTGGCCCAGCACATCCCTGCGGCCACAAAGGAATTGATATGGGGGGAAAAATATGTGAATATGTTTTCATTGTTGACTGACCATCGCGAGATGGAATATGCAAAATCCCAGAAAGATTTATGGCACCCCAGTGTATGGCGGGCCAAGATGGCGGAATTTAGGGTCGATGAGACCGTAGCGAATTGGGTAAAGGCCTTTTCGATATTTACGGCAGTCATGGGTGAACGAAAGCCGGAAGTGCTGACCGAGTTGTCCTGTTACCAGAATAGGATTATGGATTTTTATACTATGTATGAAGGGGACGAGTGGAAAGGATATGACATGAAATTCCGAAAAGCGAAAGAGTTTGATACATCTTTGACCTGGGACTGCCTCGACTCGGTGTCATGGCACAAACAGCTCTTGCCTGGTGCGGCGGGTACGTCCTCGCCGAGCGGGAGCGGGTCGGGGTCAGTTCACCAGAAGCCTGCGGTGCCCTTTCGAGCAGGCGCCGGTGGGGAATTTCAGCCCAAGACCGGCGGAAATGGCGGCAAGCGGGGGGTGTGTTGGGGCTTCAATAGAGGCAACTGTAGCAGGCCCCAGGGAACATGTAGGTTCAGGCATGCGTGTGCGGGCTGTGGGAACTCCTCACACCCGGAGAGTAGCTGTAGATCTAAGAACAGCGGAACAGGAGGAAAAGGAGGGTCTAAGCAGGAGTGAGGTGATGCTTGGGAACCGATTGCCTACACCTGTCGATATCATGGCTCTGACTCCTTGGTTGAACAAATACCCTGATCATGTATCCGCCGGGGTATTGAGGAATGGATTCCTATATGGCTTCAACATCCCGGCGGGGGATTTTCGGGGGGACTCTTTTTGTAAAAATCAGTTATCTGTCCAACAGAACCCAAGCGTAGCAGCAAAGAAAATTTCCAATGAAGTCGGCTTGGGGCGGGTGGCGGGGCCTTTTCATTGCCCGCCGGTGGCGGATTTCGTGTGTTCCCCGCTAGGGGTGGTTCCAAAGAAAGACCCAGGGGAGTTTAGACTCATTCACAACTTGTCTGCCCCAAGGGGTTCCTCGGTGAACGAAGCCATTGACCCGGATATTTGTTCGGTGCGGTACGCATCGTTCGATGATGCCATGGCCATATTAAATCACCTAGGCCCCGGAGCGATGATGGCGAAATCGGACATCGAATCGACATTCAGGTTGCTCCCGGTACACCCGCGAGACCAGCGCTTGCTAGGTTTTGCGTTTCAAGGGAGTTATTACATGGATAAATGCATGCCTATGGGTTGCTCCATTTCTTGTGCATATTTTGAAATGTTCAGCTGTTTTTTAGAGTGGGCATTCACCGAGGCCACGGGGCATAGGCACGTTATGCACTATCTAGACGACTTCCTATTCTTGGGAACGGCCGGCAATACGAAATGTGCGCAGGCGCTGCAGGACTTCTGCATCCTCATGCGGGAGTTCGGAGCCCCATTGGCACCAGGTAAGACGGTTGGACCATCTCCTTCACTGGAGTTTCTGGGAATTGAGCTTGATTCTGTGGAGGGATGTTTCCGTTTACCGATGGAAAAGGTGGCCAAGTTTAGGGCTTCCTTGACGCAATGCCTGGGCAAGGAGAAAGTGACCCTGCACCAGTTACAACAAACAGTGGGTCAGCTTAACTTTGCCTTAAGGGTGATACCAATGGCCCGCCCCTTCTCACGCTCTATTGCACAAGCTATGGTTGGCCTCAAGAGGGACACCACTGTACGAGACTGTCGGCAGAGGTTCGCCAGGATATGCGCATTTGGTTGGCATTTCTGGCGGACTTCAACGGTCGAGTTGTGTGGAACAAACCACCAGCATCTTCGGATGAACTAGGTTTGTGGACCGACTCAGCAGGGAGCGTGGGATTTGGCGCCATCTTTGGTAACCGATGGTCGGCGCAAGTATGGCCGACGTGGTGGCACTCCAGCGGTCTGACAGGTAACATTGGGTTCTTAGAGCAATTTCCCATTTGGGTTGCTCTGATGGCATGGCCAGACAACTTCAGGGACCGCTCAGTGGTGTTTTGGTCTGGTAATATGACTGTGGTTGAGTGCATTAATCAGCAGGCAGCCCGCTGCAAGTGGATCTTGAGATTGTTGAAAGAAATTGTTTTACGTTGCATGAAATTGAATGTACAGTTCAGGGCAAAATATGTGCCAGGTGTACTAAATTATGCAGCTGATGCACTCTCTCGTTCACAAATGCAGGCTTTCAGGGGCCATCTACCCACAGCGGACCTAGTGGCGGCACCATTCCCCGAAGTGCTATGGCTAATCGGTGCCCCGGATTACAAGACCTCGTGGCAGCCAGCCTAGCTCCCAGGACAAGGAAGGCTTACGAAGGAGCGTTTCATTCCTACTGCACATTTTTGGGTCCGACAGGGAGACAGAGCTGGGGGCAGGAGGAATCCTTCCTGGGGTTCCTGGTAGCGCTGCACCGAGAAGGCCGATCAGCGGCAAAGGCCAATAGACATAGGGCGGCCATTTCGTTCATGGCACAGCTGCACGGCATAAGTGACCCAACGGGTTCCTTTTTGGTTAGGAAGGCACTCCGCGGCTGGCAACGCCTCGAGGGTCGCAAACAGGATACGAGGCGCCCGATTGGCTTAGACAGATTGTCTCTGCTTTTAGCAAAGCTGGATGAGACGTGCTCCTCCCCTTTCAAAGCAGTTCTGTTCCGGGCAGCTTTCGCCTTGGCATTCCATGGGGCTATGCGGGTAAGCGAGCTTGTAGCAAGGAACAAGAATGATATGGAGGGAGGCTTGTGCAGGGATCACTTACAAATAAGGGGTGATTCGATGGTAATCTCGATAGCCAGGTCCAAGACAGACCAGGGAGCTATGGGAGATAGTGTTGTCGTGCAGCGCGCACGAAGGTCTCCCACTTGTCCGATAAAGTGTTTAGAGGAATACTTGGCACTGAGGACGGCTAGATGGGGGGGAGCCTGCTTAGGCACAATGATGGCACCCCACTGACGAGATTTCAGTTTCAGAGGGTGCTAGCACTGTCAATCGCTGCCGCAGGCATGGACCCGTGCGATTTTGGGACCCACTCATTTAGGATAGGGGCTGCTACTGAGGCTATGGCCCGGGGTCAGAGTGCGGAGGAAGTAAAACAGCTAGGCCGTTGGTCCTCGAATTGCATCAAAAGGTATGTGCGATTGCACATGTTGTAAGAGTCAATTGACATGCACTCACGCTTCTTGTCTTTTGTTTGAATTACAGTTTCGCGAGCCTGTCACGCGGGGCGGAATCGGAAGTCGACCCAACATCAGGAGACCAGCGGTCAAGGATCACCGACTGGCGAGAGAGTGGTATGGGTCGTGGGCCACTCATATGTGAGGCGTGCCGGGGATGTATTCAAGGCAGGTGACGCGACTCGTGCATCTGGGGAATACGGGTACAGAGTGACCTTCCATGGGAAGGGCGGGCTCTGTTTTGACCAATTTCAATCGTTTTTGGAGGGTCTTTTAGGGCAGCAAAGGTCACCGCCATCTGTAGTCATAGTACACCTGGGGGGCAATGACTTAGTGAAGCTGGGAAGACGAGTGTTATTAGAACACATCCTGTCGGCAGTTAGCTGGTTGACTAAGAAACTCCCGGGGTGCACGATTGCCTGGTCCCACATGATCCCCAGGAAGATTTGGCGGGGGGGTCTTTCAGTGTCAGCGTTGAACCACTCAGTGAAAAGGGTCAACAATAAAATTGGGAAATTGTTTCGCTCCACGCAGTTGCATAGCATCCTCACGGGTGTATTCGGGGTGATCACATGTATCTGGATGATGGGGTTCACCTGTCCAGGGAGGGGAATGATTTACTCATAGGAGACTTCATAGCATGGCTAAGGGGTGTGAGGAAGCATGACCTTTAGGAGGAGTGGGGGGGCCGGATAGTCGGTCAACTATCCGGCCTGTGGCGGTAAGGTCATGATCGGTGAGCAGTAATTTCAAGGTCCCTAGAGGGGGGCGCCACCCAGAATGGATGGGAGCGCCCGGGGGAGGCGGCCATTGGCCCCTTCCACAGGGAGGCGGCACCCACTAAGGATGGGTCGTCTAGGGGGAGACGGCCATAGGCCCCTCCAAGGGGGGAGGCGGCTAGATGCCCCTCCTACGAATTTCCCGGGGGCCGGATATCCGCGACGGCGGAAGAGAGTGTGGGGATGGGGGGAGTCCATGCTGTCCTTCCTACAGATACCTCACACGGGACCTCAGACGACCTTTAAGATGGCGTCGAGTGAAAGGGGGCCCCCACGACAAGGGAAGTTACAGTTGGCAATGAGGGTAAAGTCCTCTGCGCATGCCCCACTCACACCGTGAGGGCGGGATTTTGGTAGTAGGGATCTGACACCGGTTAAGACCTTGCCGATGGCCCTTAATGCTAGGATGTACAGTTTTAATTTAGAATGTATGCATTTTCAAGATGCTAGACTCGGCTAGGAAACCTTTGTATTAGAGATCTGTTAAGGTTAGCCAAAGAACATGCCTTTATCAAAATGTAATAAAAGTAAAATTGTACATAATTCATGAAACTTTTATTTAATGTTTTAAATTTTGTTTCATATTTGAATAAATACGGCCAGGGGGTAACTCCCCCCCGCCTTCCAAAAGTTCAAACCTGTGTCTGTCTTCTCCCATTGGGAAGTGGTGTTGGGAGGGGGTGGCGGGCATCCCGGCCATATGGAAAGGGGCGACCACTCGGTCCCCCCGAACGTATGGCTGGGTGCCCCGATCCCCCCGGGTAACCATTTTGGGCGGGGGCGTGGCTCGGCTGGTATGCCCAAAGTGGCGTAGCCGGGGCGCGCCCTTTCCCGCCCAGGAGGGGTTGTCCTAGACACCCGCACGGAAGACCACGCCCAGTGGGCGTACCGGAGGAGGGTCCCCGCCCTCCCGCAGACGGATAAAAGAGCGGGAATCCGAAGAAGCGTCCTCTTGTTCCTGTGCTCTGAAGGCTGCACCAACTCGTTGCTCGTGAGCCCTCGACGGAACAAGCGGCAATTTTGACCCACCCACCAGCCCCTATGGCAATGTTTGTTTAAATAAAGTTTGATTAGAAAGAAGTGTATAGGCCTTTTTCCTTTGTAGAGAAGTAAGGGAATGTTTCATATAATGATGTTGCTTCTGCTTTTAGGACAATTTTTTCCTTTGTAGAAAGGTAAAGTTGATGACTCATCAAGGCTATGTCAGAATTTTCTTCCCTTAGTAGTTAAAACAACTGTCGTATTTATTTTTTGGTCGGGCGGTAAGGTCATGATCGGTGAGCAGTAATTTCAAGGTCCCTAGAGGGGGGCGCCACCCAGAATGGATGGGAGCGCCCGGGGGGAGGCGGCCATTGGCCTTTTCCACGGGAAGGCGGCACCCACTAAGGATGGGTCGTCTAGGGGGAGACGGCCATAGGCCCCTCCCAGGGAGGAGGCTGCTAGATGCCCCTCCTACGAATTTCCCGGGGGCCGGATATCCGTGACGGCGGAAGAGAGTGTGGGGATGAGGGGGAGTCCACGCTGTCCTTCCTACAGATACCTCACACGGGAACTCGGACGACCTTTAAGATGGCGTCGAGTGAAAGGGGACCCCCACAACAAGGGAAGTTACAGTTGGCAATGAGGGTAAAGTCCTCTGCGCATGCGCCACTCACACCGTGAGGGCGGGATTTTGGTAGTAGGGATCTGACACCGGTTAAGACCTTGCCGTTGGCCCTTAACGCTAGGATGTACAATTTTAATTTAGAATGTATGCATTTTCAGGATGCTAGACTCGGCTAGGAAACCTTTGTATTAGAGATCTGGTAAGGTTAGCCAAAGAACATGTCTTCATCAAAATGTAATAAAAGTAAAATTGTACATAATTCATGAAACTTTTATTTAATGTTTTAAATTTTGTTTCATATTTTAATAAATACGGCCGGAGGGGGGGGGGGGGTAACTCCCCCCGCCTTCCAAAAGTTCAAACCTGTGTCTGTCTTCTCCCATTGGGAAGTGGTGTTGGGAGGGGGTGGCGGGCATCCCGGCCATATGACATATCTTCATACAAGGATGTATCCAGCTCTATAACCATGAACAGCTTCTTCTCTGACCCCCTACATTTAATTTCGTCACTTATACATGTAGAACTAGCAAACATTCTATATGTGCTCGATACACAAACTATTAATTCTATTTAAAGGAACCATACTAAGAGGTTACTAACCCAATACTATGCATCCCTGCCCCTTTAAAATGAAAAATAAAATAGAGATAAAGTATCAAACCACACCATTTCCCCTTTAAAATTAATATAAAAACACTTCTATTCACATACATAGTTTTCCAAATGTTTAGGTTTTCTAATAATTCTTCCAAACTTACTAGTTTTACTACAACAACCAGCATCGTTCTCCACAACCTCTGATTGGTTCCATCCACTTCCTTCACTCATTCTTTGCATACTTTCTTCACTTGACTCTGACACGTCCTCATCATGTACCACTCTGCTGTTAACTTCCTGCTCATTACCATGCGCTACTTCCAGCCACAAGTCCCTATTCAACCCCTGTTTATTTGCATCATCTCCATCCCGACTACTTTTATCCTTATCCTGCTTAGCAAGCGCAAGACGAATCATGTGACAAAGACTCCCATCATCCAGTTTCATAGTATTCTTCACTTCCTTCGGACTGCTAAATCTGCTTTCTCCCTTGACTACCTTCCTACCTGACTTCACTCTGACCCACTGACCTTTTTCTAAATGTATACCTCTTTTGCCCTATGCCTGTCATCAAAATAAGTTTTATTCTTGTCCTATGAAGCCAGAATACAACTTCTCACATCCTTAACTTCCCAATCTAATTTCTTACTTCTATACATCCATCCAGGATTCACCTTTGAGTGTGGTACCTGACCTCTCATCAATCCAAATGAGCTCTGACCAATAGTCTCATGTTGCATCATTCTGTATGTCCATACCCTTTTTTAAAGTTCAAATTCTGAGTTCTTTTTCCCTTTACTTGCCAATTGTATTATATCTTTCACAACTCTATTTGCCTTTTCTACAACAGCATTACCCCAAAGATGATATAAAGCCATAAATTTCAGTTCTATACCAGCAAATTTTACAAAAGATTTAATCTCCTCTGACGTGAACTGTACTCCGTTGTCAGTCAATAGTGTTTCAGGAAATCCTTCCCTTAAAAATACCTTGTACAGAAATTTTAGGACATAACCAGTATCTACTTTACTAACCACCTCCAACTCAATCCATCTGGAAAACATCCACCAACATAATAATGTACCTGTACATGCCATCACACCACGTAACAGGCCGATAATGTCTAGTGTTATCTCTTTTCACAGTAACTTGGGACATCCCAAAGATGACCAGATGGGATATAAGGTCTTCTGAGACTTGTTTATACTTTCACAATCAACACAGGCTCTAACAAACCTCTTGATTTCCAAATCCACCTTAGGCTACCAATATAACATTTTTATATTGCGTTTGGTATGCATGATGCCTGAATGTCCTTCGTGAACACTTGAAACTATTTTGCCTTGAATTCGCTTAGAAGGGATACTTTTCTCACCTCAGGATATAAATTCATCATCCACATGTTACCTCATCACCCACTTCCCCAAAAACTCTTACTTCTTCGCCCAAATCACTTCTGCACTTGTCAGTGCATTAATTCCTTCATCACACAGGTCCACATGGTAGCTGTTTTCTTTGCGCTTCCAGGTTCCGTGTTCAAGGCCCTCCTCCACCCACAGGCACCCGCCTCATCTCTGGGGGTCCAGTGATGATTCTCTCTGCTTTCCTGTTTTCCTCCTGTTTTAGCTTTTTTACCCTTTGCCTTCTTGCGCTTGTTCTACTTACCTTTTTACTATGTTGCTGTATTTTCCACTTAATCTGTGCCTCTGCTTCACGCTGTAGCTTGTCCCCCATGGCCCCACCCCATGCCGCTTCCAGCCTCCCAATAGTCCAGCGCTCCCCCTCCAACAAAACTCCTTAATGCCGGCTATGCGCGGTGAAGGAGGGACCTCACTGACCTTGTCAGTGCGTTGCTCCCCTCACTGCACAGCTTCACCTGGTAGTTGGTGCCCCTTGAGCTTCTAGGTCCCCTGTTTGAGGCCCTCCTCCTCCCGCAGGCACACGCCGGCACCTCATCTCTGGTGGTCCAGTGGTGAGTCTCTCTGCTTTCCTGTTTTCCTCCTGTTTTTACTTTTTTGCCTTTTTCCTCCTGTTTCTTCTTTTTGACGCCTTGTGCTTTTTCTACTTTCCTTTTTACTATTTTGCTCTATTTCCCTCTTAACCTGTGCCTCTGCTCATCCCTGTGGCACCACCCTTCCCCAGCTTCGCTTCCTGCCTCATGCCTCCCAGCTGTACAGCCCTCTTCGTCCCCAGAACTACTGAATGCCGGCCGCAGTGCGGCTGCACTCAGCGGGCCCACCGCTGGCATGCCAAAAGTGCACCAAAGGCAAGTTAGTCTGTGCCTGTCCAGGTCTGAACTGCACCAAGTACCATGAACCCTGGTTCATGGACATTCCACAACCCTGACACCAGCATCCTCCATACGCTCAACACCAGATGCTCCACCACCTGCCACCTAACATCACCGAATGACACCCAGGGCCCATTCGCCTACCACAACTGCAACTGCACCTTTGCCTGCCTCTGCACACCAGACCCACCAACCACACAATCCACAAGAACCGTACCTGACCACCTCAGTTGCATCCTGCTCAACACACACTCCCTCCACAAGAACCCTGTGGAGATCTGGGACCTCCTTAACTCCATCTCCCCCTTCATCACCTTCTTCTTGGAAACCAGGATAACCCCCACCTCAGCCCTGGACATCACCACTGCCATCCACGACAGTCACAAAATCATCCACAAGGACCACCTGATGTGACCGGGAGGAGGCATTACCATCATACACAAAATCACCCTTCGCCTAACAACTAACTCGGATGACCACTTGACCAGCATTGAGCACCTCCACTTCCAGGTCCAGACCGACCAGAACACCACCCTCCAAGGCACCCTCCTCTACAATCCCCCGTTCAGCGAATCCATGGTCAACTTCATCACATACCAAAGCCTCACCTCTCGTCGGACTACATCCTCATCTGTCACCTCAATTTCCACCTGGATAACCTCCATGACTGCAACACCTCATCCCTACGGGAGAACCTCCCCACCAGCAGACTCAAACAACTGGTCACCTCTCCAATCCACACAGCAGGACATACGCTCATCCCCATCTTCTCCACAAGCAACAACATCTCCGTTAGCCACACCTCTGAGCTACATTGGACCAACCACCACTGCATCCACTACTCCTTCACCAAACCCACCGTACACCACCACGCCCTCCACTCTCTTCGCAGAAGATGGAACAAGGTCATTGAAGACCAACTCACTACCTTCCTCAGCAAAACCCCACCACCGACATCCACAGACGCCAATGCCTTGGCACACAAACTCTACCTATGGATCTCCAACTGTGCTAAGACTCTGTCTCCCCTTAAAAAGCCCCCAGGCAAGCAGCTCTCTAAGAAAGCCAGCTGATTCTCTCCTGTCCTCCTAGAGTTCAGTCGCACCTGCAGACAGTTTGAAAAGAGATGGAGGAGCAGCAAGATCTTGGCAGACCACACTGCCTTCAAAACCGCGGTCACAGCACACCACCACCTTATCAGAACAACAAAGAAAATGGGCATACAGGAACGTATCAACACCAATGCACACAGCAGCAAAGAACTCTTCACCATGGTCAAAGAACTTGCCAAACCCACACAGAGACAGCAGATATCCTCACTTCCAAGACCCCTGTGACAACCTCTCCACCTTCTTCCACTGCACGTTTAAGCTACCCAAGACCCACCCCTCCTGCAATGACCGCACCCAATGGCTCCAGGCCCCAGCATACCTTGCCCAACTGGACCAACCTCACCTCTAATGACAACTTCAAGATCATGAAGAGAATTAACTCTGGAGCCCCCTCAGATCATTGCCCTCATCACATTTTCAAAAGAGCCGGCATCTCCATCATCCACGAACTCTGCCGCACCATCAACTGCTCCATAGAGTTTGCCACCTTACATGAAGACTGGAAAAACACACAGGAAACAACCCCCTGCTGATGAAAACCTCTGACGACCCGATGAACCTCAATAACTTCAGACCCATCTCTCTGCTCCCCTTCCCAGCCAAAGTCATTGAGAAAGCCATCAACACCCAAATCTTCAAACTCATTGAAAGAAACCACATTATGGACCTCTCCCAATCAGGCTTCTGAAGCAACCACAGCACCCAGACTGCACTCCTCCCTACTACAGACGACATCCACACCCTCCTTGACTGAGGCGATGTAGCAGCCCTCATCCTCCTGGACCGGTCAGCCACCTTCAACAACGTCTCCCACCAAACCCTCTGCGCAAGACTCCATGACTCCTGCATCCGTGACAACGCCCCACAGTGGATTTATTGCTTTTTCACCAGCCGAACACAGAGAATCAGACTTCCACTGATCTACTCAGAACTCACAGATAACAGCTGGAGAGTGCCTCAGGGCTCCTCTCTGAGCCCCACCCTCTTCAACATCTACATGGCCCTGCTTGCAACCATTGTCAGAAGCCACAGAATCAATATTGTCTCCTACACCAATGGCACCCAGCTAATTGTCTCCCTCACCGATGAGCCCACAGCTACCAAGAGCAACTTCTGCAACTGGATGAAGGCTTTTACCACCTGGATGAAGAACAGCTGCCTCAAGCTCAACTCAGACGAGACCGAAGTCCTCATCCTGGGCGCCAAACCCTCTGCCTGGGACAACTCATCGTGGCTCACAGCCCTCAGAACCCCTCCACACCCACGGACCATGCACAAAACTTTGGCATCATCTTAGACTCCTCTCCCGCAATGAACCATCAAATCAATGCCATCTCATCCTCCTGCTTCCACGCGCTTCACCTGCTTCGGAAGATCTTCAAGTGGAACCCCAATGAGTCCAGGAAAACGGTCACATATGCGCTCGTCAACAGCAGACTCGACTATGGCAACGCAAACTATGCCGGCACCACCTGAAAAACCCTAAAGAAACTGCAGAACATCCAGAACGCTTTCGCCAGCCTTATCCTGAACATCCCCTGCCGTTGCCACATCACCGGTCATCTGAGAGACCTCCGCTGGCTCCCGATCAACAAAATAATCACCTTGAAGCTCCTCATGCATGCCTACAAAGCTCTCCAACTGCCAGACCTGCATACCTCAACCACTGTTTCGCTTCCTACACACCCATGGATGACTCTGCTCTGCCCACCTGGCCCTGACCACCATCCCACCGATCCGCAAGACCTCAGCAGGAGGAAGATCCTTCTCTTACCACGCTGCGAAGAGCTGGAACTCTCTGCCTCTAAACCTTAGGTAATCACCATCACTGATTCAATTCAGGAAGGACCTCAAGACTTGTCTCTTCAACTGAACTGGAGACCCCCCCCCCCCACTGTCCCTTGAGACCCTTACGGGTGAGCAGTCATGCTTTACAAGAAACCTGATTGATTGATTGATCCCAATTGTTCACAATTTTACTCTTCAGAATCTTTAATACATCATTCTCACTATACGCGGCCAACCGCTCTTCTGTTTGTAAAGTGCATGTTCTTTCATTTGCAAAAATATTGGTCACACAGTATTCATTCCATGGATCTAGATCAATTTCTCTGAGCGGTAATGACGTCCTGCTCAGAAAATCCACAGCCACATTCTTAAAATACACAAAACCCCACAATCTCAGAGATAATCGTGCAGTTTCGTTACTACTCTGTGGTTAGAAACTCGGGTGATGGCTTATGATCAGACTGTAAAGTAAATTTTCTTCCCCAAATTAATTTTCAAAAGTGTTCCATCGCCCATACTCACACTAGCATTTCCCTCTCTATCACAGATAATTTTTCTTCCGTGGGTGACAGAGAACGGGACGCGAGCGCAATCACAACTGAGATGAAACACTCCCCAATCCAGAACTACTGACATACATAGTATCATACATGTCACGAAGGATCAAAGAGCTGCAGGGTAGGGCCATTTCCGACAGCCTGTTTAATTTCCTCAAATGAGTTTTAACATCCCTTTTCCCACCCAAATCTGACTTCGTTCTTCATTAAGAGTCTCATTTCATAGGTTTCTTTGTGAAAAATTCTCAATAAAGTTTGAATAGAATTTGGCCAAACCAAGAAATCATCCTAGTCCATCCTTGGATTTAGGGGCAGGAGCATTCCTTATGGCTTCCACAAGTTTCGTCTTTGGTTTAATACCTACATCACTGATCTCATTGCCCAAATACGTGACCTTTTTGTCCGCAAACTCTCTGCAGACAAACCTTTCTCTTCAAGTATACTTAGCTCTTTCTTTAGAACTTCCTCATGATGCTTTCTGTTCTTATCCAATACCAAGATGTCATCCTGGAAGAATGTAACCTCTGAAAGATGCCCAAACAACTGTGACATCAACCAGTGGAACACCACTGCTCCTGTTGCCAGTCCGAATGTCATGCATTTGAATTGGTGACAGCCGAGGAGTGTACAAAATGTTGTGAGGTACATGCCTTTGGGTTCTAATACTACTTAACGGTGCAAATCTAATGTAAAAAAACATCTTGCTTGCCTGGTTAACAACAACATTTCATCAATCCTAGGTAACGGGAACTGATCTACCAATATGTTGCTATTCAACCACCTCAAGTCCACACACAAATGAACCTTGCCAATGGCCTTCCGGCCACAACCAATGGAAAAATTTACTCAGATACCTCCACTTGCTCAATGATGTTCAAGTCCAACAACTTTTTATTAGCTTTTTACCTCATCCCTGACAGTAACCGGAATGTTACGAGCCTTGTGTACTTTAGGTGTGGCCCCTTCTTTAAGTATTGGTGTTTAATTTGCTTTAGTTTCCCACTTCCACCACTGAATACTGAGGGAAACTTCTGTAAAACCCAATTATTTGTATCTTCCTCTTCACTTGATACCAAAACGTGCTCCTTACTTTTATTATACCTAGGCTTTAGTGATCCTTCCATCCAAGCACTGAAGGTCCCTCCTTGGCAATATACAGTTTACACAATTCATGTCTGTCTTTAAACCTGAATATTAATTGCCTGAAACCCAACATGTCTATTCTCTCCCTCTGTGTTATTCTCCGGTGAAATATCTAGTGGGTCCAAATGCCTGACTACTTTAACAATAAAGTACTTTTTCTACACATTCTCAGTGACAATTGTGTCAGGAGACATTGAATCTGCAGCTACCGGCAGAGTAACCTCGCCAAATGAGACCCGACATAAAGGTTTGCTGGTTTCTTTTCCTGAAATATTCAACACTACCTTCCTACTTCCTATACCCTTCACCTCTGTTTTCTCCTCACTCACTTATGAGAAGTCTTCCTAATCGCTCTCTCCCATACATGCCACTTTAGTAGTAGCCTTCTTCTGCTTTATTTTGCACACTCTGGCATAGTGCTCTATTGTACCACACTTTAAACATTTAGCACATTTCGAAGGACATGTATAAAATTTAGCTCAGTGTGAAATACTGTTGCACCTAAAACACACACTCTTAAAGTTCATTCCAAGCTCCAAACTATCCCCCTTTCCCCTTGCCTTCCTCTGGTCGTTGTACTGACCACTGTTCTGCCAACTCCTGTTTACTTTCAGAAATTTTCCCAACAGAATCAACCACCTTCTTTTCCTGCCAAAACGTAGCTTTGGCACAACGATCGGAGAGTCTTGTTTTTTTCTACATTGCTATGATGTCTTTGAGATTGGCTTTCGCTTCAACCCATAACTTCTGTTGAATGGACTTATTCTTGGTCTACATCACAATACGGCTGTGCAGTACTTCATTGTGCAGATTACCAAATTTGCGTACCAGTTTTTTTTTAAAGCAGTTACATAGTGCTCAATACTTTTGTGTTTCTCTTGCTTTCTTTGAAAGAATGCTTGTCATGTAACTGCTATGCATACAGAGGGTGTGAAAGGATCATTAAGATCCAAGATGGCACTGTTAAATACATCCATATTTCCCCCACTTCTTTCAGGTTTCTGTAGCTGGTTGTATCTGTGCATCCCTTCAGGCCCTAAACAATACATACGGATTATTTTTTTCCTCTCAGCCATCAATAAACAACTACTGTTTCCCAAATTGGCAAAATAGTTCAGGTAGTACTCCTTCCATACATTCCACTGGACAGCAGGTTCCCCAGGGATTTCAAAAACTGCTTGGGTGAACTTAAATGCACAGGGTGCAAACTCCCATTGCATGCAGACACATTAACTTCACTGGAAGACATGTTCTCCACCACAGTTAAAAGTTATGAGAGTACAAATCTAGGTATTTTACCTTGAGATCCGTTTTTGGGCTGCATACATCCTTGTCTACACACGCCAAACACTGCAGAGCATTAAATACTTAACTTCAAGGCATGCCCATTGCCTCACCGTAAAGCTCCATAGACACTACCACCTCCGAGCATATTGGTGAATAAGCACTGATGATAATAAAACTTCAAAATTGACATATGTAAATTTTACCCTGTGTGCAATGCTGCATAGCCTAGAGAGCTTTAGTCTCTGAGCGGAAAGGAAGCGTCTTCGTTGATGTGCGTTTAAGTGGTTCCAGGCGTAGGGGGACTCCTGAGTTTCCTGGGCAGCACATGTGAGGATAGGACATACAAATATCAACCGCACTGAATAACATTGTATTTGCTGCTGTAGCCGACTCTAGCGCCCAGTAGGTTTAACTGCCATCCAGCTTGTGATGCTTGCGCTGTACTTACAGTTAAGCGGTACAAAAGGGGGTGGTGATGGACAGAGCATCTGAACCAATCAAACACTCACACCCAGTCAACAGATCTGGGTTTAATCCATCACCATTCTATAGCCCACTCTGCCACCCCAGTTCAGACATGGCCATATGCAAATCAGTCTGACCCTGTGCCTCATGGGAACAGTCCAGTCTGAACTGCCAAGCCATGCCTTCCCTGGACCGGGTTCAAGCTTCCTAGGACCCGTTTCAGGCATTACAGCAGTCTTCAGCCAGGCTTGCTTGAATCCAGTGGCAAAGTGAGCAAAGGACTCACGTCTGAGCATACCCTGCCAACTTATGGCGAACAAAGTGGTACAAAAGGGGGTGGTGATGGAAGGAGCATCTGAACCAATCAAACACTCACACCCAGTCAACAAATCTGGGTTTAATCCATCACCGTTCTTTAGCCCACTCTGCCACTCCAGTTCAGAAATGGCCATATGCAAATCAGTCTGACCCTGTGCCTCATGGGAACAGTCCAGTCCGAACTGCCAAGCCATGCCTTCCCTGGACCGGGTTCAAGCTTCCTAGGATCCGTTTCTGGCATTACAGCCGTCTTCAGCCAGGCTTGCTTGAATCCAGTGCCAAAGTGAGCAAGGGACTCACGTCTGAGCATACCCTGCCAACTTATGGCGAACAAAGCAGTACAAAAGGGGGTGGTGATGGAAGGAGCATCTGAACCAATCAAACACTCACACCAAGTCAACAAATCTGGGTTTAATCCATCACCATTCTTTAGCCCACTCTGCCACCCCAGTTCAGACATGGCCATATGCAAATCAGTCTCACCCTGTGCCTCATGGGAACAGTCCAGCCCGAACTGCCAAGCCATGCCTTCTCTGGACCAGATTCAAGCTTCCAAGGACCCGTTTCTGGCATTACAGCCGTCTTCAGCCAGGCTTGCTTGAATCCAGTGGCACAGTGAGCAAGGGACTCACGTCTGAGCATACCCTGCCAACTTATGGCGAACAAAGCGGTACAAAAGGGGGTGGTGATGGACGGAGCATCTGAACCAATCAAACACTCACACCCAGTCAACAGATCTGGGTTTAATCCATCACCGTTCTTTAGCCCACTCTGCCACCACAGTTCAGACATGGCCATATGCAAATCAGTCTGACCCTGTGCCTCATGGGAACCGTCCAGCCCGAACTGCCAAGCCATGCCTTCCCTGGACTTGATTCAAGCTTCATAGGACCGTTTTCTGGCATTACAGCCGTCTTCAGCCAGGCTTGCATGAATCCAGTGGCAAAGTGAGCAAGGGACTCACGTGTGAGCATACCCTGCCAACTTATGGCGAACAAAGCGTTACCATAGGGGGTGGTGATGGACGGAGCATCTGAACCAATCAAACAGTCACACCCAGTCAACAGATCTGGGTTTAATCCATCACTGTTCTTTAGCCCACACTGCCACCCCAGTTCAGACATGGCCATATGCAAATCAGTCTGACCCTGTGCCTCATGGGAACAGTCCAGCCCAAACTGCCAAGCCATGCCTTCCCTGGACTGGATTCAAGCTTCCTAGGACCCGTTTCTGGCATTACAGCCGTCTTCAGCCAGGCTTGCTTGAATCCAGTGGCACAGTGAGCAAGGGACTCACGTCTGAGCATACCCTGCCAACTTATGGCGAACAAAGCAGTACAAAAGGGGGTGGTGATGGACGGAGCATCTGAACCAATCAAACACTCATGCCCAGTCAACAGATCTGGGTTTAATCCATCACTGTTCTTTAGCCCACTCTGCCACCCCAGTTCAGACATGGCCATATGCAAATCAGTCTGACCCTGTGCCTCATGGGAACAGTCCAGCCCGAACTGCCAAGCCATGACTTCCCTGGACCGGATTCAAGCTTCATAGGACCGGTTTCTGGCATTACAGCCGTCTTCAGCCAGGCTTGCTTGAATCCAGTGGCAAAGTGAGCAAGGGACTCACGTCTGAGCATACCCTGCCAACTTATGGCAAACAAAGTGGTACAAAAGGGGGTGGTGTTGGACAGAGCATCTGAACCAATCAAACACTCACACCTAGTCAACAGATCTGGGTTTAATCCATCACCGTTCTTTAGCCCACTCGGCCACCCCAGTTCAGACATGGCCATATGCAAATCAGTTTGACCCTGGGCCTCATGGTAACAGTCCAGCCCGAACTGCCAAGCCATGCCTTCCCTGGAACAGATTTAAGCTTCCTAGGACCAGTTTATGGCATTACAGACGTCTTCAGCCAGGCTTGCTTGAATCCAGTGGCAAAGTGAGCAAGGGACTCATGTCTGAGCATACCCTGCCAACTTATGGCGAACAAAGCGGTACAAAAGGGGGTGGGGATGGACAGAGCATCTGAACCAATCAAACACTCACACCCAGTCAACGGATCCGGGTTTAATCCATCACCGTTCTTTAGCCCACTCTGCCACACCAGTTCAGACATGGCCATATGCAAATCAGTCTGACCCTATGCCTCATGGGAACAGTTCAGACCGAACTGCCAAGCCATGCCTTCCATGGACCGGATTCAAGCTTCATAGGACCGGTTTCTGGCATTACAGCCGTCTTAAGCCAGGCTTGCTTGAATCCAGTGGCAAAGTGAGCAAGGGACTCACGTCTGAGCATACCCTGCCAACTTATGGCGAACAAAGCGGTACAAAAGGGGGTGGTGATGGACGGAGCATCTGAACCAATCAAACACTCACACCCAGTCAACAGATCTGGGTTTAATCCATCACCGTTCTTTAGCCCACTCTGCCACCCAAGTTTAGACATGGCAATATGCAAATCAGTCTGACCCTGTGCCGAGAGAGAGAGGCTTTAATTAACTGAACTTATCCAGAAGATTTCCCAGTTAAATACAAGTCCTGAGGCTTTGACAATTCCAGTTGTTCCTTTGTACGGAGATAAGCATGACAGTCCAAAAGCTCCAGTTTTTACTCCATCTGTAGTGCAGCCAAGAAAAGAGCCCTTAATAGTTGATGACCAGGCAAGTGAATGCAAATCTGTAATTTCCCTGATGGATTTACCCATAAGGGAACCAGAAGACAGTTCACAGAGAAAGAACACTCATTTTAGTTCAAGAGAAGTCCAGATTGAGTCCTCGTCTGGTACTAGAAGTGCCACAGTAGTGACTCCTGAAGAAATAGATTGATGGACCCGAGAACAAGAGAAAATAAATCCTCAGCCAAAACCATTAGATATTTACAAATTAAGAATAAAATTGGAAGAATTAATGGCTGGGAACATGGGATTGGACAAGCTGAACACCCTTAGTGAGGAATAATTGCTGAAACTGTTACAGAAATGGGGAGAATCAGAAAAATGGAAAGCCAGGTGGGCAAAGAAAAAAGAAGACAGTAGATCCAAACAAATGACTTCTGAATATGTCTTAAAAGAAGCTGACAAGGCAGAATAATTATATCCTATGAGAGAAGTGCCAGGTGGAGGATATGTACATGCTTCATGGTCCAGACAAGATATTGTGTCATTTACAAATGATTTCCCAAAAATACGAGAGAAACCTGTAGAGTGGTATAGACAAGTTGAGAGATGTGTTAAAGTTCAAAAATGCCTCCTGAAAGATCTAGATAGGTTCTTTGACTTTGTAGTTCCTGTAGATTTATGGACAGAATGTAAAATTGCTGTTGATTGGCCAAGTGAAGAATACGCCAGAGACCCAAAGACAGGAGCTCCCTCAGGAGAGGTGATGAGGAAGTACAACCAGGTAATGCTGTACCTGAAAGGAAAGGTGCCTGCAAAAGAAACTGATTGGACACGAATAGATAGAACTACTCAGAATAGAGATGAAACTGTACATTCATACTATGAACGACTGTTACAGGTGTTCAAGACATACAGTGGCTTGGATAATATTGAGATGAAGGACATGACCCACTTCATTTATCGATTTGTGTTAGGATTAAGACCTGAAATTTCACAGTGAATTAAAGACAATAAAATCTGTTGGCAAGCTAAACCTATAGATGAGGTCCTAAAATATGCGAAGTATTGTGAAGATGATCTGGAGAACAAGAAAAAGGAACTAAAAGAAAAAGTCATGTGGGCACAAGTAAAATTAGCAGAGCACCAAGAACAGCAGTTAAGCAAAATGACGAATACTCAGAATCAGAACCCCGTGGGTGGAGGAAAACCAAGGGTAAAAATGAGCAGAGAGGAGGCCAGGAATAAGTTCCCCTGCCATGGGTGCGGACAGATGGGACACTGGAGGGACGAGTGTAAGGCTGTGCAGAATGATAATGTGCAAATTAATGATTTAAATCCACAGGAGCAGAATGAGGGACCACGGAAGACCCAACAACAGGTAAAACAGAATCAGTTGCCTTGTACACCTAGGCCAAACTATAGGAGCAAAGCACAACAGGGCGAAGAAGCAGAGGTTTGGGAAGGAAGGGAGGATAGAAATGCAGCAACTTTGCAATTTCTGTTAAATGATATATTCCTCTGTGATGAACCTTACTGATGGTGCCTGAGGGGGGAGGACGAGGAGTGCCTGCTTGGCGCCTCCTTACCGGTGGACCAGTCAGGGCCATACATTGAAGGAAAGGTTGAAGGAAATGACGTCACCTTCCTGTTGGACACTTGTGCTACCCATTCTACTGTGAGAACAGCAGACGTTCCAAACCTACCCCTCTCAGGAGAAACGATCCAAGTAGTGGGCGTTTCTAATAAATTAATTAGTACCCCAGTTACCGAACTCATGGAAATTAAAATAGGGAATTTCAAAGAGATGCATAGATTCGTTGTTTGTGATTCAAGTCCTGTGCTGTGAACCTACTAGGACGAGATTTGCTGTGTAAAATGAACTGTACTATCTTTTGCACACTAAATGGAGTAGAAATTCAGACCCCAGATGAAGACGGAATCTACAAATTAATGCTGATAAGACCTGACTCAGAAATAAAAAGACTGACAATACAAGACGTACCGGAAGAGCTCCAACAGACAGTGAAACCAGAAGTATGGGATTTCACTGGGAAATATGTAGGATTAATGGCAAATGTTGACCAATTAAAATTTCCATAAAAGAAGATGCAGTTTACCCGAATACTAAACAGTATAAAATGAGTGCAGAAGTGAAGGCAGGAGTTGCTATTGAAATAAAAAGGGTGTTGGAAGCAGACATCATACAGGAGGTATTGAGCAGTCCTTGCAATTTGCCCATAATTGGAATAAAGAAACCAAGTGGTAAGTACAGGGTAGTACAGGACCTGCGCAAGGTAAATAAAATTGTTGTTCCTTGCTGTCCTATTGTGCCAAACCCTGCAGTGATCTTGTACCAAATACCATGGAATGCTGGATGGTTTACTGTCATCGACCTATGCCATGCATTCTTTTCAATTCCATTTCATCCAGACAGCAAATTTCTTTTCTCATTTGAATTCGACAGTCATGTTTACGTCTGGAATCGTGTCCCTCAGGGGTACACAGAGAGTCCTTCGATTTTTAATCAAATTCTGAAAAAATGCCTTGAATCCTTGGTATTGCCTAGAGAATCAGTCCTGGTGCAATACATAGACGACCTCTTGGTGGCGTCTAAAAGCAGGAAAGACTGTGTCGTTGACACCATTGCCTTACTGAACCATTTAGGTGAAGGGGGACATAAAGTGTCACCAGATAAAATACAGTTCTGTACCTCTTTAGTGAAATATCTGATACACCAAATAGAGAAGGGTATCAGGAAGGTTACCACAGAAAGAATTAGGATAATTCGAAACATGCAACTACCCAATACCCAGAAAGAAATCAGAATGTTTCTTAGAGTTGTAGGATACTGTACGCAGTGGATTGTGGGATTTGCAGTCCTAGCAAGACCATTGATAAAGATGACAAAGAAAGGAGCAAAAGACCCAGTGGAGTGGGATGATGAAAGCATGACAGCTTTTACAAAATTACGAGAATGTCTGTGTACAGCTCCCGCATTAGGAATGCCTGATTACTCGAAAGAGTTTGGACTGTTTTGTGACACACGAGACAATTGTGCACTTTCTGTCCTGACCCAAAATCATGGTTTAACCAGACGCCCTGTAGCGTATTTTTCCTCAACTTTTGATCCAGTGGCTGCTGGATTACCTGGATGTCTGAAAGCAGTAGCTGCAACTTGCATGAGTCTTGAACAAAGGGAATCCATTATTATAGGACATCCTGTAACTGTGCATGCTCCACATGCAGTTGTAATTTTGTAGACCAGAACCAAAACTCAGTACCTCACACCTAGTCGGCTGACTAAGTATGAAAGAATTCTGGTAGGTGCAGGAAATGTAACCATTGCCCGATGTAATATCTTGAATACAGCTACCCTCCTACCAAATTCACTCACAGCAGGAGTGAAGGGAGAAGTTGAGCATGACTGCCTTGATCTGACTGAGTATAGCACAAAACCACGTCCAGATATAAAAGAAGTGCCCCTAACTGATGAAGATTACGAGGTGTTTGTGGATGGCTCATGCATGAGATATGAGGATGGAGGTTTAAGTGCTGCTTATGCAGTATGCACTTTAGGAGGTCCAGTGGTAGCCGAATTGGTCGCATTGGCAAAAGCCTGTACATTTGGGAGGAACATGAAAATAACCATATACACTGATAGCCAGTATGGTTATGGGGTTGTGCATGACTTTGGCCAATTGTGGCTGCAAAGAGAGTTCCTGACTTCTTCAGGTACTCCTATCAGAAATGGAAATTTTGTGCAAGAATTACTGGAAGCAATCCAGTTACCAAAAGAATTGGCAGTGGTCAAGTGTGCTGCTCCCAAATCTGGCGATGACAAAGTGACAGCAGGTAATCGATATGCTGACCAACTGGACCAACATTGTGCCAAATACAAAATAGCAATCAATACAAAGATGGGGGTAGGCGGAAACAGCTGCCAACGTATGGTGTTTGAAGAAATAAAAACATGGGAAGAAGTGAGAGATTTGCAGAATGCAGCAGAACCAAAGGAAAAGGAAAGGTAGAGAAAATTTGGTTGTCGGAGAAGGAATGAGGATGGTGTCATTGTTTACCTTGATGATATGCCTGTGTTGCCAGACTGCTTGCTTGCTCCTATGGCTAGATTGATACATGGAGATACACATTTAGGAAGAGATGCAATGATACGTGTCTTTAGACCGACATGGTTCAATTCGAAATTCAGAAACATAGCAGAGGCACTCTGCCAGAGGTGCTTAGTATGTCAACAATTCAATCCAGGAAAGAAAACAGTAGTTTTACCAGGTACAATTGGAAAAGCAGAAGGTCCTTTCATAAGATTACAACTTGACTTTATTCAGTTACCCCCCTGTCGAGGAATGAAGTACGTCCTCGTCATTGTCTGCCTATTTTCAAAGTGGGTGGAAGCTTATCCTGCACGCAGAAACGATAGCATCACTGTAGCCAAATTGTTACTTAGGGAACTGATACCAAGGTACGGTTTTCCAGTCACAATTGAATCAGACAGAGGTAGACATTTCCATAGCGAAATAATAAGACAAATCTGTGAAGCATTCAAAATTACACAAAAACTACACTGTGCATATCCCCCAGAGGCTTCTGGAGTGGTAGAACAACTGAATGGCACTATCAAGTCAAGATTGGGAAAAATGTGTGAATCTACTCAAATGGAATGGCCTGACGCTTTGCCCCTTGTCTTGATGGGGCTTAGAAGTATTCCAGATCGCAAGACAGGCCTGAGTCCCCATGAGATTCTGATGGGAAGAGCAATGCGGCAAGCATGGGTACCAGGACACAAACTGATAAACATATCTGATGATTTGGTACTAGAGTACTGCAAGCAACTGGGTAACCAAGTGTGTTCTATCTCTGACCAGATTGGGGAAGACGCCGTCGCCAGACCAGCAACTCCAGCCCATGACTTGAACCCAGGTGATTGGGTTGTAATTAAGAAACATACTCGGAAGAGTTGCCTTGCACCGAAGTGGGGAAAACGAAGACAGGTGATTCTGGTTACCACAACAGCGGTGAAGTGTGCAGGTGTGCCAGGGTGGATCCATGCCAGCCATACAAAGAAAGTGACTGAACCAGAAGAAACTGAGGCTGAAGGTTGTGCAGCTGAGGGGTCTCCTGAAATTGGTCCTGCAGTAGCTGAAGAAGAACAACCGAGCTCCAGTCAAGATGATTGGGTCCCAGTAATCGACCTGACTCTCGATCCAATAAGAACACGAAGACAAACCTACCTAGATAGAGAGTGGGATAGTGAGGACGAGACAGGAATAGAAGATAATCAGATCATCGAAATCCAAATAAAATCTGATGATGAGGAAGGCCAGGTAGGGACAGAGTAGGTTATCAACACACCTCCAAGAACTCCTGAGCCTGAAAAGGGACAGATAGAAATTAGAGCAGAAGTTCAAGCGGAAGAAAATCAAAAGTTCGAAGTGCTTGAACAGGATCAGATAGAAATAGATAAATGTGTTCCGGAAGAAGAAATTGAAACAGAACAAAGTCAAATCCAGCACATACCTGAACAAGGCCAGTTTAGTAACCAGGCAGAAGAAACTGAAATAAGACCTGGAACTAGTCAGACAGAGAAGGAAGAAGACACTGAAGTAGATGTGCCACAACTGAGTGAAAATAAAAGAGCCTTTGAAGAGGGCCAAAGCACAGTGCCAGTTAAAAGATTCAAGAAAGGAGATAAAGTACTGAGATTTGTCAAAAGACTGAGACTAAAAACTATTGACGAAGAACTTGAGCAAGAAAATCAAGACTACAGTAAACCTGACCAGTCTGGAACAAGGCCTAAAAGAAGAAGTGCCCGAATAAAAAGACTAAACAACAAGTATCAGAGTCCTGAATGGACTTATCTGGTGTTGGAAGACTTTGAAAACCTTGAAATATGTGACGAAAGTGATGAAGAATTGATTGCTGACCGGACTGACGAAGAAGTGAAACCAACCTGAAAGTTGCCCTGTGTAAGCAACCTGTGTAAAGTTACAAAGAGGGGTTGGAGCTTCTTTCGAGCCAAAATGTCTGATTCCACTGTGAATGGAAGACCGAGACGAAATTGTTGCAAAACATGCTGCAAAGTATGTTTTTGTAGTATAGCATTAGTACTGATATTATGGATAGAACTAACAATAACTATTCCTTACATGATGAGTAAAGATACTAATTTGTACCCTACTAAACCAGTGACAGAGGACACAGAAGAGCTACAAACAGAAGACGCACCTCAATGAGTAGATACACTAGAGAAAGCAGTTAGCCTTAAACAAACTAGAATGGACTTAGATACACCAGATGAGGAAGGACTACATTATCATAGAATCAAGAACAAAACTCATTTAAACGTATTTGCAAACTTGTTAGTACACTACGTAGAAGCAATGGAAATAGAAGACTGTTTCGTCTGTATGAAGCCACCATCTACCACTAACCTATAGAATTACCTGTAGTATTTTAGCTAGTTTATTCTATAAGAGAGGACGGTTACAGTATTATTACTCAAACTTAGATGTGATATTTTCTGAACTTCCTGTGCGAAGAAATCTGAATCCTGTACATACTACTAGAGACGTAGCAAAATACATGAGTGAATATTTCCTAACTATAGGTAAAATAAGTATAGATGACGCACACAGAAATAACTTGACCTGTACATTACACGAACAAGAAAAAATGTTTCTAAATATGGTAGAGAAAAGAAGAGAGAGTTTCCAAAAGAAAGCAAAGGACAAAAATCAGAAAATTCCCAAGTGGGCTGAAAATATAGAGAGCACCTCAAATGGTGGAGCTAATGCTGCATTATTTGCTGGATTTCGAAACGAAAGGGAAACTTTGGCTTCACAGAGAAAAGACTAGTTACTATAATAACATATTCATTGGTTCCAGTGAATGCGAACAAAATTACAAGGTAATTGGAGGTTGGGGTTTCAAAGATGGGTCAGAGCCTGTGTTTCTTGGAATTTATTATATATGTGGGAACAATGCTTACTTCAAATTGCCCGACCATTGGTATGGAAGTTGTTATTTTGGTATTGTCTTCCCAAAGATATACCATATGGGGAATGTCACTGGAAGCACTGAAAACACTAATGGATTAATACGTAGTAAAAAAGAAAGTGTAGGAGAAATAATAGGTGATATATTTAGTGCAGTGATACCTACAGTGGGAGTGGCTCTGAATACACACAGGATTTGCAAATTGTCTACAGTAGTAGATCGGTTATCAACTGACGCTGCTGGAGGCTTCCTAATGGTTAATACCGAAATGGTTGCGATCAGATCTATGGTTTTACAAAATCGACTTGCTCTTGACACTTTATTGGCAAAAGAGGGCGGAGTCTGTAGAATGTTGAAAGTGCAACATTGTTGCACCTATATTCCAGATAAAAGTGTTGGAATTAAGAAATATGTGAGAAACATTACTAATTTGGAAAAAGAGCTCAAACCACTGGAGGTTGATAGTGCCTGGAAGAGACTAACTGATGGTCTCTCCCCTGTAGGTAGTTGGTTTTCTAACCTAGGTAAAAGTCTTGTGAGTAAAATACTGATGCCAATAGCGGGAATAGGCTTATGTGTACTCATCATAATAATTTGCTGTAAATGTCGGAAACACAAAAAGAAGTATGCTGTGAATAAGAGAGGAATTAAACGAAATGTGGAAGAACTCGAACTAGAAGAATTAAATAATACAATTTATAAAAAGATTAAAAATTCTCACCCTAATAAAGATGCAGAGAAAAGGCTGAATAGAAAATTTGAAGAGATTGAAATGGGTGAAATGTAAAAAGTTGGCATCTGGTTCCATTAATTAGTGATGATAGTAAATATCATCAAAGAGGGGATTGATGGGGCAAGGATTCACACGTTAAGCGACTTGCTTGTATCATGAACCTCAAATAATGTTAATAAACTAAACCAACATGTTCGTGAGGCTGAATAGAAAATTTGAAGAGATTGAAATGGGTGAAATGTAAAATGTTGGCATCTGGTTCCATTAATTAGTGATGATAGTAAATATCATCAAAGAGGGGATTGATGGGGCAAGGATTCACACGTTAAGCGACTTGCTTGTATCATGAACCTCAAATAATGTTAATAAACTAAACCAACATGTTCGTGATACTAATATTGCACATTTTTACACTACACGGGCTGTCCCAGTGCCGCTTGCCTATGTGTTTATTAACACCTTGGCTGCTATGGCTTTTCCCCTCCGGTGCTGAAAGATCCACATCTGCACTGTTCATGACGAGCTCAGCTCGTCATAAGCACACGACCAGTGTGCTGCATGACGAGCTGAGCTCGTCATGAGCAGCGAAGGGGTTAATCCTAATACGCTTGCATTCTAAAGATGGCCGCTGCTACGCGGGAATGTAGACTGCGCATGTGTCGGTCATACCCATGTGACGTGACGTACTCGCAGTTCTGGTGAGAAAGTGTTTGCTCATGCGCAATACAGATGACATGGCCGCTCTGTATTCTCACGTGCTCTGAGCTTGCATTGCCGCTTTCACAAAGCTGTTTGTTCTGCACTTACCCTAATGCTATAGTTATTATAAAAGTAATGGGAATAGTATAGAGTATACAGTGAAATCATTTATTCTATGTAATAAAACTGTTCTTTTCCATTTCACGTAACACTTCGAAAACTTGGCCTGTTCTAACGTGATATACTCCATTTTGCTTGATTCTGAGTCTGCGCGAGATCTGCAAGTCTCCACAGAAATGACCTTTGGACGGAAGCCAGCTGGCAACCCAAGCCAAGATGAGCCTGGGAGAAAACCTTCTGACATAGTCGAAGAAGCCGAACTGTACTACATTTGTAACAATTGTATATGAAAACTGTATTCACCATTGTTATGTGAAAACATATGTCATGGGAAAGTAAAATTCGAGGGGCGGGTAGAAAATTCAAATTAGGAGCATGAGAAAATCTAAATTTTAGGTGGTGTGATGACTTAACCTCCTCCTTTGTCCAATCAAAATTGGGGATCCTTACACTTGCAACATTGGGGGGTGGTACACTGACCCAAAAAACAGTATAACTAGCGTAGGTTTAGCTACAGAAATTGTCCGACTTGTCCTAATAGCTAACCTGTCACTGACCCAACGCACTCTATAGGTGACTGAACTCAGAGAGCTGCGAAGCACTCTGTTGGGAGGTTCGAGAAACCCATTTGGGGTTTTACTGCAGACTTAAAGTGCTGGCGAAGCACTTTGCTGGGAGGTTCGAGAACCCAATCGGGGTTATTGGCAGATTCCTTGCCGAGAGGGAGTAGCGCAGGCGTTGCAACCGAAGCTGCGGGTGTTGGTCATACCCTTTGGAGAACCCGGTCCTGATCCAAATTCTGGGGTTATCCTGTCCTGACTGTCCATGAGCTGTACCTTCCCGTCTTTTCCAAACTGACCCGTGGCCAAGGTTGGTCTTCACTCTATCCTAGGTAAATATAAAGTCCGTGTGGGTGATTGCTTATCTATATTATCTTATCTATATTTGCATTTCTAACTCTCGAATATTGCAAAGCGCAATTGCATATGTTCCTTTTTCTCCCCTGTCCCTTCATAAATAAGATTTCACGAATTATTTGTCTATTTAGCATGTTCCACTTTTTGACCTACCTTTAGACAAATGCTAAATCGTCTTTTTATATAGTTTATGTTCCATTCTCACCCTCCCTATAGAGAATAAGCAAAATCTGGATCAATCAAATTGTATAAGTTTCATTTCCTGTCAACAGTTAGTGAATTACGAAAGTCTACTTTGATTTAGCATGTTCCCTTTCTTTACCCGCCTCTAGTGAACTTTTGAAAGTCTGATGATCTAAATTAGCTTGTTCCTTATTTTCACATTCCCTTTATTTACGATTTCTAAATGATTAGTATTCTCTGCCTTATTCATAGCTATACGTTATTTCTAATTCTAGTTATAGATAGTCTTATCTGTGACAATCTTATGCTCATGACATATGATGATGTTGATGATTAGGTAAAGGTTTTAAAAACTTCCTGAGTCTGTGGTTATTATAAAGAGTGCAAACAATTTTAATTGATATTATATTGTGATGACTGCTTATCTTTTGAGCTAGCTCCCTGATCCATTGTCATCTTAGGTACCTGTGACGAGGATTGGTAAGTCAGGTACATTGGAAATAAATAGAAAGGAACAGGGTTACTGGTAGTAGAGTGTAGGCTACCTGATTATTAAATAAGTATGAGAAATAAATTATGGGCCCAACTGTGCATATTTGGTAATAAAATAGTCGGGTGACCTGCGTGCTCTATCACCTGTCCGGCAGTAACTGTGGCATGGTGCGGTGCTCGACTGTTATGCAGGTCAATGCCTGTGCAAGCACCAGGATTGGCTTGCCTGTAAAATGCAAGCTGTGGCCCGCAGGTGCTTTCGAATTATACAGCTGCCATGAAGTGGAGTGCACTGAGGTTTTGGTAAAGTTAGTTGCTGCTCCCTCATTCAACCATGTCCAGACATTAGATCTGGCCGAAAATTAAATTAAGACGGCATAATTCGTGTGATTTCAGGAAATTACACCATTACGCCACTTCACGTAATTAGGTGCCATGCGCATTACAAATTTACAGAAAATTGGTTAATTCGAGTCATTTGTGGTATAAATTTACTGAGAACACAAAGGAACAACAGAATACAAGTGGCTGTTGTTCACAGTGCTCTTGTTTAAATACATCCTTGCACCAAATAGTGACGCAGGAAAGTATTTCACGTTAAAATATAGTTCAAAAAGACAGTTTTGCCTTTTTTAACAATTCCATGTCATTTGGTTCTAATTTTGAGTGACTACATGAAAGCAAAGTACGCAAATTTCGTTCACCCCTAGATACCAAACAGAATGGTAATTTTTCGGTATATCTGCTTTCGCTTTAAGTAGTTTTTCTCAGGATGCGGCGCAGTGCAATAAAGACTGATGCTGACATTGTTGAAATGTTGATCTCACTGTCCCTGACGTACCTGTGGTGCTGACTTGTGTGTCATTAGTTGGTGGTTTCATTTGGTGCAGCTGTGGAGGGGTGTGGTGCAGGGTTTGTCAATTACCCCTATTGGATTGGTAAGCGTGTATGTATCATGAGACGTTACTTTTCAGATAACATTATGTTTCTGTGTATACATTTAGCTCTATGTGTAGGTATTATTAAATCCGTATTTGTAAAGCACGAACTACTCACCCTTAAGGGTTTCAAGACGCTGGGGGCCGTCGTGGAAATTAAGTGAGCTATTGCCCAGAGTCACATGGTGCTGGGCTGAGCTGCCGCCGGAGCCGGGGATCGAACAGTGAACCCTGTGCTCAGAAGTCAGCTGCCCTGGCCACACCACCACACCTCTCCACTTTATTGGAATATTTTGGAGTGATATATTTGTGGATCTTGATACATGTTATACATGTTATTTATTTCCTGTGACCGTTTTAGCCACTTGTGGAATTTTATTTCCACATAATGTTTTCCGTGAACTGCTGCACCACTGACCATCTGTTTCATTTATTCTATCTATGTGCCGGTAGTGTTATTCCCCGTCTCCTTTGGGTTCTCTATGATTTTATTGAAGCCTGGAGGTGCAGTGGAGGAGAAGGACAAGTTACATGTCAGGCTGACTCTTCCAGACCATCACCTTTTCTGAGTCCCTCCACACATGGGGAAATTCCTCCAGAATCATCAGCCTTTGATGGTAAAGGATATAGGAAAAGAAACAAACGTCAGTGGAGGTGACTAGCGACAGGTGGTTTGTAGTTATGGGAGAGCAGGTAAAAGAAAGGAGATAGACAGTGACCTGAAAGGTAGTGAGCCATAAAACACAGAGGCCCAGATTCTTGTAGCTGTCACGGAACGCAGTGCAGCATCCAAAAGTACTGGGCTGTGCTGCATTGCATGACAGGGAGAGAGCCGGAGAGCGCCATATTCACAGATGTGCCTCTTTCCTCCCCTCTCCCTAGCGCCGGTGCTGATTTTAGCTGCTGAGCGCCATTCACACACATTAGCACCATAGTGCTTGGGTTTGTGCGTGAGTCTAGCATAGGTTTTGTGCAGGAATAGTCACATTTCTGTACAGAATACTATGCTTAGACAAGTGAAAAAGGTTTTCCTACTTTGTTTCTGTGCTGCACAATGCAGAACATATGCAAAATTGGAAAAGCACAGAGGAATTAAAACATTTATCCATTTAACGCCTGCTGTCAGCTTTGTTAATTTTTGATGCTAAACCGTTTCTAGTGATTTTTGAGAATAGGGTTTAGCATCACAAAGCATGGGTGGTGGCACGGCTACGCACATGTACTACCCATGTGACACCCCCTTGATGCAAAGTCATTCAAAGCAGCATTTTGCGCTGCTTTGTGTTACCTTTCCATACAAACTAACTCAAATACTAATTTATGTTGGTTTGTTAATCCCAAAAAAGGTTTGCTGTCAGTTTAGTGTTACAAAAGTAATGCTAACCCAACGCTAACCCTTTGAGTATCCCGGCCAGAGAGTAATAACAGAGATAGAGTGTGGAAAAAAATTAAGACTGCTTTGACAGAGGAGAGGAACATTCGTAGGTGGGGGGATGGAAATAGGAATATTGAGGGAAGCGACAAGTACTAGACATCTGAAACAGCAGGGAGAGGGAGCAGTGTTAGTGTAGAAATGACAGTGACAGTTTAAAGGTGGCAGCAATAGGGGCATTGACAGGGAAAAGAGGAGCTCTGATAAGAGGAAGGGGCACTCCTCACCATGTCCAGTATTGAGGTCCAGTATTGATGCAGCATTCACATACATTGCATGAAGCACATAGGAGGTGTAATGAAGATCTTCAAATCTGTCACAGAAGCTGGAGGAAGATTGACAGGGACCTTCCCTGCAAGTAGACACACTTATCAATAGGAATCTCACCATTTGATGTAATGAATGCCTGGCCTTCTCTTTCACTCTAAAGTAAGCACTGATCATAGTCATGAAACATGCTCAGTAAGGGATGGAGTGAGCAGCAAGATGGGATGGGGCCTGATATTTACTATGAATTACTAAATGGGCAATTTAAGTTAAATGATCCAAGTGGCAATGATATACTACTTGTCTGCTATACAAGTACTAAATAAGAATAGAAATGTTTGAATATACATTAAATGATGCAATGATTGGACGTATGGCTTATGGTGATGACATAAACAGCACATATGTGAACAATGAAAGGAAAGAACAGTAAGGTATTGGAGAAACTAAGGTATGAAATGAAATGCAAACCAAAAGGGAAGTAGCAGAAAGGACAATGTGAAGAAAAGAGCCTTTACCCCTTGTCCACCTAAGCTTTGGAGTCTGATGGCGGACTCAATCGCGCCCACTCTTCGGCATATATGGAATAATTTTATCTCCATGTGGGTGTTTCCTGATTGTTGGAAACACGCCATACTCCTCCCTTTGAAAAAGAAACCGAACGGAGATGTGGCGCATCTCACCAATCTACGCAAAATCTCGTTACTGGCAGCACCAGGCAAAATGTTGGAGAAACTGATTCAACGTCAATTGAATAGATTCACTGAGGATAATAACATCTTGCACGAAACCCAGTCGGGCTTTAGACCCGGTTTCAGCACCGAGACCGCATTGATCGAGGTGGCTGGTGGTTGGGTGGTCGTTAGATTCAGGGGCATCTGCTATGCTGGTGCTCCTGGATCTATCGGCCGCCTTTGATACGGTCGACCACAGCAGACTATTACAGAGTTTGGAGGAGATTGGCCTTCAGGGACAAGTACTAGGGTGGTTGCGTTCGCATCTGCTTAATAGATCACAGAAGGTGGCACTGGGCGCCTTTTCCTCCAAACCTAAGCGAGTGGGCTGCGGGGTTCCACAAGGCTCTGCTCTTAGCCCGCTACTCTTTAATGTTTATTTAGCCCCTCTTTTTTCTTTAATTGCTAACAGGGGAGTCACGGCAGTCTCGTACACCGATGACACCCAGCTTGTCTTCCCGTATTCTGAGGTGTCGGAGGCAGCGTTTGCCAATTTCAAAGGGTGCCTTCGCGATGTAGCGAGCTGGTTGAACACAAACAAATTGAAACTGAAAGCTGGTAAAACGGAGGTTATTTTCTTCGGAAAATGCCCTTACCCCTCTTCAGAGCTGTGGTGGCCAGCTGAGATGGGTCAGGCGCCCCTCCCTAGCACAAAGGCAAAAAATCTGGGGGTGAAGTGGGATGATAATTTATCTTTCTCTTCCCACATCCAACAGGTCGTAGGAGGCTGCTTAAGCAAACTGAGGAATTTGCAAAAAATTCTCCTGCTTCTACCTGAAGGCTGCCGGAAAACGGTAATTCATGCTATGGTCACCTCAAGGGTGGATCATGCCAACGGCTTGTACCTGGGCTTGCCCAAATACTTGATTCAATGGTTGCAAACCGTTCAAAATGCGGCTGCGAGGCTGATAGAGTTTATCTCGTACAAGCAGCATGTCTCTCTGCATTTGCGCGCACTTCACTGGCTGCCAGTAGCAAGCAGGATAAAATTTAAGGCTCTGACTTTGGCTTTTAGAGCCTTACAAGGGAGCTGCCCCAAGTATCTAAAAGCTCGACTCCCCAGATATACACAGGCGAGACTCCTACGCTCCAGCTCTCTACTCCAGCTACTCGTTCCGCGAGTAAGAAGGGCACGTTTGAGGCAGGACTTTCTCGGCCAAAACGGCAAAGCTGTGGAACACTCTGCCGCCTGTCATACAGTTAGCCCCCTCAGAGGCTGGTTTCAGAAAGGGCCTGAAAACCTGGCTTTTTACCCATTAGATCAGAGCCATGGACTTCCCCTCACCACTTCCATCTCTCGTACTGTACGCTTAGCGCCGGAACACTCCCGGTTGAGGTAACCGTACGCGCTTTACAAAATTCTGTATTATTATTATTATTATTATTTACAGTGTGGCTCAGGGGTGTTATGCATGCTCCTGACCCCCCCCCCCCGCCCCTCCCTGTGGTGCAGCAAGGCCCCTTATTTCTTCAGGTGCCACGATTAAGCCAGAGGCCAATAATTATCTGGGAAATATGGGAGAGTCAGGGACCCCACCGATCACATTCTGCAGTGAGACACATCTTTTTGTGTTCAGGCACTGGTTTGGCTGGATGGCCCCAGTGGAAACGAACCAGGGGAGGATCCTGCTCTAAGGCAAATGAGTGTCGCCCCACTGCTTTCAGCAGTGCATAAACAGGAAAAATAAAATGATAATAGCACAATGCCATTATAATTGTATTTTTCCTTGCTGAGGCAGTTTTGCGAGGTGGAGCAAGGCTGCTCACAGAACAGGGGGAGGAGTAGTTAGGGCACTTCCTAAGTGTACATGATGGTTTGGGAGGCTGCCTTAGGCTGGCCAAATAGTCATGTACACTTTGCATGTTCTCCACCAGGCTGCATTACAGCCTGGGTGGAGAACATGCACAGGCTCATAGTCCCCGTCTGAGTACAGAACCACAGTGCGCAGACCAATCACGACGCTGCTATCATGGTGAAAGCAGCGTTGTGATTGGCTTAGGGGAGCCTGTGTGCTTGCCGCTTCTGTTTCGGGACTCGTCGGAAGGGAAGAGGAGGAGAGACCCAGCCGGCCGAAGAGGTAAATGACTTTTTACTTTTCTACACCCCAAAGCCACCCCCGATCTGTGCCAGACACCACTGAAATGAAAGTGTACTCCAAAAATGGCAGGAGAGTATCCCCCGCTATTGTCAAATGTCACCTCATTTCTGCACACCAGTGCTATCAGTACTGTGCAGAAATAGCCTCTTGTTCTATTGGAAAGCTTTAAAATGTACTACCTGTCTCTAGAACACACACTATAAATCTAACCTGTTGTTGAGAAAGAATAATAAAAATAATTTTTTTACCTGAAATGTAATACCTAAACTCCCCTGATATAACTGTAGTTCTAGTTTCTATCTTTGTGAGTATTTGCGTTAAACTGCCTTCTGTTGAGAGGTCTACTGCTGCTGTGTTTTTCTACACTGCTAGGGTGCTTGTAGGCCTTTTTTCTCTCTTTGTGCACTGTCTTGGATTTTTGCTTGAAATCTTTAGTCACCCTGGTAAGAGGGAACCCAGCTCGTCTTCTAGAAGTGTCCGTGCTCAGCTTCAGAGCGGATTCACTTCAAATCACAATTGTCTTCTAGTTATTTTGCTTCAACCAGAAGAAACCCTACTAGCCACACTTTGTGTACTTGGAGTAGGATTTCTCATGAAAGGAAAAGTTATTGCTGTAATATTGGATGCTCTAGTAATGCCACAAACAATGTAGGTCACTCTGTTGCACGGAGAATGGAACCATATAACCATATTGACTTGGACTACGATGGGCAAGCAAGCTAATTTGTGGTTGGTACGCATAATGATCAGTGGCGGAAAGCGTGAGGGTCCTTAGTCTGACAGTAATGGTAGTGTTCTACAGGTGAAGCCTGGCATTATGACCGTGGCCCTGCTGGTGTTTCCAGCTTTCCTGTCAGCTTTTGTTCAAGAAGGTTGGTCCTGCACTAATGAAATGTTGCATTCATTAACCCTCCCCACCCCTGGGGGACTAAGGAGGGGCAGAAGAAAATAGGGTGAGTGGCCTGTGATGTAGTGGAGTAGAGACGCTGTATCACGTGTGGGAAGGCCTGCCCGGAAGGCATATGAAAAGGAAACTACAGTCCCTTGTGTCTTGCAAAAAATCCACCACCCTCCCTGTTACGGTTTGGACGTAATAGTTAGTAAAAGCAGGATTTGGTGGATGAATTGTGATGTTACTATGAATTGTTGCTGGACGTAGGTGGCATAAAAAGGCTCAGGGAAAATAAAAAAGGCATGAAGTAGGTTGGGTAAATTGGGAAGGGGGGTCATAAATAAGAGGAAATGGGGAGAATGGGGGAGTGGTGCAAGTGAAGGCCTTCTGGACTAGAGATGATAGGTCTGAATTTAGATTGGAGTGAGAAAGATGAGCCAAGGGATAATGGGGACCAGTAGGCCCAGAGGCTAGTAGATCTCAATTCATGAAGGAATGATTGAGCCTAAGGCAATTGGCTGCCAGTTCAAATTGCATGGATTGGACCAAATATCAGAGAAAATGTGAAAATATATGTGCAAAATATTGTGTCAAGAACAACAAGGACACAACTATTATGAAGATAAGTTTCTATGGGTAAGCACTGTTGTACTGTTTAGGTCTCCAATATTTTTGACACAATATTCTGCTCACACAATATTTTTTTTTATTGATATTCTGTCAGACAACTAGGACAAATGGGAGCTGAAACTGACTGATAGGGCCAAAGTACTGAAGGTAGTTAACTGGAAAAGCTGGAGAGAGTGTTAGAACCAAACAGTTGGGTTGACTTGCTTAGCAGTTGGATGGGTTTGAATTTTCTTCAATGTATTAGATTGATGCAAGCGACATTACTAAGGTGTACGGTTTGAAGGGTGAAACATTTGAACTTTTTCCTGCCACCATAATTAAAGGCCCTTTTTCACAAGCCCAAAATGAGTCTATGTGGTCTGTTCATCTCCAACTACCTAAGTTAGGATCCCATTCAAGCAAACTCAAAGATAATTGAGATGCTGCTGGAGCAGCCCTGAGACCCCCACAATACTTGTCATCAGAGATGGTGGAGAGTTGAGACGATGTCAAGCAAGCGTAGATTACCTAATCCATGGAACAGCAACTCTGCTGGAAAGTACTCTTCTAAGGATTACTGGTTGAAGCAGGGACCTCCCTTTTACTATCCTCCTGCATCACCTCTGAGTAGCATGGTATAAACATGAGCCACCGCTGGCCTTCAACTTGGAAGAATGCTTCTAACATGCAATTAAGGTCACAAATTGTACAGGTTCAGGAACTTGTTATTAGAATCTTTAGGTCCACATCAATCCTAAAAAGGGAACCCCCCTGGTCTAGGACGGTTTACTTAATGTGTCTAGCACCCTTAGGGGTTGACCTGCACAATTCTAAAGTCTAAAGAGCTACTGCACCTAACGCTCAGACAGACAGCATCTTCGTGTGTCCACAACCACTGGGATATTTTGGCATAACAGTAACATGGTGAAACTAGGTGTTTTAGAATATAAATTGATTTTGATATTAAACCCATTAGTTTCTGGTAAGCCCTACCCCGATCCCAAGGTACTTTGAGGTCCTATATTGCCAGTGGACTACATTATTTTTACTGCTCAAACTAGGAACCAAGGAACCAACATTCTTGGACTTTTTTATGATTCCGCTTTTATTAGACTGTATTTGCAAGTTCTTCTAAACATTTCAGCATAATTCTAAGAATTTACAATAGTAAGTTCAATTGGGTAATTCCATATCCTGGTGATTGTCTTTTCTATACACTGCTTCCCCACTGCACATCAGTAAGCTTCAGTATTAAAAACTGTCAGCACCCTCAACAGCTCTGGAGCTAGCCACGGTGCTGGACGCGCATAGAATGACAATGACCCCTTGTTAATTATGAGACAAACGCTGGGACAAGACCTCCACCATGTTTGTGAATTACAGAACAGGGCCCTAACCTGCATGTATTTCCCTGACTTTCTTGAATGGCTAAAATCTTGAGGCTACCACCATTCTCAGGATGTATGACGGTACAACGCGTACCGTCACAAAGCGTGCTTTTACAATGCGTCCCTTACAACGCAAGTCGTTACCACGACTTGCGTTGGGGGCGCGGATTGAGAATAGTATAATTTACTATTCTAACACCAGTCCCCGTGGACACTAGTGAAGGTGTTGGAATAGTAAATATACTATTCTTAATCCTCTAGCGCCCTCCAGCGCAAGTCGTGGTTACGACTTGCGCTGGAGGGCGACTGTACTATATAGCTCCATGGTATTCATTAAAATATGCATGTGTATGTGCCTTTATTTGAAGGCTCAGCTTTACATATGACCTTGTGCCCGGCATCCTGGTCTGCAGTTTCACCTTTGAGATTGTTAGAAAGGCCCCATAATTTCCTGGTCCAGGAAAAAATGAGATGTTGGAGAACCAATGGGTCCGGGGAGAGGGAGTCATTGAGCAGGTCAAAGAGTAGACAATATTCAGGGAACAAGAGAAAAGGCTAGACCCTGAATACTCTTAAAGACAGTATAGAGAAAATGATGCCGTGTCTGAAAGTGGGATGTTAGCCAGTGGAGAGACGGGGACATTGACAGAAGCTGGGAGGTCTCCACTGCTGATAGTGATACAAGCGCTGCACAGGAATAGAGGCGGTGACAACTATAACACTGCTCTGGTATTATCGATGCCCAACAATGTAAGCCACGAGAACTATAACCCTGTGATGATTTTAGTGATCAACAGCATGGAAACTAGGAGAACTGTAGACCAGTAGGGATATTATCGATGTACAGCAATGTAAGCCATGAGAACTATAACCCTGTGGTGACTTTAGTGATGCACAGCAATGTGAGACATAAGAACTATAACCCTGTGGTGAATTTATTGATGCACAGCATGGAAGCTATGAGAACTATAACCCTTTGGTCAGGGTCATCTTAACAGCACTAAAGGCCCCCCGGCACAGCAGTCCACCTGGCCCTGCCTACAGAACCACTCAAAGGGAAACAAATGCGTAATGGAAAATGTGGGTTAAATTTTGGTCTGCATGGGGCCCCTATGCTCGTGGGCCCCCAAGCAACTGCCCAGCGTGCCCAGGCGTTAAGACGGCACTGCCTGTGGTGACATTATCGATGCACAGCATGGAAGCTGTGAGAACTATAGCCCTGTGGTAATACTGAGGTAATACTATTGATGTAGAGCAATGTGAGGCATGAGAGCTATAACCCTATGGTAATTTAATCGCTACACAGGATGTAAGCTATGATAACTATTGCCCTGTGATGATTTTACTGAAGTACAGAAATGCAAGTTATTAGAAGCATAACCTGTGGTGATATTATGGATGCACAGCAACGTAAGCCACAATAACTATAACCCTGTGGTAATATTATGGATGCACAGCATGGGAGCTATGAAAACTGTAACCATGTCGTGATATTATGGATGCACAGCATGGGAGCTATGAAAACTGTAACCATGTCGTGATATTATGGATGAACAGCATGGGAGCTATGAGAACTGTAACCATGTGGTGATAATATGGATGCACAGCAATATAAGCCACAAGAACTATAACCCTGTGGTGATGTTATCAATGCACAGCATGTAGGCTAGGAGAACTATAACCCTGTTGTGATACTATTCATGCACAGCAATGAAAGCCATGAGGACTGCAACCCTTTGGTGATATAATCAATGCACAGCGTGGAAGATATGAGAACTGACTCTTTGGTGACACCATCGATGCCCAGAAATGGAAGCTACGAAAACTACAACATTGTAGTGAAATTGTCAATGCATAGAAATGGAAGCTGTGAGAACTATAAGCATGCGGTGATATTGTCGGTGCACAGCAGTGGAAGCTATGATAACTCATCCTTTGGTAATGTTTCAATGCACAGAAATGGAAGCTATCAAAACTATACCCTTGTAGTGAAATTGTTGGTGCACAGAAACGGAAGCCATGAGAACTGTAACCCTGACCTGATATTGCGATGCTCAGAAACGGAAGCCGTTAAAACTATAGCCATGTGGTGATATTATCGGTGCACAGCAATGGGATCATGAGAACTAAAACCCATGGGTGATATTACCAATGCCCAACAATATACGCCATGGGAACTTTAACCCTGCGGTGACGTTGCTGATCTACAGCAATAGAAGCCGTGGGACCTATAACCTAGTAGAGGTACCAGATACACAGCAATGGAAGAAATGAGAGCCTCATCGTTGGGGGTTATATCAGTGATGAACACGTACAAAGGATCTGACAGCCCCATCCCTAGGCTTGCTAGAAGCAGTGTGCAGGAATGAGTGTTATGAAAGGTGTGAGAAGTTGGCCTGATATGTAGTGTTTCCAATTCTGGAACCACTGGGTATCAGTCCAAACAAGCCCCAAAGATGTCTGGTTGTAAGTCAACCTTGTTAGACAAGCTATCCTAGAGGTAGCATGGACTAAGCAGCCTTAAAGGCTTAACTTAAGAGGTCGTGTTAAGCGAGCTGTTTTACCACATACAATCCTGTAATCAAATGAAAGGACACCACACAAGTATATATTATAAAAATATATGTATTTATTTCTAAATTACCCCCCAGTACTCTTTATGAGGAAAGGGGCACAAGCGTTAAATCAAAAGCACAGTATAACATACAAAGTTGCACAATTTTGGATAAGGGCCGGTGGCCACTCAAACCATATACTAAGAAAGTGGTATAAGAGATACCAATCGAACAGTGGTTAGGCCTAGGGCCTAGGGATTCGCTGGGAGCAGTCAGGACTAGCAATGCTGAAGTCGGGAGTAGCCCACAGGAGACGGGTGCAGCACGGAAAGTGCGGCTCGCACCAATGCAATGTCAATGGTGCGTAAAAGTTAGATAAAGTGAATTAAAAGATACTTCCGCTGAACCTAGAGGAACAAAACTTTAGACACAGACCCTAGAGGTGTGTACCAGTGTGGGAACACCGGCGTTGCAATGTTACCTCACCCACAGGCCGTGGGTGCACAGGGTCGAAGTGGCGTCGGGTTTTGACACGCAGGCTCTTGGTGCTTGAAGCTGTTGCAGCTGCAGGCGATGTGAAGCAGAAGTGTCCGGTGCGATCCAAGGGTGGATCGAAGTAGAAAAGTACCTGAAAGCAGAGGGGACAGAGTCTGGGTCACTCAGCAGTGACTAGGGTGGAACCAGGACGGAACCAGGCAATATCGGGCGCAATCAGGTGTTTGTCGATAGGCTTCTCTCCGCTGTCACGTGGGCTCTGGGGCATCTGCGACGTCCAGGAGCAGGTCACGATCTGTCCCACGTAGGCTCTCGCCGTCAGCACCGTCGGCTTCAAGATTGCAGCAAACAGCACTTGGCAAAAGCAATCCACGCGGAACCGGGAGATTGCTTATCACTCGAACCAGGAGGGTCAGAGTGGGGGCTCCTTTTCACAGGAGCTGGTGCAGATCTGGAGCAACCAGAAAAGCAAGTCGTATTTGAAGTTTCGTCGGCACAGGGGCCACAAGCCAGCTGGCAAGTGACCGGGCCAACGCGTCGAGCCGCCACAAGCAGAAGGGCCCCACGCAGCACTCGTTGAGTGTGGAGGGGGTAGCTTTGGTGCAAGTGTAGCTCGGGGTGTGGGCTTCTCAAACCCCGGTGCACAGCTTCGAGGATCACTCGTGGGCTGCACGGTCAGCGTCTCGTGGCCTTTTCAAGATGGCGTGCCCCACGCTTCCGGTCACCTCCACTGGTCTCAGCTCTGCAGGGACTGTGGATCGGGCAGGGAGAAGGCAGGCAAGCTTAATCTCGTCGATCTCTGTCGCTCGAGTTCCGGCAGGAACTGCAACAAAGCAAGGGTCGAGGGCTGGATGTTGCCTGTTTGCACAGGGTGGTCACTCCTTGACCACAAGGGAGATTCTTCAGTCTTCTGCGTTGAGTAGAAAGTCGAAGGGTCCAGAATTTGTTTCTTATGTTTCTTCAGGATGATCTGAGTTGCATTGGCACTGCTCCCACTCTTATTCGAATCTGGTGGGCTGGACATCCTGCTAGGTCCCCTCCTATGGGTGGGACCCAGGAAGGGGGTGGTTACACCCCTTTCCTTTGATCCAGGCCACGCTGGGACGGGGGCTGGAAGGCCCCAGAACCGGTTTGGCCGGATTATGCAAGGGGCAGCCTTGTGCTCCCCAGGCAGTGTCTGGTTTCTTTGAAACCTCCCTACTCCAATCCACTATCTCCTGTCTGGGGTGGTTTGACACCGCCCTGCGACAGGAAACCCTTTGTCCAGGCCACCATATGCTGAGTTTCGGTCAGCAGCAGGAGGCCAGACCCGTGTCTGTGGCAGGGGCATCCATTTTGTGGATCTGAGGCTCATTTTAAATCAACCACGTTTCAGTAAAGTAACATGTCTTATCCCTCTAGAAGGGTGGAATGCTACCCCCGTCGCCAGAACTGGCGAGGGGGTAGTATTCCAATTCGTATGACACCTTACACGACATGTTTTGATAAAGCCAAACCAAAGTTGCTATATAACCGCGAGGATTATAAGGCGCTTAAGAGTATATGGTATGGCATTATCCCGGATCAGCTTAGGGAGTTGTTCCCGACAGCTGCAGACAGGCTCAGCTCATGCCAGAGCTCCATCTCACATAAAACCACGCACTCTGCCTCCAGGATTGATGAGGCCTTCCATAGGAGTGGCTCACAGGCTATATACGTGTCCAGATATAGGTTTAGATATAGGTATACTATATCTAAGCAAGGGGTGATTACACCCACTTGCCCCAGCTGAGTGATCAGCCAGTTGTGTCAATTTAAGAACCAGCCAGGGGTGGCAAAAGCTATGCTTCAGCCCCTGGTAGGCCTTGGTGGCACCTATGCCCTGAGCACCTATAGTGCATGGTACAGGAGCTGACAAGGAGTCCATTTCCAATTGTGGTATGTACCTATAGCACACGTATTATAAATTTAGAGAGAGAACAGCAGGCTGGGGGTCTGATTAGCAGGCCCACAGCCTCAGTAAGTCGAACACCAGTGAAGCAAAAAGCAAAAATTGGGGTGACCATAGAATAGCAGACCCTACTCTCCTACATAACCCCCCCCCCCCCCAAACGCAGGGACATTAAACTTAACCTTGACCAGATAAGTCTTCATGTTCTAAGTGGAAGTACCTGGAGAGACCATCTGCATTACCATGGTCAGTCCCTGGGCGGTGCTCCACTGTAAAGTCCATCCCCTGTAGGGAAATGGACCACCTGAGCAGTTTGGGATTTTCACCCTTCATCTGATTTAGCCACAAGAGGGGCTTATGGTCTGTCTGAATTAGGAAGTGAGTACCAAACAAGTATGGCCTCAACTTCTTCAGGGCCCAAACCACAGCAAAGGCCTCCCTCTCAATAGCTGACCAACGTTTCTCCCTGGGGGTCAGCCTTCTGCTAATAAAAGCAATGGGCTGGTCTTGACCATCTTGATTAAGTTGTGAAAGCACAGCTCCCACCCCCAACTCAGAAGCATCTGTCTGTACAATGAACTGTTTGGAGTAGTCAGGACTCTTCAGGATAGGTGCAGAGCACATGGCCTTCTTCAGGTCGTCAAATGCCTTTTGACAGCTAACTGTCCACTGAACCTTTTTGGGCATCTTCTTGGATGTCAAGTCATTCAATGGTGTCACAATGGACCCATAGTTCTTTACAAATTTTCTGTAATACCCAGTCAGGCCCAAGAAGGCTCTGACTTGTGTCTGGGTAGTTGGAGGAGCCCAGTCCTGTATGGTCTGGATCTTGCTCTCCAGGGGTTGAACTTGACCCCCACCTACTAGGTGGCCCAAGTACACAACCTTGCTCTGCCCTATCTGGCACTTAGTAGCCTTGATAGTCAGGCCTGCCTTTTGCAGGGCCTCCAGAACCTTCTTCAGGTGGATCAGGTGATCCTCCCAGGTGGAGCTAAAGACAGCAATATCATCTAGATAGGCTGCACAAAAGTCATCCAACCCAGCAAGGACTTGATTCACCAACCTTTGGAAGGTGGCAGGTGCATTCTTCAAACCAAAGGGCATTACCACAAATTGATAATGTCCACTAGGGGTAGAGAATGCTGTTTTGGCTTTTGACTCTTCAGCTAGTCTGATTTGCCAGTAGCCAGCTGTCAAATCAAATGTGCTCAGAAACTTGGCAGAAGCCAATTTATCAATGAGCTCATCTGCTCTTGGAATGGGATGAGCATCTGTCCTAGTGACAGCATTGAGACCTCTGTAGTCCACACAAAACCTCATTTCTCTCTTCCCATCTTTGGTATGAGGTTTTGGCACAAGGACCACTGGGCTAGCCCATGGGCTCTCTGATGGCTCAATCACTCCAAGCTCCAACATCTTTTGCACCTCAGCCTTTATACAATCCCTGACATGGTCAGGTTGCCTGCAGATCTTATTCTTCACAGGCAGACTGTCACCAGTGTCCACCTCATGGGTGCACCAGTTAGTCTGGCTGGGTGTGAGTGAAAACATATGTCTGTGGGCCTGCAACACCTGTCTGCAGTCCACCTGTTGCTGCTCAGTGAGGCTGCCTGCCAAGGCTACTCCATCAACTGAACCATCATCAGGGTTCTGGGAAAGCAGGTCTGGGAGAGGGTCACTCTCTTCTTCCTGTTCCCCATCTGTGGCCATGAGGAGACTCATGTCCTCCCTGTCAACAAATGCTTTCAAACGGTTTACATGGAGCACCCTGTGGGGGCTCCTAGGGGTGCCAAAGTCAACCATGTAGGTGACTTCTCCCTTCTTTTCAATGATAGGGTAGGGTCCAGTCCATTTGTCCTGGAGAGCTGCTGGCCCCACTGGGTCCAACACCCACACCTTCTGCCCTGGCTGGAACTCAACCAGAACAGCCTTTTGGTCATGCCAAGCTTTCTATAATTCTTGACTGGCCTCAAGGTTTTTGGATGCTCTCTCCATGTATTCAGCCATCCTGGAGCGGAGACCAAGTACATAGTCCACAATGTCTAGTTTAGGCTTTTTGAGAAGTAACTCCCATCCTTCCTTCACCAAACTCAATGGACCCCTCACAGGGTGGCCAAACAAAGTTCAAAAGGGCTGTAGCCAACCCCCTTCTGTGGGACCTCTCTGTAAGCAAAGAGCAAGCAGGGTAAAAGGATGTCCCATTTCCGCCTAAGCTTCTCTGGTAAACCTTTTATCATTCCCTTTAGGGTCTTGTTGAACCTTTCCACAAGCCCATTGCACTGTGGATGGTAGGGTGTGGTAAACTTGTAGTTTACTCCACACTCTTTCCACATTGCTTTTAAGTATCCAGACATGAAGTTGGTACCTCTGTCTGAAAGAACCTCCTTTGGAAAGCCCACTCTTGAGAAAACTGCAATGAGGGCTTTTGCCACCACAGGAGCTGTGGTGGTCCTCAGGGGAATTGCCTCTGGGTACCTGGTGGCATGATCCACTACCACCAGTATAAATCTGTTCCCAGATGCTGTTTGAGGATCCATGGGACCCACAATGTCTATTCCAACTCTTTCAAAGGGTACCCCCACCACAGGTAGTGGTATCAGGGGGGCCTTTGTTGTGCCACCTGACTTACCACTGGCTTGGCAAGTGACACAGGAGCGACAAAACTCCTTGACATTTTCTGACATGTGAGGCCAGTGAAAGTGTGGAACAAGCCTGTCCCAAGTCTTATTCTGGCCTAAGTGTCCTGCAAGGGGAATATCATGGGCCAAGGTAAGAAGGAAGCCCCTAAACTTCAAAGGTATGACCAACCTCCTGGTTGTGCCAGGCTTGGGGTCTCTAGCCTCTGAATAAAGGAGTCCTTCATCCCAATACACTTTATGGGTACCTTGAGCATTCCCTGCAGCCTCAGCAGCAGCTTGCTGTATGAGGGGTTCAAGTGAAGGGCAATCTAATTGGGCCTGCCCCAGGTCTGCCCTTGAGGGTCCCCTGGTCCCCAGAAACTCAACCTGTTCAGGTTCAAGTTCATCTGAGACAGTCTCCTCTTGGACTGCAGAATCAGTTTCCGGTGAAACTTGATCCTCAACCTGGGACAAGTGGGAAGGCACACCCTTAACCCTCTTGCTCCTTCTCTTGGGTTGTGGTTGGTCTATTGTTTCAAGATCCACCACTGGTTCAGGAAGGCACTTCTTAGCCTGAGACCTTGTCACTGCAAGGACATGAGCTGAAATCCCTAGCATTTCTGCATGAGTCCTGTACTCCACTTCTGACCAAACTGAGCTTTCAAGATCATTGCCTAACAGACAGTCTACTGGGAGGTCTGCACTCACAACAACTTTCTTTAGGCCATCTATCCCCTCCCCAGGAGAAGTTCACAACAGCCACACTATGGGAAGTAGTGGAGTTGCTTGCATTGGTCACTAGGTAACTTTCACCTAGTACAATCTGACCAGGGTCCACAAAGTCAGGTGTCACCATAGTGACACTGGCACAAGTGTCCCTGTAGGCCTGAGCCAGTTTCTCATTGATTAAGGGAGTCTGCCTATATTTGCCCAGGTTACTGGGGCTTACTGCAGTGGTCAAAGATAAGTCCACATCATATAGGAGAACTGCCTGTGTGGGGATTCTGACTAGGCCAGATTCCACCTCAGTACCCAGGGTCAACCCTACTAAACCCTTTGGCTGTGTACCACCACTGCTAACTGTACTAGGGGGTGCAGGTGCTTTAGGAGCTGCAGTGGTGGGGACTGGATTTTTCTTAGTGCATTCACTGCCCCAGTGTGAAACTGATTTGCAGGTATTACACCAAGGTTTCTTTGGGCCATCATTCTTCTTTTTCTTGTTTCCATTTTGGGAACCCCCCTCCTTATTGCTAGTTTGGGGGCCTGAAGACTTCTGGTCCTTTTCTTTATCTTTCTGATTCCCACCCTTCTGGTCTGTTTTCTTCTGGTCACCTTGGTTCTGGTTTTTCTGCTTAATCCTTGTTCTGACCCATTTGTCTGCCTTCTTTCCCAATTCTTGGGGAGAGGTCAAATCAGAGTCAACAAGGTATTGATGCAACAGCTGGTTCTGACAGTTATTAAGGATCTGCTCTCTCATCATAAGATTGTACAATCCTGTATAGTCTGAAACTTTACTTCCCTGCAGCCAACCCTCCAGAGCCTTAGTGGCACAATCTACAAAATCAGTCCAGTCCTGAGTCTGTGCTTTTTGGGTGTCTCTGAACAACAACCTGTATTGCTCAGTGGTTAGGCCAAACCCTTCAATAAGAGCACTCTTCCGAACAGAGTAGTTTTTGGCATCCTCAGGTCTAACAGTGAGGAGCCTGTCCCTCCCTTTCTCAGAAAAGGAGTACCATAAAATTGCTGCCCACTGGTCCTCAGGGACCTGCTGTACCATGCAGGCCCTCTCAAGAGCAGTCATCCATTTGTGGATGTCATCCCCTTCCTTGTAGGGGGGCACAATTTTCGTCAGGTTTCTATTGTCATAGGCCCTGTCTTTTTCTTTAGGAACTTTGCTGCCACCAGTGGCATCTAAGCCACACAATTTTCTTTCTCTTGCTAAAGCAAGTTTAGCTTGAGCCAAGGCCACCTCTTCCCTTTCTATTTGGAGTTGGACAGCCCTCATCCTGGCCCTATGCTCTTTTCTCTGGGAGGGAGTCATCCCTCTTTGAGATTCTCTTGAGGCACTAGAAAGATGAGAGTCCCCTGATGGAGATCTCACCCTCCTGTTGCCTGGGAGAATTTGGTTATGAGATCTGGAGTGGTGCTGGCCCTCTCCATTCTCATGTAGGTCTAGGTTGGCCTGGTTAAGCCTGGCAACCTGTACCTGGTTCACCCTCTGATCCTGATCTTCAGGCTCATCTACATCTGAGCCTTCCTCTTCCTCTTCCTCCTCCTCTTCTTCATCTTCTGGAAGATTCTCATTCTCAGGGGAGTGTATCCCTTCACCTGATTCTAAGGGAGCCTGACTCACCTTATCTAAGTCATCCTTTTCTAGGAGAGCTACTAGGGAAGGAATGGTAGGGCCTCTGCCCTTTTTTAGCCCCCTGGCTGTGCACAAGGCACTCAGGTCTTTGTGGCTAAGGTTGTCATATCTGGAGGTTGTCCCTATAGGATCAACTATTACAGGAGCAGAGCCTGAGGCTCTACCTGTATCAGACATGACTGCTAGTGAGGTGTAAGTGATGCACTTACCTACACTAAGTGTTTTCCTACTGTACCTTGCTAGTGAGTTGTAGTCAGGGTGTGCTAATCCCTTTAATCTACAACTACTAAGTTCAGTAGAACTTAATATGCTAAGCTTTTGATTTATATGTACCTAAGGTACTTGATGTGATCTTTCAATTTGATGTAAAGATTGCAATGGTAAAACAAACAGCAAGCTCAAATCCGCACCGCTGCACACCAATGTGAGAAGTTGGCCTGATATGTAGTGTTTCCAATTCTGGAACCACTGGGTATCAGTCCAAACAAGCCCCAAAGATGTCTGGTTGTAAGTCAACCTTGTTAGACAAGCTATCCTAGTGGTAGCATGGACTAAGCAGCCTTAAAGGCTTAACTTAAGAGGTCGTGTTAAGCGAGCTGTTTTACCACATACAATCCTGTAATCAAATGAAAGGACACCACACAAGTATATATTGTAAAAATATATGTATTTATTTCTAAATTACTCCCCAGTACTCTTTATGAGGAAAGGGGCACAAGCGTTAAATCAAAAGCACAGTATAACATACAAAGTTGCACAATTTTGGATAAGGGCCGGTGGCCACTCAAACCATATACTAAGAAAGTGGTATAAGAGATACCAATCGAACAGTGGTTAGGCCTAGGGCCTAGAGATTCGCTGGGAGCAGTCAGGACTAGCAATGCTGAAGTCGGGAGTAGCCCACAGGAGACGGGTGCAGCACGGAAAGTGCGGCTCGCACCAATGCAATGTCAATGGTGCGTAAAAGTTAGATAAAGTGAATTAAAAGACACTTCTGCTTCACATCGCCTGCAGCTGCAACAGCTTCAAGCACCAAGAGCCTGCGTGTCAAAACCCGACGCCACTTCGACCCTGTGCACCCACGGCCTGTGGGTGAGGTAACATTGCAACGCCGGTGTTCCCACACTGGTACACACCTCTAGGGTCTGTGTCTAAAGTTTTGTTCCTCTAGGTTCAGCGGAAGTATCTTTTAATTCACTTTATCTAACTTTTACGCACCATTGACATTGCATTGGTGTGAGCCGCACTTTCCGTGCTGCACCCGTCTCCTGTGGGCTACTCCCGACTTCAGCATTGCTAGTCCTGACTGCTCCCAGCGAATCTCTAGGCCCTAGGCCTAACCACTGTTCGATTGGTATCTCTTATACCACTTTCTTAGTATATGGTTTGAGTGGCCACCGGCCCTTATCCAAAATTGTGCAACTTTGTATGTTATACTGTGCTTTTGATTTAACGCTTGTGCCCCTTTCCTCATAAAGAGTACTGGGGAGTTATTTAGAAATAAATACATATATTTTTACAATATATACTTGTGTGGTGTCCTTTCATTTGATTACAGGATTGTATGTGGTAAAACAGCTCGCTTAACACGACCTCTTAAGTTAAGCCTTTAAGGCTGCTTAGTCCATGCTACCACTAGGATAGCTTGTCTAACAAGGTTGACTTACAACCAGACATCTTTGGGGCTTGTTTGGACTGATACCCAGTGGTTCCAGAATTGGAAACACTACATATCAGGCCAACTTCTCACAAAAGGGCTTCCATTAGGAGAGATATTAAAGTACATCAATGGTGGCTGGCAGGTGTCAGTGTCTATTCATTGACGGGGAGATCACTGATGCTCTGGTGCAGAAGATGTGAGTGTGTATTCATTGAAGGTGATATTAGTCATCCACAGGTACATGCGGTGCCAGTGTCTGTTCATTGATGGTGATATCACGGATGCACAAGCATAGAAAGTGTGAGTGTCTCCTCAATGACAATGGTATCACTGATGCACAGGCATAGAAAGTGTGAGTGTCTCCTCATTGACAATGATATCACTGATGCACTGGCGCAGTTGATCTCACTGATGTAGAGATGCAGAAGGCGTGATAGTCCGATCACCGAAATGCACAGGCAGAGAGGATATGAAGTTCCATTACCCTAAGGGTGATACCAACAACGCATAGATATAAATGGTATGATGTTTCCCTTCCCTGATGGTGCTATAGACCATGAATAGTTAGAAATGGCATGTCTTAGTCTTTCGACTAAGGGTAATTTCAACAATGCAAGGGAACAGAAGTTGTGATGCTTTCATTCTCTGGGGATGTTTAAGTCCTGCACAGGTACAGATGCAGTGAGGTTTCCCCTTCCTGATGGTGACATCACACATGCATAGGTAGATACGGTTTCTTTCTGCTGTGTGTAATATCAACGATGCATGGGAACAGGCCTCACTTCTCTGAGAAATAGGGGGGCACAGACGGTGTGAGACTTCCCTTGCCCTCCAGGTGCTATTACACATGCATAGGTGGACATAGTGTCAGGTTTCTTTCCCCTAAGAGTGACATCAACGATGTAGGGGAACAGAAGCTGTACACAAGAGGGGTAACACACCTGTGCAGGTAGCGGTGATGTAAGTTTCAATTGCCCTGCTGGTTTTATCACTGATCCATGGGTACCGAAGGTGGCAATCTTACCAGAGTGATCTCACCCATGCAACATATGTAAACAAGGTGATGTCAACAGGTGTGATATCAGTGTTGCTGGGTTGAAGCATAAGCATTATGCAGGAACTAAAAGTGCAAACTATTTGGGGGTGGGGCAGCATTTGTGAGGCTGAGCTACAGTGAGGCTCGGTACCCGAGGGTTAGGGTTTTGTACTCCTTCAGTCTTGCACCTCACGGGCCAATGAGCTCATTTGTTCAATTTCTAGAATGTGCAGCATTGATTCGAGATGCCGGCACGGGTGATAAATGTTCGCTAAGGCTTGATTAGATTTTTGTAAAACTGTCTTTGAAACAATTAAGGCAATGGCTGGCTCGGTCGGAACGGGACTGACGAGCTGTCAGCTTCATCAATACCTTCTTCACACTGAAACCCTGCCATGCTGTTAGCAGACAGAAAGAAACCTGTCCGCCCTCCGCCTCGCGCTCTTAGCAGGACAACACCTTATCTTCAAGATGGCTGACTCTCCCCATATTCAAGTGAAGCAACATTGCAACCAGGTGTGGAGGGTAGATGGGCTGGGATCAGCGGAAACACGGATTACGATACTCTAGAGATTGGAAGGCACAGTAGGGATTTTGGAGATAGAAGGGTTGGGGAGGGGGGGGGGGGGACGCCACACAGTGTCCAGGTAACACTGCCCTCTGAATGCATGTGCCAGTGGTGAGTGCTGGAATGAAAGCAGTGTGAGAGGGTGCATGGCTGACAGTTCTCGCTGCAATAGTGTCCTTCAGAGTTTTGGCGTGAAAAAATAGTCGGAATGCACACAGGGAAGAGTGCTCTCAGAACTGAAGAGCTCTCGATAAACCCCTCATTCTTTACCCACTTTCTCTCCACCTATATCTTTATTCTGCTTAATTTCTGCAGGTGGTGGGCATTGGAAGTCATTTTTGGGGTCCACACCGTATTTCTTAGTATCAGATTTTGACTTAGAGCAAGAAAAAGAAGGCAGAAAAGGTAAAAAGGAGAAACACAAGATAGAAAACAATGACAGAAGGAGAACTAAGGGATAAAACCATGTAAAAACGAGATAGACAGGAAGTGCTGGGTGGTGGACAAAAGCAGTCTGAGATAAAATCAGAATTAGAGACCCTGGCACTTGACAGCCCCAGAGTTCATCAGCAGGGGCTGTAGGACCCTAAGAAAAAAGGTAGGGCACTTGTTTTTCTATGACTTAAGAACTGGCTGGTTAGTGTAACGAGGCAGGTTGAAAGGGACATGAATGTGGTGTCTGAATGGCCTTGGAGAGATGCAAATCTGGAAATCGCCAGAAGATTGACAGAACATGAGTTCAATGTCTGAGTTGGTAGGTCCCATTGACCACTGGTGTACACTACACAGAAATTATTTATGGACCCCTGGGGAAGAGATAAAAGTTAGGTCAGTAGGATGCACAAGAGGTTTCTTGGCCACCTGTTGACATAGTGCTTAAGGGATCAGAGATCTACTGAAATATATATATATGTGAATCACTTCAGGATGAGGGATAAAGTGATGCATCTCTCCAGATTGAAGAGATTCCCACAGTTTTGCCACAGGATAAAATAGCAAAGATGGCAGCTAACAACTATTAAGTTCTGAGCTCCAAAAAGTATGCAAAATGTCAATTCACCATTTGTGGTATTTTTTTGCATTAAACACGTCTTCAATATTTATTTCTGGATGTGAGGACATATTTTTCACGAAAACCAGTGCAAAATCACTGACGTGAGCAACAGCTATTTGCACTATGTCTGCTCACATTGTTTCCATGCTCTCGGAGCAGGATTTTTATCTGAATGGACTCAAAATTGCACAACATGGCACTGATGGACCAAGGATTCGCATTTAACGTGACTTGCTTAAATTCAGTCCTCTCAACATAATGTTAATAATTAATGAACATGTTTGTTCTATTAATATCACATTTTTTACATAAACATTGGGTATCTAGATGAAGCTTGCATATGTGTTTTACTAATGATAACTTGCTGGCACTAAAATGGCTGCTGCTACACGGGATTTTCTATTGCGCATGTGTCTGTCATAATCATGTGACATGGCGTATCTTTCGCTTGGGGGAAAACTTTTGCTTCTACGCACAAGAATTAAAATGGCTTATTTGTGTAACCGCTTGCATGAAGCTTGCACTGCTGCTTTTGCTAAGCTGTTCGTACTGCTTAACCATAACGCAATAGTTACAAATAAAGTAATGGGAATAGAGTAGAAATAAGTGGTATACAGTACAATCATTTATTCTGTGTTCTAAAATTGTTTCTTTTCTACTTTTCATGTATCCTAATCTTTGGGCCTGGGATGTGCTGTGACTCCATATTGAAAACCTACACTGCGCAGGTGCTGAAATTCACCCGAGTCTACAAGCTATGGCATTGAACCTCTGCCAACATCAGAATGAACTGTGAAAATCGTGGGAAACTGACCATTTACCTCTGTCAGAGGAAGCTCTAATATACAAAGTTATTACAATGTGTTTACTAATAGAACATTCATTGTCGGTGTAATAAAGATGTCATGAGAAAAATAAAATGATGGGCAGGAACATTAATTTAAATATGAGATGCAGAAAGTTTCTTTTGCTATGGTGTGATGACCTCTCCTCCTCTTTTGTCCAATCAAAATTGGGGATTCTTACATTTGCAACATTGGGGAGTGGTGCACTGTCCGAAAAAAATAGTATAACTAGGGTAGGTTTAGTTAGTTAATTTGTCCGACTCATCCGAATAGCTGACCTGTCACTGACCCAACGGTATACACCCGTTACAACGCATCTTTTACTCCGCACTACCATTACAACGCGACTTTTACAACGCATACCATTACAACGCATTGCGCTGGGGGGCGCTCTAGGATAGGGAATAAGTATAATTTAGTATCCAACACCTTCCCTAGGGTCCACGGGGACTGGAGTTAGAATAGTAAATTATACTTACCACTATCCAGCACCTCAAAGCGCTATGCGTTGTAATGGTATGGGTTGTAAAAGTCGCGTTGTAACGGTATGCGGAGTAATAGTATGCGGAGTAACATGGTACATCCCTGACCCAACGCACTCAATAGGTGATCGAGAGCAGAGGTGCTGCGAAACACTCTGTCAGAAAATTCGCTAACCCAATCGGGGTCCGGGAAGCTGAGGTGCTGGTGAAGCACTTTGTCGGTGAAATCGATAAACCCAATTGGGGTTCTGGCTGTTAGCTGCAGAGAGGGAGTAGCGCAGGCGTTGCAACTGAACTGCGGATGCCGGTTTTAACCTTTAGTGGTCCTGTAGTATTTCGAAGAAGGAGACTGAACTGTAGGATTAAGTATAAGTTTATTATAAACAGCCCCACACCTAGTGCGGTGCGTTGGTCAGTTAAGAAATCTCAGCAATGACAGTTGGTGGTTTAGGAAGGGACCAGAGGGAGAGTGGAATGTTGGGGGACCAATAGGAAAGGTGAGGGAACAATGGGTGCTCTCGGCAGGAGAGATGGGTTGACACCGTCACGCGCTAAGGGCACGAGGGGGTTGCAGAACTAGGATACAACACATCTTCCTCTCTTGCGAGTTTTAACAAATAAGCCACGTAATGTGATATAACAAAAACATTTATGTATGTTTAACTAATTGTCTTTAGTCACAAACAAAGTCTTCATAGGGTTTGGGTTTATGGATGGTTCTCCCAAACCTTCCTGTGACCAAGTGGGAATCAGGAACACTTTCAGTGTCAGAGTGAGAATCATTACTGGTTCTACTGAACCTACCACTGAAGCTGTGACCGTCAGACATGGCTTCAGAGTCAGAGTGTGAGTCACCGTAACAACTCCGCATGGGTATCGGAGTGCGAGGACTGACATCTACAGACTGGTCTGATGAGTGACAATCAGCAGAGTCAGTGACAGGTGGTAGATCGTGTGAAATCACATTTCTGGCCATACAACCATGTTCTAAACTGGTCCTATCAACATCAACCCACAAATCTTTGCAATAAGTATCATGTTGCAGTTGGTTGGTAACATTGACTCCATGATGATATCTTGCCAATCTACTCATGTGCCACACTTTCCCATCACTGAGTCTGGCCGCATTGTGATACAGTTCATCAGTGTGAAGAGGAGCGGTGAATCTGCTTTCTCCTTTTCTTACTTTTTTTTCTAAATGAACTTTTACAAGGTCGCCAAACTTAAATAAATGTTCTTTGGCACCATGTTTGGAATCATACCATTCTTTGTTGTATTTTTGCGCTTTGATTATGTTATTTCTGATGACATCTGGTGACCATTCAATTTGTTTGGAAGTAGGCATCCAACCGAGGTCAATACTCAGGGGCTGTCTGCTTCTCATGAGAACAAATGGTGCATTACGGGTGCTGGCACAAGGAGATATCCTGAAGGCCCAGATGAGTTTGAACACTTCTTCTTCCCAGTTAAGGTTAGCATTTCTTGACAGCTGTATGTGTCCCTTCAAGACACGGTTGAAGCGTTCAGTGAGGCCATTTCCTTCTGGATGGTATAATGAGGTGGTGTGGTGAGTGATACAATTTCTCTCAAGGAATAACTTGAACGCTTCTGAGCAAAATTGTGGACCATTGTCGGTGGGCACAAATTTGGGTAATCCTTTGCTCAAGAACAGCTTATCCAAGAATGAAATGATTGTTGAGCTGTCAATTTCCAAGACAATTTCTATTCAGGCCACTTGGAGAAATGATCTATGCCCACTAAAATATACTTGATCTCTCCATCATGTCCTTCTATGGGCCCCGCGATGTCTAGGCCTAATTTCTCCCATGCCAATAAGGGGGGTTGGAGTGGAGAGAGAAACTTTGGATTTTTTAATTGTTTTGTCTGAATCACCGCATTCTACACAGTTTCTTATCTGGATTTCAATCTTCTTGTCAATACCAGGCCACCAGTAACTGGTTCTGACTCTCTGCTTTGTCTTTGAAATACCCAGGTGACCAATGTGGCAAATTTTAAGAATTCTGTCTCTGAGTGTGATGGGGGATATAGCTTTGCTAATTCTGTACAACACCCCGTTTTCCCAACTGAGTAAATTTCTTATTTCCCAATAAACGTTGACATTGTCGTGAAGATGGCGTTTCTCTGGCCAAGTGGTGTTGACGAATTTGCATACATCTTGGAGTGTTGAATCGCGAGACATGTGTTGTTCCCATTCTCCCGCAGAGATTCCATCCAGATCCGTGTTTAAAAGTAGAGCCACTTTTTCATCATCCACCAGTGTATCCGTATTCTCATTGTGTGGAAGAGGCAGTCTGCTAAGGAAATCTGCAATTTTATTCTTAATTCCTGGCCAATATTCTGCTGAGTAGTTGTAATCCAGCAATTTGATAGACATTTTACTTAGTTGTGGTGAAGCATTTTGCAGACCAGAGGCAGACAGGATTTTAATTAAGGGTTTGTGGTCTGTCAGAAGATGTACATTGTATCCCCAAATGTATGCTCTGAAGTAATTGAGCGCCCATGAACAGGCCAGCATCTCACGTTCGATTACTAAGTATTTCTCCTCAGCAGGGGTGAGCGACTTTGAAGCAAAGGCCACAACCCATTCATGGTTCGAAGTATCCCTCTGTGCTAGCACAGCACCCAGTCCTTTGTTGCTAGCATCGGTGGTTACAAAGATTTCAGCTTTGGGCTCAAAACCTTTGAGAAATGGTGCATCGCTGATTTCCTTTTTGATTGTTTCAAAGGTGTTCTGACATTCCAGGGACCACTCAAATTTTGCCTCATTTTTTAATAATTGTCTTATGCTGTACGTTTTTTCTGAACAATTTCTAATGAATTTTGAGGAATACTCAGTTCATCCAACAAAAGCTCTGACATCTTGTTTGCTTGATGGGCAGGGAGCATTGAGAATGGCGTCCACTAAACCTTGTTTTGGTTTGATGCCATTGTGGCTAATGGTGTACCCCAGATAAACCACTTTGTCTTGGGATATTTTACATTTGTCTAATTCAACAGTCAGTCCATGCATTTTCAGTGCATTAAAAACCTGCCTAAGGCGTGTGTCATGTTCCATTTGGTTGCTGCCCATGACCGGGATATCATCTTGGAAAAACCTGATACCATCAACGCCTTCAAAGATGGAAGTCATGACCCTTTGAAAAAGCGCTGGGGCTGAGGCTAAGCCAAACGGTACTCTGGTGAAACGATAACAACCAAATGGGGTGATAAATGTAGTGTATTTTTTGCTGTCTGCGTGTAGGGGAATTTGGTGATATCCGGATTTTAAATTAATTATTGAAAATACACACATTTCATTGGTGGCATTGAACATTTCACATATACATATACGTGGTAGCTGGTATTGATCAACAATAATATTTTTCTTAAGATCCCTAAGATCGATGCAAAGTCTAATTTTCCCATTGGGACGTTTGACCACCACTAAGGGAGAAATCCACTCCGCAGACACAACTTCTTCTATTATTCCATCTTTGACCAGTCTATTCAGTTCGACTTGAACATCATTTCTTACTGATACTGGTAAATGTCTTACCTTGTGAATGCATGGGACGGCTTAGTTCAACTTTATGTTGAAAACTGTTAAGAAGACCAACTTTACCAGAGAACACTTCTGGTAAAGTTGGACCAGAGGGAGAGTGGAATGTTGGGGGACCAATAGGAAAGGTGAGGGAACAATGGGTGCTCTTGCGCAGGAGAGATGGGTTGACACCGTCATGCGCTAAGGGCACGAGGGGGTTGCAGAACTAGGATACAACACGTCCTGTCCTGATCCAAATCTGGTTTTCCCTGTCCTGATTCTGATCTGCACCTGCTGGCCTACTGGCAACTGCAACTTTTAGGGTTTTCTGTCTTCAACTGACCCGGGGCCAGGGTTGGTCTTCACACCATTTTAGGTAAATATAAATCTGTGTGGGTTTGTCATTGTATATTTTGTCCCTTCTCTTTACCCTCCCTATACGTGAAAGCTTTGATCACATATATATATATATATATATATGACGAAGACCCTCCAACTGACTGAAAGGAAGGAATCCCAGGCAGGGAAATACAGGTGGGGTTCTTTATTGAAGTTCCTTACAGCCGGGCATAATGCATTTCGGATTAAAATCCTTCCTCAGACGCCCCTAGCCGCTGTACCTCATGTCCGTTGTGCACAGATTGAGTGTTGTCAATCTTAATAAAGTTCACTTCTGGCACCGCCCCCGCTCATGTGATCATCCGCTGTGTTGGATTCAGTATGGAACTCCAACTCCCAGAATCCTGTGTGCCTGGTGTAGCGTGATGGGGGAAACAAAAGATAAGTCTTTGTGTCTGCAGGCGTAGGTGAATTTTGGCACGCATGGTGAGGTAAGTGTTTAGGCATCACAACCCATCGAGTCCCCGCATTGCTTCTACCTGTCGGGCGCTGGTTATGCTGGAACGTGGAATGACGACAATGCACCATCGCCACCATGCAGTCACGGTCCTCTTTCCTGCGGTGTTCCTCGCGTTGCAGCGCTCTAGAGGTGGGTTTGCCTGAAGTCAATACCTTGACAAGAACGTTGATTGCTAGCGCAAGCCACCAGTGAAGCAGGCAACCTCTTGATGAAGCGGGATTCTTTGGCGTGTCTCTGGCTGACACGTGAAATTTGACAAAGACCCTCCAACTGACTGAAAGGAAGGAATCCCAGGCAGGGAAATACAGGTGGGGTTCTTTATTGAAGTTCCTTACAGCCGGGCATAATGCATTTCGGATTAAAATTCTTCCTCAGACGCCCCTAGCCGCTGTACCTCATGTCCGTTGTGCACAGATTGAGTGTTGTCAATCTTAATAAAGTTCACTTCTGGCACCGCCCCCACTCATGTGATCATCCGCTGTGTTGGATTCAGTATGGAACTCCAACTCCCAGAATCCTGTGTGCCTGGTGTAGCGTGATGGGGGAAACAAAAGATAAGTCTTTGTGTCTGCAGGCGTAGGTGAATTTTGGCACGCATGGTGAGGTAAGTGTTTAGGCATCACAACCCCTCGAGTCCCCGCATTGCTTCTACCTGTCGGGCACTGGTTATGCTGGAACGTGGAATGACGACAATGCACCATCGCCACCGTGCAGTCACGGTCCGCTTTCCTGCGGTGTTCCTTGCGTTGCAGCGCTCTAGAGGTGGGTTTGCCTGAAGTCAATACCTTGACAAGAACGTTGATTGCTAGCGCAAGCCACCAGTGAAGCAGGCAACCTTTTGATGAAGCGGGATTCTTTGGCGTGTCTCTGGCTGACACGTGAAATTTGACGAAGACCCTCCAACTGACTGAAAGGAAGGAATCCCAGGCAGGGAAATACAGGTGGGGTTCTTTATTGAAGTTCCTTACAGCCGGGCATAATGCATTTCGGATTAAAATCCTTCCTCAGACGCCCCTAGCCGCTGTACCTCATGTCCGTTGTGCACAGATTGAGTGTTGTCAATCTTAATAAAGTTCACTTCTGGCACCGCCCCCGCTCATGTGATCATCTGCTGTGTTGGATTCAGTATGGAACTCCAACTCCCAGAATCCTGTGTGCCTGGTGTAGCGTGATGGGGGAAACAAAAGATAAGTCTTTGTGTCTGCAGGCGTAGGTGAATTTTGGCACGCATGGTGAGGTAAGTGTTAGGCATCACAACCCCTCGAGTCCCCGCATTGCTTCTACCTGTCGGGCGCTGGTTATGCTGGAACGTGGAATGACGACAATGCACCATCGCCACGTGCAGTCACGGTCCGCTTTCCTGCGGTGTTCCTCGCGTTGCAGCGCTCTAGAGGTGGGTTTGCCTGAAGTCAATACCTTGACAAGAACGTTGATTGCTAGCACAAGCCACCAGTGAAGCAGGCAACCTCTTGATGAAGCGAGATTCTTTGGCGTGTCTCTGGCTGACACGTGAAATTTGACGAAGACCCTCCAACTGACTGAAAGGAAGGAATCCCAGGCAGGGAAATACAGGTGGGGTTCTTTATTGAAGTTCCTTACAGCCGGGCATAATGCATTTCGGATTAAAATCCTTCCTCAGACGCCCCTAGCCGCTGTACCTCATGTCCGTTGTGCACAGATTGAGTGTTGTCAATCTCAATAAAGTTCACTTCTGGCACCGCCCCCGCTCATGTGATCATCCGCTGTGTTGGATTCAGTATGGAACTCCAACTCCCAGAATCCTGTGTGCCTGGTGTAGCGTGATGGGGGAAACAAAAGATAAGTCTTTGTGTCTGCAGGCTTAGGTGAATTTTGGCATGTATGGTGAGGTAAGTGTTTAGGCATCACAACCCCTCGAGTCCCCGCATTGCTTCTACCTGTCGGGCGCTGGTTATGCTGGAACGTGGAATGACGACAATGCACCATCGCCACGTGCAGTCACGGTCCGCTTTCCTGCGGTGTTACTCGCGTTGCAGCGCTCTAGAGGTGGGTTTGCCTGAAGTCAATACCTTGACAAGAATGTTGATTGCTAGCGCAAGCCACCAGTGAAGCAGGCAACCTCTTGATGAAGCGGGATTCTTTGGCGTGTCTCTGGCTGACACGTGAAATTTGACGAAGACCCTCCAACTGACTGAAAGGAAGGAATCCCAGGCAGGGAAATACAGGTGGGGTTCTTTATTGAAGTTCCTTACAGCCGGGCATAATGCATTTCGGATTAAAATCCTTCCTCAGACACCCTAGCCGCTGTACCTCATGTCCGTTGTGCACAGATTGAGTGTTGTCAATCTTAATAAAGTTCACTTCTGGCACCGCCCCCGCTCATGTATATATGTTCCCTTTTCTTACCCACCCTATGGTTAAAATCTTTAGAAAAATCTTGATTAGCATGTTCCCTTTCTTACCCTCCCTTTGAATAAATGCTCAAACCGTTTGATTATGTAGCATGTTCCCTTTCTTACCTTCCCTTTGAATAAGTGCTCAAATCGTTTTTGATTAGCATGTTCCCTTTTCTTACCTTCCCTTATTGCTAAATGATCAAAATCAGTTTAATACATCCTTTGCATAGTTACATTCTGATTTTCATTATTGAGAGTCTTGTGGTGTTTAATCTTTGGATCATGACAACTTAAGAAATGTAGATAAAGAGTTTAAAACTTTCCCGAGTCTGTGGTTATTATATGAGTGCAAATGTTATTTTTCTCTATCTATCTTCAATCTAGCTCCATGATCCAATAGGGTTTACAGGTACCAGCGACAAGGATTGGTAAGTCAATGGTATAGGACTTAGTAGGTAAAATAGACTGGTAGTAAAGCAAAGGTTACCTGATTAAATTATTGAGTTATTGATTTATGGGCCCAGGCGAGTATGGTAAAATTATAGTCGGGTGACCTGCGCGCTCTATCAGCACTATGGAGAAATTTCAGACATTTCAGACATTTTGCATAATAAGATCAATGCCAAAAGCTGGAAATTATGCAAGATTATGCCAGCGTAAAGAAAGTTTTACCCTGGGCTATTTACAATAAGAGGGTAGATGGACCTGTACTGTAAGGAGAGCTACAAACCACCACAAAGTGACAGTTATACAGAAATACAGAAGTGGATTAAATATAGCTCAATTGAAGCCTGCATTGATTTATTAAGGCTATAGAGGTGTTTTTGATGTGGCGAATGTGATAAAGAAAATAAAACTTTATGAATTAAAAATCAGTTTTATTTTGCGGGTTTGTAGGAGCAGAAAGCTAAATGTTAGGCTGGAACATCCGGTTTGAGCATTTTTGCAGGGGTTGATTTTGTTTTTCCTGGCTAAATGGTATTTAATTCAGGATCCACCAGTCACAATTTAAGGTTTTGCGGTGCCCTAGGCAGTGATTTGAGCTTTTGGACCCCGTGTTTGGTGTTAGGGGCACCCTTTTTTGGGGAGTTTTATATAGCGCAAACCTGACCCAAAGTTATTGGAGCACTTTTACATGATCACTAGTTGCGTTACAGACTGACATATTAGTTTTTATTAGGCTTTGGGAGATTAAGTGATTTGCCCAGAATCACAGGATGTTGAACGTCCCTGCTGGGACTAGAACCCGGTTTCCCAGCTTCGAGGCTGAGCGCTCTGGATATTATCAGATGTGTTCACCATTGCATCACTTGTAATTGCTATTCCTGACCAGACAGGCATTTACACTGGGATAATTAATTAAAAAGATATTCATAATTGAGGCCATCAAATTTTACCACACGACAAAAAGTGAGACTGTAAGGGGCCCTTACATAACGAAAATAAAGCTGCTGACTTGGCCATGTGAACCAAGAAGAGCATGCTTGCTTTTCCCAATTGGCCTTTGTTATGTTATGTTATTTTATGTTATGTTATGTTATGTTACAGTCATTTATAATGCGCACGAATCATCTCCTGAGGGCCTGAGGGGTATATCCTTGCAGAAAGCCTTCGGACATCATGCCGCAGTCACCACAAAACCATCCCTAAAACTGTTCAGTTTTAAGTGATTGCCTGAATTTGTGATGATCCATACAGAAAAGTAAATTAACTGGGAGGGTATTCCAGTAGAGAGTAGCTGGATAGGGAAATGCTCTGCAACCTGAACAAGACTTTTTTAGCCAATGGATCACAAGCAGCCTTTTTCACCGAGAACAAAGATCATTTTCAGGACTGTAAAGGGTAAGCATTGAGGTTAAGTATCGAGGATTCTTCCCCACTAGGGGTTTGTGAGCCATATAACAGATTTTAAAGACAATCCTCTTATGAACTGGTAACCAATGTAAATACCATAAAAGAGGAGCAGATGAGGACCTGGCAGGAGCACTGCAGGTAAGGCGGGCCACTGTGTTTTGCACCAATGGTAGTTTTGCCAAAAAGGATTCATTAATAGGGGCAAGTAATGCATAGCCACGATTCAAGCTACTCACCACTAAGGCTGGGACTACAGTTTTCCTAATTCAAAAAGGAAGAAACACACGTAACATATGAAAACAAAGTCCTGTTGTTTTACGGACCTCATCTTCCATAGAGAGAGATTGGTCGAAGAACACTCAAAGAATTTAACAACCGTCTTAGGGGTTGGAGCAATGCCAAGTTCTTCTGACCACCAGTCTGAAGCCCCTAGGTTGGAAGCCTTTCCAAATAGCATGATCTCAGTTTTTCCCCCATTCAGTTGAAGACAATTCTCAGTCATACAAACTGCTAAGGCTTTTAGACCATCTGCAAAACATTCTTTTACTGATGTTGGAATGACAGTCAAAAGAAATCAGAAGCTGAGTATCATCCACATAAGAATACAGATTCAATCCATAAGATTTCACAATCCTGGCTAGAGGTGTCACATATATATTAAATAGCGTAGGCTCAAACAGGAGCCCTGAGGAACATCTTTATCCAACAAAGCAGTGCAGGAAACAGGAAACAAGGTGAAGGGTGAAGTTAGAGGACCTGGTCATGTGGTTTTATTGAATAAAAGGGAAGTGCCCTAAAATGGATTTCTGGCTCATCTAAAAAACAAATAATTTCGATTTTCTCTGGATGAAGCTAGATGTAGGGGTCGAAAAGCAAAAACCTTCTGAGACTAGAATTGTCAGAAGCCATGTTTTGAAATTCTATATCACTAAGAGAATTAACAGGAAGATAGATATGGACTTGTTCACAAGAGACTTAAGGCCAATGCTATATATAGAACAATTGACCAACAATAAATAAGTCATCAGACTGAACGGAGGTGAAGAGTGGAAAGTCCGACAGACTATGTACAGAGCCCAAAAAATTGTTTACAGGAAAAGAAATTAGTGAAAAAAAAGCATTCAAACTGGAAAACAGACCAGCCGGACCCTATGGAAAGCTGAAAATACTGAACACAAACAGATATATTTAATATATTTGTATTTATAAGATTCTAAAAAGTCCAAGTTCACAAGAATCAGAACATATCCAGAAGAGTGGAGTTGTATGAAGGTATTGAGCAAATTATAACTATTGGGGATAAGACACAAAGCACTGTCATCCAAGTAGGATGAACCACAGATTCTAGAGGCGCAATATATCGAAGCGTGGTTATAAAACATGAAGTGGGTGATCCTGACGCCCGTTGGTGCCACCTGAAAAGTGCAAGAGTGAGTCCTGCTTGGCCAGGAGATTTCTTTAAGTGCTGAATAAAGAAGTCAAGGGAAGAAGCCAAGATTTAAGCATCGAGCGATCAAAGAAAGGAAGGTTGTGACAGCTACATACATACCTGATGATGAATGGGTACTGGTGAAAGCTGCAAAACACCCAGAGGGTCTTTGCTTTTATTGAGCATGAAATAATGGCGGCCCCAGACCTGTGCGATGATGCAATGGTTGTGATGTGTAATTATGTTGCCACTTAAAGGCATATTCTTCCACACGCTGGCATCACAGTCTATCACAAATTGATATAGCTGCAGAACAGAGAAACTAAAGTCACAGTTGCCTGCAACAAGTAGCTCCTGTGCACATTCCCTGATTGCTACGAATGTCCCCGGAAGCTGAATTCTAAAACACAACATGATTTGTTGCTATGTTCTTATCTCTTGCTGCTCCCCCCTCTCTCTCTCGTGAAGCTTTAAGTGGGTGATTTACATCACCGACCTGGCTTTCGCGTGGACAGAAATATTGTCACACCACACGTTTGTTTTATGGCCACTTTGAACAACCTTTATGCAAGATGAGTGATTATTTCTTTTTAAATTCACTTAGTGGTGTGCTGTTGAGAAAACGCACCCGTTTGATTTATCGGATGATTGATTTACAAACGCAAATAACAACTTCAAAGAAAGGAACACTTCAACACTGGTTGTAAAACAGTTTTCTCTTCACTTTCTGTTTCCATGTCTTTTATGGGACTCTCTTATTTCATTTCACCAGATCCAGTGAAGCCAGAGTTAGATGTGGTAAAGACGCTATCTCCGAAGGTGTAGTTGATGGAGCAAAGGCTGCAGGCCCAACTCCATTTCTGTTAGCTGTGTCCCATCCATTTCCAACCCTAGGAGAAGCATTATCCAAAGATCAAACTGCAGTGACATTTTGGCTCGGAAGTCTGTCCATCCGTCCCAAGGCCTGATGTGCAGCTGGCCATGGGAGTCATACCTTTTCAACTATGAATTGCTTGACAGGATGCATTATCAAAATAGTCATGTTTTGCATTGTGTGTCTTGTTCCCATGAGTTCATAGTAGCTTGCATGCCTGTCCAGCAAACGTGTTCTCCCTCTCTTTTTGACCATGGCCCCTGCCCCTCCCCTCCCTGCTTCAACATGTTCTTGCTCAGTCCTGCATTGCATTTTGGCTTAGTTGCTCCTCCAATGCATAATGCTCTTGACCTTCTAAACCTCTCACCTAAGGGTGACCAGCCAGACAAAGACCACTGTCAATCTGTGGCATCTTACATGTTGGCGCCGTAGGAGCCAAGTAGGGCCTTGCATCAGAACCATAGCCCCTTGGTCCCACACATTGTTTACAGAATGTTTCCACAGTCCCTCCCCTTTTCTGTAATCAGAATGCATCTCATCAACAGTTTTTTTTACTAATAGACACCTACCCAGTGTCATTTTGTGAATCTTATCCACCTCTGTCTGCTACACCTTCAGTGCTACTCAGTAGACACCATATGCCATTTGCCATGGTACTTTTCCCATGCTGACTCATTTTACTGAAGCCTCTTGGGTTTTCTGTCGGTCACGCCTGCAATCCTTCTTGATGGATCTCAAACACCCTTTACTGAGGAGTCAGTATGTTTTCTTTCTCTTGCATCTCCACTGATTTTAGGTAGAACCCATGTACCATTTACTGAGGTTCTGAGGTTTTTATTTGAATTAGCTATTCACTCATTCTAGGTAGTCCCCAGAGACCTTTTACTAAGATGCCTATGTTTTTTCGTTGCAACTTTACGTATTCTGAAGAGACCCCATAGTCCCTTTACTGAGATGTCTATGGTTTTTTGGGACTGCATCTTTTCTTTGTCTGGTTGGAACTATGGACCTGTATGCTGTGGTGTTAATTTTATCTTTTTTAGTCACGCCACCATCTTAATGATAGTCAAACAGCACATCAACAATGGTACTAATGTTCAACGAGGTACAAAAAAATAAATGCTGCATACCAAACCTGGCTCAGTGACATGAACCTTTGCTGAAATGTTCACCCAATGGTAAGTCACTTGGATTCACTTCGGACAATTATCTCAGCTTCAAAGAACACATCATGAAGAAAACCAAGATAGCTTGTGTCAGCTGTCTCTAGTAAATAAAGTTAAAATGTTCAAACAATCCCTCTCACCCTCTCATCTGGATGGTGACAGTGCCCTCCTCCAGGGCCTCTTAGATTGTACTCTGGTCCCCTTAAAGCAGGGGTCTTCAAACTGTGGGTGCGACCCCCAGGGGGGGCCTTGGAGCGATGCAAAGGGGGTCGCGCCTTCACAGTCACACTTCTGCCCAGGCCCAAGGGCTTCAGCCCCCCTCCTACCTCATCGTGTGTCTCAGCCCGGCTGCCGCTGCAGTGAAACTAGAGCTGCAGGGGACTCGGCTGGGCAGTGTCTGGAGTCAGATCTCTGGGACGATGCCCCACTTTTTCACAGGTATTTAAAGACCATTTGCATATTTACATGGCTTTGTAAACTGGTTAAAGAGGCTTAGTTTTTTTCCTGGTTCCAGTACCCTCTGGGCCCCCACTCTGCCTGTTCCTTACATTTGTATTTTACAATTACTGTTGTACTGTGAGAATGCATTTAATAAAAGGAATATAAAGTAGGGTTGCCAAAAGAAAAATGCCTGCCTGTTTTGTTTAAAGAGTCTGGAAAGACCTCTTCTTGACACTAAATAGACTTTTAAATACAAAATTATGTATGCATTCTTTATGTGACTTTTCTGTCTTTTTTCTCTTTGGATCATTGAGGCAGCCCTAGAACACAATTAAAAGTGCTTTCTATTTATATTTGCTGTTCGAAGTATGCACAGATAAGACTGCTTATTTGCCCAACTAGGCAATCAAAATAATCTGCTGGCAACCCTACCCAGAGGACTGTAAGTTTGTTGCAGGATCAGCACATTATTTATTTCCTCCACCCTCAATCCCCGATTAATGCCGCAATAGTTTAACTTAGATCTTAAACCCTACGCTGCCATAAATAACATGCTGAGTTTCTTCAAGTGCCTGGGAATGCACCCTGCATTCAGACAACTCGCTCCTCATTTTCGCCCTTCACTTTCACACTCACCCTGCACTCACACTGATCACCATGCACTCACAGCATTCACCCACTCACCCTGCACTCACAGTGATCACTCTGCACTCACAATGTGACTTGCGCTGTTTATCCTATACCTCACTCTGCAGTCACACGTGTACACTATTCATCCTGCACTCATGTGACACTTCACTCACCAGTCCCCCTCACTGCTCAATATGCAACTCACTCAAACAAGCCCATCAGTAATCATAAATTCATCCGTTCCATTCTGAACTTGCATTCGCACCCAAATTCATAAATTCATACGCCACCTCACTCACAATGCAGTCACTCCTCTTACCCTACTCTCGCACTGTTGCATCGTGCACCATGCACTCACATGGGCACTCTTGTCACCCACACAGTGTGCAGAGGGTTAATGTGCATGCTACAAAGAACGTGTACCATGCAGATCACAGAACTGAGTGTGAGTAAACTATGAGTAGTGCTATAAAAAAAATGAAATGTTTGTCAGAAAGGTGCTATTGAGAGATGAGGTGCATTGTTGGTAAGTGGCAGTGAAGGAATTCATGGAGGAGGAGGAAACGGGGGTGGGGTACCAAAAAATACTGTTGCACCATGTGCAACCAGTGTTAGGACCAGCCCTGGCTGGGAGTGTTAGTCCCCTTCGAATTTCTGGTCTAGTGACTCCCCTGCTTCTAGCTATATTTATTATTTACATTTGTATTGCGCTACTGTTACCAAAAGATGTCCTGGGGCTAATAACCATCTGCTGCCTGTAGGCAAATGAGAAACACACAGAAGGAGAAGGAGAACCAGCCAAATGGGGCAACCTACAGAGCATAGAGAAAAGTTTTTATATCTTCCTAAAGGATAATATATTCTTAGTGGAGCGAAGCAAAGGAGGGTGCAAGTTCCATAACTGCGTGGCCTGCAACAAAACAGCGAGACAGACAACTCATGCCTTCTTGAATTAGGGAACAATAAGCAGAGTGACACAGGTCGAGAGGATCATATGGGTCCGACCCATATACTTGGTGAGGAGAGATTAGAGGATGAGAGAGGACAGCAAGGGAGTGAGAGAATCCGATTGAAGAGGTCCGGGATGAGGAGAAATGTGAATTGCCGAAGAGAAGTGTGGACACGCAAGAAGTGAGTGTGAGCCCAAGGTGAGGGCTTCTGTTAGAACAAAGGGGAGATGTGAAAGTTGAATGGGGGGACTGGAGAGGTGTAAGATACAAATAGACAAAAATTTGAATGGAGAGACGAGGTGAATGAGAAGTGCTGAGGGGCACGGGAGGTTACGAGACCAGAGAGGCCATGAGATAATTGCGAGAGACTGTAAGAGATGAGGGCTGTGAAAAGAGAGAATGGCAAGAGGTGATTAAAGGTGAAGTGAGAGGTTGAATTGGAAGAGTTCAGAAGTTGTAAAAAGGGGTGAAAGAAAATGGCCTGCAAAGTGAGAGAGGGACCTGGGGTTAGGAGAGGAGAGAGGGATGGAAGGGAGGGGCTGAGAGGAAAGCTGCATGGGTGAACTGCTTAACTCTGCACAAAACCGCAAGGTTTTTAAGAGACCCCTGCTTCTCCCGGCCAGGGCCAGGTGAGCTTCTAATGTGGCAGCACATATTCCTGGGGAATCGAAGGCCCTTCTCAAAGGTTGACTAGAAATCTTTCTGATGTTAATTGCTGTATTTTGGTTATAAACAGGTACTGATGGGGTGAAATCTTTCTTCAGTGTTACCGTGTGTAAAAAGTGTCAAAATAATGAAGCAATGCTATCCCAAAATACGCAGCATCACATAACATCACTTACATTTTCTTCCCACACATTTTAGTCAAGCCTGTCACGTAATTTGGTTATCACCTGTCTTATAATTCTAGTAGCCCTGCCTACAGGTTTAGACATTTTTGTCAGGAGGGGTTCCTTATGCCTCAAAATGTTGACAGGGGGGTCTCGGCATCCAAAAGTTTGAAGACCTCTGCCTTAAAGGCATCCTACATGCCACAGCACATCTTATCTAGGTCCTTAAGAAATATGATCCCATCATGTTCACTCTGCTGGAATTGCATTGACTCTCGCTTCTAATCTTAAACATTATCTTCAAAGTCATTATAACTAGCAGTTCGCCCATCTGACTGAAAAGCTGAGCATCTCTAGTGAATCTTGGCATAACCACAGCCCAGGTACTATAGGTCTGGAGACAATAAAGTACAAATTTTGCCTCCGAGAAATCTACTAGTTTTGTTATTTTTTTCCGATATGTTACACAGCAGGGCTATCTGCTGTTTAGCATGTTTTAAAGTTAAAAAACAAGTACTATGACACGGTCAATGCTGACCGCGACATAGTTCTTTGTAAAAAAAATGTAAACCATGTTGTACAGCAGGAAGCGCCAGACCAGGTGGCCGCAAGGTAACTTTTTTGTTTTTTTAAAGCAGACCCCGCCCGCGCCTGCCCGCCCAGCCATGAGCCGTCCAGGCCGCCCCTGTTTGCCACTGCTTGTTGTGCTTGTTTGCCCGTAATCACAAGATGTTGAGCTGAGGCGGAGGTTAACAATGGGAAAAGTGGAGTCAGGTGTAGTGGAGTTTTGAGCACAGCAACAAAAGGTCAGTGGGGGCAAGCAGCGACAGCCCAGAGAAGGTGGGTGGGATGGGTAATGAACATAAAATACAGGCAAGCACTGGGAAATTAAGTGATTTTCCCGTAATTTCAAGATGTTGAGATTACGTCAAGCCTGGAACCGGCAGGCGAGACAGGTAGAGTCAGCCTGCAAAACAATGCACGAAATAAAATGCAACAAGGTGCAAAAAAAAAAGTTCCTCTGCAAGGACGCGGAGGAAGAACATCAATGGGGGAGCAGTGGCAACGAGCTGGGAGGAGAGACGATAGTCTACAGAACCACACGTATGGAGTGCTTGATAAGAAATTTTAAAAAGTACCTTCAGAGAGTGTAGCCAGTGGAAGGACACTGGCCAGGAGCCATGACCGGAAGCTGTACTTGGACCTAGCTCCATGCCTCGGCATGGTCAGGCAAGTAGAGCAGGAAGCGACGAAGTGATGGTGTGCTGACCATTCAGAAGCATGTAAATTAGAGCAATGTTGGAATGAACAAGTGATAAATAGTGGGTGGGTTCTAAGCCCCTTTCGTGATTTTTTTTTAATACAAGAGATTTCACAAGCACAGCGCAAGTTATGTGAAGGCAAAACTTAAAAAGAGCTGCAAATAGGAATTCTCGATATGATGTATTCATTTACTTATCTCTGTGAAGAGTTTTATGGATTATAGTCAATTCTTTACATTTTATTCAGTTTTCTAGAAGGCAACAATGTACAAAAAGAACTGGAAATAAGAGTTCTCAAATTTTTTATTTTAGTGTTTTTTTATTTTAAAAGATTTTATTAGAAGAGATTTATAGACACAGTACAGAACGGGTGAAGGCAATAAAAGCTCGGGTATGCGCCGGTGAGGTTACATTTGGCGAAGCGGTTCTCGATCTGGCAAATTCAGAACTGTACTGGTCACCAACTTTTGAACCAAGTGAAAGTTCTGTGATTTTTCTCCTTGTTTGTGCCAATCAAAAGAGGCAAAGAATGTGGTAGTCCACCTTTTACCCATGGTCTTTTTATGCTTTTGTCAGTGCTGTCTATCGGTTGGATCTCAAATGAGGGCACACTTTTAAGAGAGTGATCCCATTACAATGTAAGGAGAAAAAAACATTTTTGGCAGGTGTTGCTGATTTACAAAGAGGATGACTTTATGGAAGTGTCTGAAGACATGTTTCTATTTTGAGGTGTGAATATCATTGAAAAGAGGATGAAGCACACCAGATGACAGTGAGTTGAAAGGTCTCAATTGGGTCCAGTCAGCTAAACTCTTGTTAACATTTCAGTACAATGCTTCCAAAACTTTTTAGAACCACGACCCAAGTTTTTGAATAACAAACTTTCTCAACCAACCTAGCTTTAATGGACATGAGGCGGGTGAATTTTTAATATAACTAAAGCATCATGTGGTAGTACACTGTCAATTACAGACAACCCATTTTCCATTAAAATGGCCTATAAATTTGTAGACATACAGTTTTACTGATAAACCTATATTGCATGGAAATGAAAAGTTGTGGCGTGTGGAAATAAGATTTCAATGAATATTTTTCATTATTGTGTCTCCAAGTAAAGTGTCTTAATTTGATCCTATTCAAATACTTGTCAGAATCACACTTCAGAATTACAAACAATAAGTGCTTCATTTTTGCTTTCCTGACTGCTGAATGTGTACAGTTCCTTTACAAGTGTTTACATTGTGTTGTGTGTTACAAAAAATGACATCCTAAAGCCTTTCCTTTTACATACCCCAGCAAGATTGTCTCATCATTCACTCTTGTTTTCTTTCTCTGATTGCACAGAAAGAGGAGCTTGTAATCACTAATCCATATGTTAACAAAATATGCAGCAATTTGTCAGAAGATATAGCCTGACATTTGACCGCTGGTTTTGAAACACAGCAAATGTGACAAGATAAACACAGAATTTAAAGGCATCTTTATTTACTGCTTGGACTTTCATGACCCACCAAATGTCGACCCAGAGTTTGGGAAACACTGTTTTCTCAGTAAATTATGAGTTGCATGGAGCAGTGTCACCCAGTATAATTAACATGAATTTCCCCACACACTTATTTCCCAGATGTGTGAACACTGGGCCTGATTTTAAATTTGGACCAAAATCGCTTTAAACTTTGTTCCAAGACCTGCTTGGCCCTCATCCCTGGCCCTCGTCTGATAACCTGCTAAGGCATGGGGACGCATGTAATGCTCATCCTGCCACACCACACACTGCCTCTGGCTCACCATCCATTTGCTTGATTATGCACCGTCATAGCAGAGTCAAAATAGACTTCTGGTCCTTAATATTCCATTTTTTTTGTTGTAATATTTGTATTTACCAACATGAGAAAAGCAAATACAAAAGAAAGAAAGTAGGATTTTTTAGAAAAGACAAATCACAAGATACACATTTGGCATAAACAATTGTTAATGCAATTTTACACTTTTACACTAGGGGTATAAAAAAGAACACAAAGCTCATCGTACCGGACCATTCAACACTATTATATAGATGCCTCAAAACAATAGTCCCCAAACTTTCTTAAGTTTACTTAATGCACGATTTCCTCTTAGTTTAGCCAATGCGAGTTCTATATCGTATGTTTCTTTGACCAGTCCCCACCATTTGAGAGCGGACGGAGGTACACATGATATCCAGACCCGGGCAATTGTAAGCCTAGCACAGGCCAATAAAAAAAGTGATTAAATCCGCCTGACTGATTACTATATTCTGCCCACTCATCAGTACATCTATTGTTGAAAACACAAACAGTCTCCCAAGTTTCTGAGACATTATTTGGGTCACCTTCTGCCAAAAATATGCTAATACAGGACATTGAACAAGCATGTGTTTCAAATCAGCTGCATTCAGATCATACTTCGGGCATTTAGTTTGATCACTGAAAGAATCATGAGATGACCATTTTGATATCCTTTCCGGTGTATAATATAACTAGCAGCCCGTCCCGACGTTGCCCGGGTATGAATTGCTGCCGGCCAGTAGTATATTGTTTTGTAGGATTTTGTTTTGATAGCATTTCTTATCTGTGACCGGCCTGTGAAACGCTCCGATTCACAGTGCACTGCTGATGCACTTAAGAGTGCGCGTTCAGTAGTGTGTGAACTCGAGCTTCCCTACTTTATTTTTCCTTGCAATATTATATAGCGCGAACTCGACAACATGGCATGAGCACAATTTACATTATAGAAGAACAAAGCGATTTGCCTGGAATCACAGGATGTTGAGCTGATGCCGAGATTCGAACGTAGCTCCCCAGCTCTAAAGTTCGCAATTCTAGAACTTGTGGCGGGAAGTGTGTCTAAAAGTGTATGTCGGTGCTGGCCATCAATGAGAGAGACCTGTGCATTTTTCAAATGGATGGTGAAAAAATATGATTATGTTGCTGGAGATGTGGGCCGCTGTGCCAGCAATGTACTTACCGGGGGAGGGTAAACACCCATTATTCCGCAACTTTCTTTCCGCATACCATCACTCCGCATACTTTCATTAGGAAAGTACCATGACTCCGCAATGCCATTATAATGCATGGCATTACATTTTATATGCTTTTACCATGCATACATTTACAACGAAATTCGTTGTAAATGCATGAATGGTAAAAGCATGTTTTTTTAATGTTTGGATAAGGTAAGTATGGGTATAGGGGTATATGTTTTGGGGTACTGAGGTATATGTTTTGGGGTGTTTGGGTATTTTAAGGGTTCAGATATAGTGTTGGGTTATGGGGTACAGGGGTAGTTTTAAGGGTTTAGGGGTAGGTATGGATTTTGGGGTACAGGAGTATTTTTAGGGTTCAGGGCTAGGTTTGTGTTTTGGGGTACAGGGGTATTTTTAGGGTTCAGGACTTGGTTTGGGTTTTGGGGTACAGGGGTATTTTTAGGGCTCAGGTCTAGGTTTGGGTTTTGGGGTACAGGGGTATTTTAGGGTTCAGGGGTAGGTTTGGATTTTGGGGTTCAGGGGTATTTTTAGGGTTCAGGGGTAGGTTTGGGTTTTGGGGTACAGGGGTATTTTAAGGGTTCAGGGCTAGGTTTGGGTTTTGGGGTACAGGGGTATTTTAGGGTTCAGGGGATAGGTTTGGGTTTTGGGGTACAGTGGTATTTTCAGGGTTCAGGGCTAGGTTTGGGTTTTGGGGTACAGGGGTATTTTTAGGGTTCAGGAGTAGGTTTGGGTTCTGAGGTACAGGGGTATTTATAGGGTTCAGGGCCAGGTTTGGGTTTTGGGGTACAGGGGTATTTGTAAGGTTTAGGGATAGGTTTGGGTTTTGGGGTACAGGGTATATTTATAGGGTTAAGATGGGTTAGTGTTTAAGGGTGTTGGGGTATTTTAAGGAGTAATGGTGGGTTATGATTATGGGGTGCAGGGGTATTTAAAAGGAGCAGGGTGGGATTAGCACACGATATTAGACATGGCATGAAGGGCGGAACGTACCACACGCCCCCAGCGTTTGTCACGCCCCCAGCACACGCCCACAGCACAACGCAGACACGCCCACAAGGGACCACTTTGCTGGCACGGTTCTTTTACCTTTTAAATGTATATGGTGGGCGTCTGCATAGCCTATGTCCTTCTGCTGCAACTGCCCTTTCCAACGCTGTATTGGGTGTTGTGATTGGTGCTGTGGTTCCTGAGATTACCCGCCTCAAAGGTTTGTGCTCTCTATTATATTAGTATGGATTGACAAATTGTTTTATACTGTTGCAGCCTCAGATTAGAAGAATGTACTGAATTGTTAATACTGATAAAGGCACGTGATATAGTGTTAGCTGAGACTGGTGTCCCTATAATGCGACTCCAGCGCTCAGCTAATCTAGCAGAGTTGTCTTCCTTATAAGGGAATAGGCTTTTATATCCGATGCTAATCGCAGATTTTTCGTTTATCTCGTACAGGCATTCCCATATATCAGAATCCATAACATTAATCAATTTCATACGGCGTATGAGATAATCTCGAATCTGATAATATTCAAACTGCATATCTGATGTCAGATTGTGTAAGCTACTCAGCCATTCGAACGAGATAAACCCACTACAGTCACATAAATCCCCTAGGCATTTTATCCCAGAGTTAGTCCATCGTCTGCCCTCTGTATCTTGAAAAATCTCTGGTAAACCCGGGTTACCCCACAGAGGGAGTTTAGAGTGATAGACAATGTATTACATTTAAGCATAATAACGCGCCAGATGTTTACCATGTCGCGTGTGGTCTTAAATTTGACCCGCTTAAAATAATTTGGGTCATTGGATCTAAAAAGAAACATATTATGATCTTTTCCTAGCATAAATCTAAGAAAAAAGGTATTACTTGTAGGATTTATTAGACTGCGGAAACGCCCCAGAAAAACTGCCCATGTAATACAATTTTAAATCTGGGAAGTCCAATCCCCCTTGTTTGAATGGAAGTTTTAATAAATCGATAGCTCTGCGCGCATTCTTATAACCCCAAATAAACCCGCTACAGACTCCATCTAAGCGTTTAAAGAAAGTAGCATTTAGTCGTAAAGGGATAGAGCGAAACAAGTATAGAAATTTTGGCAGGATTTTCATCTTAATTATATTTATGCGTCCGCTGATACTAATAGGCTTGTTATGCCAATTTTTTGAGAGATTTAGCAGTTTCCTTCTAAAGTTCCTCATAATTTAATGCAATAATCTTGTCTATTTTAGCCGAGATTCTAATCTCTTAATAAGTTGCCACGCTACAGACTCCAGGTACTGGTTCAGAAGATTTATAATTTAATTAGACTTGAGTCTTATTAGTGTTAAGTCTGTAACCTGATATTGCACCATATTTCTTTGCCTCTTCAGCAATAGCCTTCAAGCTTCAAGCTTCAATCCCTTAGCATTAGTCGAATATACAGCAATATCGTCAGCGTATGCCGTAACTTTAAGACTATTTGAACCATATGTAAAAGGAATAATCTGAGATTGGCTTTGCAAAGCCAAAATAAATGGTTCTATTGACAGTGCAAATAATAGCGTGGACGGAGGGCACCCCTGACGTGTGCCACGAGATATTGGAAAAGTAGCAGATTGTAACCCTGCGTAAACTAGCTTAGCACTAGGATGGCAGTACAAAAGATTTAATCAGATGCAAAAACTTGCCTTTAATGTCACATGCTGTTAATGTGGCCCAGAGAAAGTGCCACCCCACTTGATCAAAAGCTTTCTCAGCATCTAATAAGATCACCCTGAGTGGAGTGGATTTTATATTTGCCACATGAAATGCTGTTATCGCCATGTTCGCATGGGCCGTTGTGTCCCTCCCTAAGATCAATCCATGTTGTTGGGGGGACACCAGTTCGGGCTTTATCGGGGCAAGGCGAGTCGCAAGAATTTTAGCAAAGATTTTTGCATCGGTGTTTATGAGCGATATCGGTTGATATGAACCACATTCCTCTGGGGGATTGTTCTTTTTTAGAAAAAAGACAATCTGAGTGACATTCCAAGAATCAGGGGCATTTCCCCCTGCCCTGATAAATCTAATCAGCTGAGTAAAAAATGTAAGTAGTACATCCATACAGAGCTTGTATAGTTCTAAAGGGATAAAGTCCTCGCCAGATGCTTTACCCGAAGGCAAAGCAGTTATTGCAAGCTTAACTTCTTCATTCGTGATATCAGATGATAGTAAATCAGATACTTCGGCGCAAACACTTTTTGTTAGATAGGTCTGCAAGTATTTATGTATATCAATCATTTCTGGTTGAGCCTCCGGGTTATATAATTGTTGATAATAATCGGCAAACTGCCCTAATATCTGGTTTGGATGCTCATACACTACATTATTGGGCCCTTTAATTAGCTTTATGTGTGCCTTAGCTTTATCATCTACCACCCTATATGCTAAAAGTTTCCCAATTTTTTCGCCACTTTCATATTGAGATATCCGGTACTTATTCAGTTTGGCTGCGCTTTTTTCTCTAAGTACCTTTTTAAGTGCAGATTTTAAGTCGATTAATGCATACCCTAAAGCATCTGTATTCGAGAGACCCCTTAATAATGCTTCAGCTTGCTGGTTCTCGGCCATGAGAATATCCTTAATTGTCTTTTCTGTTTCTTTCTTGTGTTCCCTGTTATGTCTCCAGATAAATTGTTGGGAGAATCCTCTAATGCTGGCCTTACATGAATCCCACATTACAGCAGGTGCTGCAGAATCAATATTTATTTCGAGAAATTCTTTCAGATGTCTCTTAATACATACTATGAAGGTTTCATCTAAAAGAAGATATCTAGGAAAGGAGAATATCCTTGCTCGCCTTCTTTCAGCTGAAATTTTAAATGACAGAAGAATGGGGTTGTGGTCAGAAATGACTCTTGGGTATATCTCCCTTATGGTCGAATCTAAAACTTCGTCTGAGACCCAGGCCATATCTATCCAAGAGTATAATTTATGTGCAGCCGAGTAATAAGTATAGCCCGGTATATTCGGATATAATGCCCGCCAAACATCTCTAATAGCATGCAATTGGCCAAGCTCTTTGATCTCAGCCCGCGTTTTTCTCATCCTTTGAAAAGCACTTCGCCTGGTGGTATCTATCTCATAGTTCATAATGCAATTAAAATCGCCCATCACCACCGTCTCACCCTCCCAGTTTAACAATTCCATGATTAATCTATCTATAACTGAAGGATAATAAATATTTGAGCCATATATTACGCAGAAGACATACTTTTGACCCTCTAATTCCATCTGTACTATAGCCCATCTGCCACTTTTGTCTGTTAATGTTTTATCAAGCTTAACTTTAAAATATTTATGTTTTAGAATGGCGACCCCTCTAGTTGAAGTATTTTGATCCGAGCTAACAACCACCTCGTATCCCAACTGTTTTAATAGACCTCGATCTTTGTAAGAAATATGCGTTTCTGACAACAGCACTAGCTGTGGATTATACATCCGCAGTTCTTCTGCTACCAGCCGTCTCTTGTTTCTGTTATTGAGCCCTGCAGCATTCCATGCTAAACACTTCACTAACTGCATCTAATTAAAGAAAATATTACAGCTATTGCTTTCTTTTTATTGATGAATCTTTTTAAAGTCCTAGTTTCCATCCTCTTATTTTAAGATATTCTCATGTTGGTTTTTGTGTTTTTTTGCCCCCTTGTACATCCTCCCCTGCCCCTAGACTCCCATCCCCATTCCTCCCCCACCCTGATTCTAGTAGGAGGAATCATCCTCTTCTATCAGCTGCCGCTGTAATGGCAGCCATCTAGGATTCGACCGCCCCCTTGGCTCCCGAGCAGGGACTCCTCTATTCATTAAGCCATGGAATTATATATATTGGAGAGAAAACAGACAAAAAAAGGATTGTTTAGCATCTACATCTACTTCTGACCCACACCTTCTCTTTGCCATTTCTGCATCATTTCAGTCACCTCAGACGTAGAAGAAAAAAATAGCTCTGTCCCTTTCTAGCAACTTTCAGGCGTGCTGGCTCCTGTAAGAAGGCTTGAGCCTCCATTTCCTTCAATGGATCAATTAGCTGCCTCAGCTGCCATCTCCTGTCCATTGTAGTTCTACAATAATCTGACCGGAAGAATATGGAAACTGAATCAACAGCTATTGGTGTTCTGGGACCAGCCTTTAGTGAGACAGCCTGTTGAAGCAGAAAGTTGTCAAAGTAGAGAAGAAATGGTCTTGGATACTGAGAGTCCTGTCGGCGTTGTACCATTGGGAGTCTATGTGCTGGCTGAATCTGGCAGTCCCAGTCCCAATCTCCTAGATCAGGAAATGCCTTTTGCATAATCTGGACAATATAAACTCTGGGATCTGCTCCCTCCTGTCCCTCAGGAATTCCAAATAGCTTGAGGTTCTGTCTCCTTTGCCTATTTTCAAGGTCCTCGAGTTTAGACTGCACATTCCTGAGCATGTTGAGCAACAGAGCTAGCAGTTCTAGATGAGATTTCTTCCGTAGATACAACTCTCTGCTGGAGTTCTACCATTTCTTGCGACACATACCCGACTTTCTCCATAACCTCCTTCAATGTTTGCTGGATATTTCCATTATCCGTTCCAACTTGGGCAAAGAGTTCTCATGTTTCTTCCCTCTGCTCTTTCAGAGCCTGCAAAATCATAGAGAGTATAGCTGCTTCGTTGCCCTGAGTACTGTCGCCCTGAGAATCTTCTTCTGAGTGAGATATATCGGAGGTTGGAAGCATCGAGGATAGTACTGGAGGTGGAGAGAGGAGCACATAAAAAGGAGAATCAAAGTTAGATGTGGGGGCTGTAAGAGCTGAAGAGATCTCAGCACTGCCTTTTGCATTGTCTCCTACAGTATCACCTTGTCTGCCAGATATCTTTGCCAAGTTTGATATTGTCTCAGAGGACAAGGGGCCCATAATCTTAGCTGCCACCGGGTACATGCCTAGCGTTTAACTGTCAGGCACACTTTCTATTCCCCCATCAATAAGTCCCACATCAGAGAGTCTGGCAATAACCTTCTTTATTCCACCTTTGGCTTGGACCCATTTCCTCATTGGGCTATTCTTCAAAACTTCTTAAGCCTGTATTTTCTTTTCCTTTGCCCCACCTGTATTAGATGTGTTCATTGTTTTCTTCAAGTCTTTGGCATATTTGGTTTTAGAATCTCTCTTTAAAGAATTCCCAGCTGTATTTAGTATCTTTTTTCTAACAACTCTTTGGAGCCGTTGACCCCGTCGTTCCACTGATGAGTTACCTGAGTATTGCCCCTGGCTGTCATCTGAAGTAATTAAGTTAGCAGCGATTGTGCCAGGAGAGGCAGAGCCATCAAAGACCCCCTTAGATACATCAGTACGCTGTGCCCCTGGAGAGTCGTCGAGAAACTCATCATTTCGGTCCTTGTCACTGCGAGCATCAATGCTGTTCTCTTCAATATTAATAATATCAGGATCCCCATTCCGTCTGCCTGTTTAAGCTCTATTCCTTCATCCCCTATCTCAGTCTCAATCTGAGCTTCAGTTGGGAGGCACTGTGCTGAAAGATCAGAGTAAATGGGGCTTTGTAGCAGAGAGTGAGTGCAACATTGTTGCTTTTTATTAGCAATAGCATTAATGATAATGTCTGCTAAACAGCCTCCTCCAATGGGCTGTATAGCAATAGCAATCTCGGAGAGCTCTGGTATCCTAATAGCCTGGAGGTATTGAGTTACCTGCTTACCAAGTTTTTTATTTGTTTTTGAGACATACTCGGCTCCAGCATTTTCTAAACCATCATTCCGCCTGCTAAAGCAGATGGTTTTAGCCCCCACTGCCTCTAGGCTCTCACTTGTAGGCGCACTCCAACTCACCGCTAGGTCTCCCGGCTGTCGAGCTGTCCCACGCCCCCCCTCGGGCTGTGCTTCTCGCTGGAGCCAAGTCCGGGGCGAGCGCGGCCGAGATGGGTGCCGTGATCGCACAAAACTGGAAAACGCCAAGGCGGAGCCTCCGCTGCGAGCAGCGCCGATAGAATACAAGTGAGGCGGGTCTGAGGGAAGAACTGCATTGGGGCCGTAGGGGTGTGAAACCGGACGGACCTTCCTGCTTGACTCCAGGTATGTTGATTTCAGCAATTTCAGCAATTTCTCTCCTTTTTTCTCGAATTTATCTTCGATGCAAAATCACCTTAAGCGCTATCACCCACATGCACAAGAGGGCCCAGAATACCGGGAGCCAGCAGCAGCGGTCTACTCCTAGAGACGGCGTCAGGTCGCCAACTTGTCTCCTCCCCAGAACTGGTCCTCAATATTCTCATTCATTTTGCTTATCTCAACCTTGTAGTGTAGACTGGTCAGAGTCTACTTAAGCAATGCATCAGAGACAATGTGTAGCAGTTCCATTTTTTCCTTAGTGAGGCGCAGCAACTATGATCGATCCATTGTTGTAAACGAGTAAGTCTAAATCAATATATTTGGTCACTCCATTGGTCCTTCATGAGGTGAAAAACTACCTGAGAGTCATCAGCTGAGTCATCAGTAGTTGTAAAATAAATTAAAAAGTAAGGGTGAGAGACAAAAACCCTGTGATACTTTAAAAGGATCATAACATTGGGGTTTCATCCTGCTCTAATACCAGCTCAGTTGTCCACCCTGACCACCCATGACAATCTCGGTAGAAGGAAGGAATGATCAAAGGGTGTTGAGCAAAAAGTCATCAAGGCACATAGTGGCTATATGGAAGGCGGCCAACAGAAGTCTGGGATGGGAGGGCAAACTCACGCATGCCTCGCCACTACGGCACAGCGAACAACTCGGTAGATTGATCCGGTCTAAGGGCTTTCACAATTGGACCTTATTGTAATTTCCTGGATTGACGACCTATGGAAGTCTGGAGATGTGGTGCCCATTTCCCGACTGCAACAGGAGTACGACCTTGCTAAATCTGAATACTTTCGGTATCTTCAAATTAGACATGCCCTGCTCTCGGTTCTCCCTAGAGGTAGCAGTCTCCCCCACTCCTCCCCACTTGAGGATAGAATACTTGATGGTGATCTACCGGAAAAGGCTATTTCCCTTGTTTATAAAAAGCTCATTAATGATATGGCGGACCCGCTGATAAACCTGCGGGTTAGGTGGAACCACAAGTCGCAGGTTTGGATGATGAGGAATGGGGGGCGGTGGTGGCTTCCCCTCGCGAAGTGGCCAATTCCTCCTGGCTCAGGCTGGTCCAACTTAAGCTGCTTCATAGATCCTATTTGTCAGGACCTTTGCTGGTTCGCATGGGTTACATCTCAGGGGGAGGCTGTACGAGGCACTGTGGGCAGGAAGGCACATTTATTCATATTATCTGGGAATGTGCGGTGATCCAGGAGTATTGTGAACAGGTGGTGGGCCGTATGGAGGAGGCACTAGGGCAACAGATTCATTGTACCATAAAGTTAGCACTGTTAAATATTTGGGACCCTAACAACATGAACTCTAGAGAGCGACTGTGGGTGGCGCATGGGTTCATGATCACTAAACGAAACATCGCACGGCTTTGGAGGGCTCCAGATCCGCTGAAAATAGTGGACTGGTCTAACGATGTGGATTGGTGCATGGTGACCGAGAAATCCATCTATGAGTCCAGGGGATGCCCGAACAAATGGACACATGTCTGGGGCCAGTGAAACACCTACAGAGGGGAGATTTGTGCACCACCACGGACCAGAGAAAACATCACATAGGGGCTTGATGTTGTTATGGTAAGATTGCTGCCAAGTTATTGTAAGGTGTGCTCTCGGAGAGGGTAGAGACTGTCCATTGTATGAACCGCCCTGACTGCAAATGTGTTGTTTTTTGTAACATGCCTTTTTTCTTTAATAAAATAAAAAAAGAAGCACTGATTGATTCATTGTAACAAATTAACATAACTTCCGGTTGCAGATTCTCAGAGCTTAGTGTCATATTTCTCTTAGTATGTTTATAAACCAGCTCCAACTCCATTTTAAACATTTTACAATACTATTTTCTTCTTTTACAAAAGTTGTATCCCTTGCCTTGTTAAACAATTTAGATTATATAATGCTCTCATATTACATTCCCTAGTGCTACTACAGAATTAGTAGCAATACCAACACTTCCTTTTATGAAATTGCATCCTATGGTTTTAAAGGAGTTAGATAGTCCTTAAATTCAATCTGTTCTAATTACGATCGCAAATTCACAAAATTACTTGAACTTTTTGCTTCATACAATCTAGTGCAATTATTTGCATGCAAGGAACGTATTCAAACAGCACATGTATTGCAAAGAGACTTTCTATTTACTCAAACAAGTCCTGTGCCAGTGTCTCACAAGACTGTTTTTTACCTAAAGTTAACGTTCATGGGAAAACTATCATATGAGTTACCGGCAAACCACATTTTACTCCAAAAGCGTAATTTTCAACTATCTACAGAATTGCTCAAACTTTCACAGGAAAATTACTCAGTTTCAACCACCTTAGTTCTGAAGGGCAACAGATCGTAACCTTTTGACTTCTAGGGACCCCCCACTGAAGCACTACTGGAAGCCAGAGACCTCAGCCTTTACAGTTACCATGATTCGAACCTTAAAACAATACAACAAAAGAGAAACAAGTACATAGTGAAAAACTTACAAAAAATATTAAATATTTTATTTAATTCACAAACAAAAATCTCAATTTTTATTTTAATGGGAAGGTTGGAGCTTTTAAAAAATGTGGTTTTATTTCTGAAAACATTCTGCAACATGCTAAACTCTAGGATATCACTTTTTCTTTTTTTTGTTGCTCCTAACCCATTCTTTCTTTTTGTCTCGGCAAACCAGTGCTTCAATTGAAGCCACAAATTATTGCTACTAGATTCTGTTTACTTTTATTTCACTACTCCCTCTTATCAATCTAAAGATATCAACTTAAAGTTTAGACTCAAGATTCAAACCATTTTAAAATATGTAATTTTACATTTTCCTGGTTTATGTATATATATACTTGATACAGCTACTAATATCATTTAATTTTGCGAACACTAGCAGATCCTCTGAGTAGGCTTTACAGACCGACAGTGATCTGTGGACCATAAGTTAGGAACCACTGGTGTATAGGCTTGATCTGACGTGCCCATAAAGCAGAATATCTGCTAATTCTGCTCTACTGCTGTGGCAAAGTCTGGAATTTCTTAAAATATATACCAAGAACACAACACGTGTTGGCAATTTCATTGTTCAACATATCATAATAACGATGATTAAAAGGAAAATTGGTTCTGTCGGGTAGCGAAACAACTAATTTGTAGATTCTATCTGCATTTAATATTATCACCTCACTCTGACAGGAATTCACAACAGGTTCTTGCAATAAATGAAAAGAAAAGCCTGTATAGAACTATTTGTATCTTTATATTTTTCAAAATGCGTTCAAAGTAATTCATAAACGACTGTCAATATCATAGTAAAAAAGTGCAACATGTGACAATAGTGAATAGTGCTTATGTGACACATACAATATGTACAAAAATGATTTCCAATATAGACAGTTTATACACATATATACAAGTTCAACTTTCAAAAAAAGCCGTCCATTAATACAAATTTACAGAATCCCATTTGTTGCTTTGTCAATTCTATTGGGTTTCTGGAGTCTTGGGGTCAATTAGAAAAAATGTTGACGTTTCGACCCTTCGCGTGCCAAGATGAGTGAGGTCGCAGCGGGTCTTTCTCAAGACAGATGTAACAAGCACGACAGTCCTGGAATTCAAGTGCAGTTGGGTCACCTGGACTGGATCGGATTGAGGTCCTTCAATCAGTTAGGTAAGCTGACTAACTGCAGCGTTCCCGAGTACAGCCGGGAATCGTTTGGATAATTTTCCTATTCATTACGGATTGAAGGACCTCAATCCGATCCAGTCCAGGTGACCCAACTGCACTTGAATTCCAGGACTGTCGTGCTTGTTACATCTGTTTTGAGAAAGACCCGCTGCGACCTCACTCATCTTGGCACGCCAAGGGTCGAAACGTCAACATTTTTTCTAATTGACCCCAAGACTCCAGAAACCCAATAGAATTGACAAAGCAACAAATGGGATTCTGTAAATTTGTATTAATGGACGGCTTTTTTTGAAAGTTGAACTTGTATATATGTGTATAAACTGTCTATATTGGAAATCATTTTTGTACATATTGTATGTGTCACATAAGCACTATTTACTATTGTCACATGTTGCACTTTTTTACTATGATATTGAGAGTCATTTATGAATTACATTGAACGCATTTTGAAAAATATAAAGATACAAATAGTTCTATACAGGCTTTTCTTTTCATTTATTGCAAGAACCTGTTGTGAATTCCTGTCAGAGGGAGGTGATAATATTAAATGCAGATAGAATCTACAAATTAGTTGTTTTGCTACCCGACAGAACCAATTTTCCTTTTAATCATAATATACCCAGGTTCTGAGGGACACAGGGTTAACCCCAGTTTTTTGATGAAATCATATCATAATAACAGCATTTCAACTCCTTCAATGTGTGTTTGAGCTACACTCTAATGCTTTATGTTTTTAGCTTTTGGGACACCCAATAAATGAGAAGTGTTTAAATACATTTTTGTGGACATTACATTTTTACTGAGTGAGCAATTAAATATTTGTGGAAACACCATGTCCTATTTTTCATTATGCTTTTTGTTAAATACATTGTAATAGGTTGATGTTTTTTTTTCAAAAGCAAAACTTAACTAAGAGGAATTGAATTGAATATGCATTTTTTTATTGACATTGTTGGCAAAAAAAGTGTTATTCACATTGTTAAATCAAGGGCCTCAGTTAATAACAACATTTTGAGTAGGATAATGTAAGTTACAGTTGCAATATCCTTTTCCGAAGTGGTTATATCAACGACTCCATATTTTCTTTTGGGAACTCATGGTTCCTACTTCAGAAGTGATCAGCTTTAGGATATGTGTGGCTGTACTGCACAATTGCATCATTTGTCCACTAAACCAAGTTGTTCGTGGAATCCTAGCAGGACTGTCTGGAGATGCAAATACATTTAGAGCAGGCCAAAGTGAAATATTCTTCATAGTTATTCATAAACATAAATCACATATCTGAATTTAGCTCAAGGTTCTTAGAACAGGCTTACTTAAAATGTGAATGTTCATGTCATGAAAATTGTTGTCCTAGAGGTATGCATGTTTCAGGATCTGAAAATGTGTCTTACTATAGAGCTGTCCTGTTTCATCTCTCTTCCATGTTACTATTTCACTTTGCCTTTTGATTTGTGAACTATGCTTGTTCGGAATGTAGAGCACTATACAACAAGATAAACAAGGCTTTCAAAAGAATGGCTGAATAGAAAGAATTATTACAAAAATGTTGGGTGATTTAACAGCATAACAGTAGAGTGTTGATGATATATACCCATTTGAAACATAACCTATGGAATTGATACGATTTGCACAATATAACAGAACATGAGAATAACAGAGCAATAGATTAAATTGGTTGGCATATTTGCAAGGAAAGAGCAGACGGGTTTGCAGAGAACACAGGGTCAGTGGCATAAAACTACAAGCAGAGGGGCATTTACATTTTGGTCCAAAGTACAATAGTGCAGGTACAGTAAATTCTTTAATTTTTTGGCATAAGAACGAGGGTCTCTCTAGGACCCAGTGAGACTGGAAATCAAGACCACTGTTGCAGCAAATTAATAGCAGCCAAGCTGCAATTTTACAGTGGCCAGGAAGAGGTGATTTTAAACAGTCTTTTAGTGGTAAATAAATAAGTGTAGATGATACACTGCTACAGGTTAGTTGTTATGAATACAAAGGAGATTTGAGATGTTTCTCTATTTATAGATTTGTTACTGCTTTGTAAAACATGCCTTAGTAGTATTGCAATTCCACGAGGTGTGTCTAGTAAAAAGATCTAGCGAAAGGGATTTCTCTTGAGGGAGGCAAGGATTGCTTTTGGGATTTTAAAAAGTTAAGTCTTGTATGTTTTGAAGGTCAGCATGCGTCCATGGTCAGTCATTTAACAGCAGACTGCACATGAGTGATATGGAGAGTATTTTTAGTATTTGTTAATACAAATAAAAGGCAACTGTATGAAGCATCAGATTTTCAGGAGACATTTCCTTTTAAAGGGAGACCATTAAGGATAGAACATCCACAATCCATCCAGGGGATCATTACGATCTCACCTGTTATTCTCAGAACACACATTGACAGTGCCTGATTCAGATTCTCGATTATTTGCAGCTGGAATCTTGCTGATTAAGCCACTGCTTGTGAATGGTCACTGAAGAGGATAAATTCATCTTGATCTGAGAAGTTTTACAGTGTTGATTTTGTTTATTCTTACTTTATTTTGGTGCCTAAAGTAAGAACTAAGGGGGTGATTACGATGGCCGAAGGTCAGCCACCGCCAGCCGTGCGGTGGTGGGCCTCCGCCATCTGACGACGAATTTCCCCCGCCAAATGTCATGTCCGGTCCGTGGCGGTCGCAAAGACAGCCCACCACGCTTCCGCCACAGGCAATCATACCGATTGCCTGGCAGAGCAGTCAGCATCTTCAAAATGGTGGCAGTGCCAAGCGGGCACCATCCGCCATATTACGATGCTGGCCACAGTCAGCCATTCATTGGCAGGTAAACTGCCATTAAAAGGCTGGCGGAGAATGAATTTGGGGGCCCGTTGCGGGCCCCCTTTGGGTTGAGGAAGTGATGGTGCACTGGGGAAGTACCCATGGTACCCCCCTATATTTCCATGCACTAAGTGGCAGGCACTGCGTGGTGCTGCCACGTAGTGCAGGGAAACACACTACATACATTTTTACCATTGCGGCGGGCGCTGCAGCCAGCAGCACCCACCGCAATGGTAAAGATGCAATATGTGACCACTGCGGTGGTGGTCGCATCATAATATGTTGTGCGTGACCGCTAACGTACAGGAGGGTGGTCCCAGGCACCTCTACGATGGCGGACGGACTCGAGTATGCCCGCAATCATAATCACCCTCTAAGGGCTTCATTTACAAGAACAGACGCACCGCTGCTACAGCGCAGCGATGCATCAGAAATACTTGCGCTGCTTAAGTCATTTTTACTGCCATGGATGCGCCATATGTACAATACAGAACACCATGGCATAAGGAACACGCATGGGTCAAAAAAACAGATCCACTGATGGAAAGGGATGGCACTGCCGAAAGGGACGCAGCTGGTAGAAAAGTTATGCATGGCTGAATTTGGGCTGATGACAAGCTCCACGTCAGCTATGTGTTGGAATCAGGGGCCATGTGTCTTTTTTAACTGATGTAAATGGCCCAATGCGCCAGAAATATTGGTAAATAATGTATTTGGTAGTAAAGTCACTTGGGACACTATATCATAGTTCCTGGAAGCAAAGCATACAAGTATGAAGTACGGCTATGTGCCACATTACAGTAGACATAATCTATTTATGTGTAAAATACCTAAGTGTATGTGTGACGTGTTGAGTGAAACAGTATTGTGAGTGGATACATATAGGTAAAGGGATGTAAAGTGACAGGTCTTGTGTTACATTACATACCCTATGTGTGTACTTACCTCAATCCCAGGTTGCTCAAGGGGTCCAACAACATGTTTGATGCATGTGTAGGCATACTACTAGTTGAGGGGATGTGATGTAATGACTAATTACAGTGTTTTTAGTGTCTTCAGCTGGTCAGAAACCTATTTCACAGTCAATATATCATGCTTTTGACTGGGTTTTTGAGGTGTAGGAATTTCGAAGCATTGCTGGTTGTATGTGAAGCTTGCCGATGCTGTGTCGTTTTCCCGGAAACTCATAAATACTGCAGCATCAGTTTTATGATGGAAAATAGAAGGGAAAGCCTACCTTGCATATGATTAAGACAGCCCGCTCAGATGCAGGAACAAACCAACGCAGTGTGACGGAAATTGATGCATCAGCCTAGATGCGTCACTTTGTAAATATGGAGCAAAGAAAGTTTTGCTGGCGCGTCAAAAAAATGCTATACCAGCAGTGCAAGCTCCTTGTAACTAAGGGCCAGATGTAGGTAGCCCTTTACCGATCGGAATCGGCCGAAAATACCGATTTTTGGCCGTTTCCGATCGGTAAAGGGCTATTGAGATGTAGGGGCACATTTTCGGTAATTTTACCGAATCGGTATCATTACCGAATCGGTAATTTTACCGATTCGGTAATATGTACCGAATCGGTAAAATAATTACCGATTCGGTAATATTTACCGATTCGGTAAAATTACCGAAAATGCAATGTAGGTAGGCAATGTACCTTCTGCACATGGCTTACAGAATCGGTATTTTACCATGGAATACAAATCCATGGTAAAATACCGATTCCGGTGTGCATGTACATGTGTGCATGCACACCTATGTCATGTGACAGGCAGACCTGCCCTTAGGGCAGTTATGCCTGCCACATGGTACCTGTGCCTGTTTTGGGGGTGCCAGAGGGTGTCAAAGTGACACCCCCTGCACCCTTGTGAATTCTTTAATTACCGATTCGGTAAATACCGATTCGGTAATGCCTAATCATTCCTATGGGCTTCAAAGCCCATAGGAATGAATGGGCATTACCGATTCGGTATTTACCGAATCGGTAATTAAAGAATTGTTAAGGATTCGGTAACGAATCCAGATGTTGGGACCTACATACCATTTACCGATTTTGAAATACCGAATCGGTAGGATTCGGTATTTCAAAATCGGTAAATGGGATTTACCTACATCGGGCCCTAAGCCCCTTAGTTTTATGACTTTGTTTAATTCATTTTTGTACCTCATATAGATAAACTTTAGATCAGACATAGCTCCTGGCAAGTCAAAACGTGTTTAGTGAATACCATTGTTATTCTCTTGGGTATTTTCACAGCACTGATATGATGTATGATCTATAACAGTAAGCTGACTTATAACTAACGTTATCAGTTTTCCGTCTTTACTGATTTATATAAATTTATGCTGACAGAAAACCATCTGCTTCTCTGTCTGTATTTATTTTTAAATTAGGAAAAATACAGAAAATAAATCTTCTTTTGAAATGTTCTCAATGCTTTTAGTCATGCCTGTTAGACCAATGGCTGTGCACCGAGACAAGGTAGTTTAAAAAGGGTTTTCTAATGAAACTCTAAATAGCTGTAGACATGCATGTGTTTATACGACAAAGCTGATGTTCTCATATGAGCATGTCGCGCATGAGATAGACATTGAATAGGTGTATGTGTCTTTTTATATCACTTATACCAAACTGTCATCCAAATGTGAGTGTGTCCGTATCAGTTAAATAAAAGTGGAAATATAGACGTTGCAGCTTCATTTTTTCACCAAACACAAAATAAATGTGGATAAACAGTGGAAAATTATCCAAAATAAATATGGATAAATACATAGGAAAAAGCAAAAGGAAAAGTTTAAAATGTAAATACCAAAAACTGGGAGTCTTTATAAGTTAATCATGCATAACTATACACAAGTTTTGAGTTATCTGACTGGTGAGTCTCCTGTACATATATTGGCATTATATATTGACATTTAAAATGCACCTGTACAGTAGAGTGTACTACTAGTTGAAATCTAGACTGTAACAATGTAGTGCCTCAGTGCAATCAACATCAGGTGTTTGTATGATGATATCAATCGGTGTACATCTCATCTGCATGTTGAGTGTTAGCAATTTTATAACAATGTTGTCTGGTACGTGATAACAAGTGTTAGCTTTGATGTGTCTGTATGTTGAAAAACACCTTAGCGGGTATTTCAGTGTATATTCAAATTTTAGATTAAGAGTCATGTTGTTGCTGAAGTGCTTTGAGCAAGGTTAATTCTTGGCTTTGTGGCCATACATGACGTATTTTATTTACGTGGTTTGGGTAAATACTAGCACTGACCTGATCATTGTTGAAGTCTGTGGTCTTTTATACATATGGCTGTTTCTGTTGGTCTACTCCTTCAAAAGATCATGTTGGTGTTCAGAAAAAGGAAGTCAGTCCATTAGTATTTTACTCTGAAGGTAATAAAGTTGTGAGAGTTGTGGCAATCTGGATCAATTTGTTTGTTTCAAATGGAAAATAGATCCTCTTAGAAACAGAAGTAGATCCATGTTTCTTCTGTATGTTTCTTATGGACATTTCATAAAAGTTTAGGCACAAACAGATTCACATAATCTGTGATATTCCTGTGCCCATTGCCTTTCCCATCTGTTTAAAGGCATGTCTGTCATTGGAAGCGCTGCTGTTGGGTGGGAGTTAATGGTGCCACTGAAAGGATATCACTTATTGCTACTCCTTTTCTACTGATCGTTGTGGCAGAGGCAACTACATGCCTATACATTAATAGTAACACAAGGCTCGGTAAAAACTAACATCCAAGGCGATAGGGGCTAATTTGACATGAGGTAAAGTTTCATGAGAAAGTTATTGTTGTATTGGTACAAACTTTTCTAATGTACAGACAACATTTGGCTGAGTTATGAAGACTTTTTTTAAGCATGCCTACTCAGTTCCAAATATTTAGAGCTACAAAAAGGAATTGGGCACCTCTGAAAATTAGTTTAGTATTTCCTTTTTTCTGAACACCGGAAAGGGTGGTGAAAGAGAAACAGAGTGTGCTATCCCCACCCCGATTTATCATCATTTCACCCACATCTGCATAACATGGCTCTGTAACATGTGACGCCTGTAATGTTTATCCTCGATATAATATGTTTGTTGATGGTTCAACAGTCAATGATTATGTCTTGCAGATGAGGGATTGGGTTTATAAATGTAAAGGCTATTGTGGGTGGCCCGTTTGTGTTATACAAAATAAAGATACTGACTATATGTAAACAAAGATTAAATATATGCCATCCAATCTCACATGGGGCTTCATGGATGTTAGTTTTGATTGGCAACACATGTGTGTGAACGCAAAGCATTTAGTGTGTATGGAAAGAAGCAAGGGAATTTATTTTCCAACACCACATGGAAAAGTATTCTGCTGATTGACATGAGCTCCCTGATAACCTTTGCATATCTGTCATTATGTTTTATAGGTCTTTTTAGTGTTCATGAATATTCTACTTGAACCCAATTGTAAGTCGAAAACCATTTTGCTCGCACACTGGATTGAGTCATAGTGGATGTATATAGTCATCCAAAAAGGGATACCCACGTCAATCAATCAATCAGGAGTTTGTTAGAGCACGACTACTCACCCGTGAGGGTCTCAAGGCGCTATGGGTGGGGGTGTGCAGGTTCCATTCCATCAAGGAGGGGGTCTGTCGAAGAGCCAGGTTTTGAGGTTTCTTGCGAAGATGGGGGCGTTCCATGCTTGGGCCGCGAGGAAGGAGAAGGAGCGGCCTCCCGATCTGGTCTTTCTGGTGCGAGGGACCACGGCGTAGGAAAGCTGGGCTGATCGTAGGGTCCTTTGGGGTGCGTGGAATTTGAGTCGGCTGTTCAGGTATGCTGGTCCGGTGCCGTGGAGGGCCTTGTGTGCGTGGGTGAGCATCTTAAAGGTGATTATCGCCTCGACGGGGAGCCAGTGGAGTGTGCGCAGGTGCTGGGAGATGTGGCAGTGTTTTGCCAGGTTGAGGACCAGTCTTGCGGCGGCGTTCTGGATGTTCTGTAGCTTGCGGATGAGGTTTTTGTTTATTCCGGCGTAGAGTGCGTTGCCGTAGTCGAGTCTGCTGGTGACCAGGGCGTGAGTGACTGTTTTTCGGTGTTCGAGGGGGATCCATTTGAAGGTCTTACGAAGAAGGCGGAGGGTGTGGAAGCAGGAAGATGAGACAGAGTTGATCTGGCGGTCCATTTTGAGCTCGGAGTCCAGGATGATTCCCAGGTTGCGTGCATGGTCTGTGGGGGTTGGCGGGTTTCCGAGGGCGGTGGGCCACCAGGTGTCGCTCCAGGCATTGGGGTTTGTACTAGTGTAGATTAGGTTATGTTTTGTCCTGAGGAATTGCCCTAAATCTGTTAAGACTAGGAAGGGCCAGAAACTTGTCGACCTATAATAAAAATATGAGGAACATTTATTTCTTTGATATACCCTGGTGATTTTAATCTTTAAAAGGGCCCTGGCAGACATTATTTTTTACAAGGGGATTCCTATTTGATGTTAACCTTTCTTTAACAATTTACCATTTCTGAATAATAACCAGTACTATACCAGAATTGGGGCTTCCTGAGTTAAAGATGCTCAGGCAGGGAAGATATGAATCTCTGGCAAAGAGCCACTTGCGGTGGCCCGTTGGACATTGTAGTGCCAAACCAAAAATGACCTAAACCTGGTGATGAAGCTGGCCACTCTTGGGTGGGTGAGGACTCTTGCTCTAATAAGTGACCCCTTTTTACAACCATAATTGTCTGGGGCACTGAATTGTGGTACCTTGGCATTGGAAAGGAACTGCACACTTGATTATATTTGCCCACGATAAGGGGAGTGTGTGTGCTGGACCTTAAGTACTCTCTGTCCCTCCATAAATTTAAGTTTTTCCTCCCACCAGAACTCCTGTGAAAATGAGGACGCTTAGCCTCCTTTATGATCCTATTCATGCTGAAATGCCTATTCTATATTTAATTCAGACTTTTGTAAGCCATTAGTTGTAATGTGCTTCTTAAGGATTGCCATTGCATGGATGGGCTGCCCATCAAGGCTATAATATTTCGGGGATGGTTACTATCCCCATTTGCTGTAGCATTAGGTTTTGGTAATGGGACTCAAGTAGTCTGTTGTTAGACTAAAGCCAGAGTAGGTCTTTGATGTATTTACTTTGCTCAAAAACATGTTAATTGCTAGTTTATGGTTTTGTTTGAGAACTACTTCGGTTGGGATGTCTTACACTGTCTTGTTGAGAAACAGGGCAATTGACAAATTACCAAACCACTTTTGTTGTTTTGCTGTAATACCAGTGTAACATATTATTGGATTTACAGCAATTTGGTTCACAAAGTAAAGATGTGTGTACCCATAGGTTTTATAAAAGATGCAAAGAAAACATCTGCTCTTTGTAAAAAGTAACCAACATGCAATACTTAGTTTACTGTTGAGGTACTGGGTTTTTCAGAACCGGTACTAATCCAGTAACCCAGCGGTGTCAGGGCAACACCCAAAGACCTCGAGTTCCCCTGTCTTGGCAAACAGAGACACGGGATACTTCTTGATGACGTCAAAGACCAAAGTTTATTGGTTGCAACCAGGGACAGAGATCTACGAAGTACACACAGGTAGTTCGTCAGAGACTGCACACTTTAGATAAACGGAGCTCGGTCTTTTATTCCAAAAATCATTCCTCAGGCAGCATTACAATTTACATTTGGTGCATACAAACTGACCAATGACAGTGTAGCATTTCAAAAGTAGCAAATAACGACAGTCAAAGACAATCCCATTTTCCGTTGTCCAGCCCACCAGAAGTGATCACGCACATGCTCGGTTTCCTGTTCGATTAGGCCGTACAAACCCATCATAAACCCTTCAACCCAGATCGATGATCAAGTCGTAAAGGAAAGGCAGAAACAGATGGAATGGAGATAGAGAAGTGGGAACGGTGTACCATAAACTCAGGCACGTCCTGCCCTTTGATCTTTATCAGACCAGCTGCTGAACGAGGAACTGGCTCAGCGGGATTCGCCCCAGGCAAGGAGTCAGTTCGGCCAGGTCAACCAGAAGTCAGCGAAGGCGTACCTGTCTCAAGGATTTCTCGGCCGAAGTCTTCGGGCCTATGTTAGGGCAACCACACAAAATGGCTGCCGTATACAAAATGGAACCCGGAGGTTCAGACTAAACCCTTGAATATAGAGTGTTCTCCTATATCGATTCATACGAAAACACTCAGACACGTTACACTCGCCATTTGCGGTCTGCTGACACCAAAATCGTCCATTTCCGACGATCTTTATAAATCGGGTTCAGAACTGTCGAACCTAATTCGGAACCACGGAACCACAGGCCCTCCTTTTGCCCCATCATAGGCAACGTACCCAAACCCATTTTAATCCGAATCCGGATCTATATTCATCAGGTCATCGATATGCTGCTGTAGCATCATCCTATTACTAAGCATCTCTCTCTGGACAGGTCTCCGTACACACAAAGTAGCACAAAGGCCACAAATAGCAGGAGCACACTGTACACAGAGACAGAACATGAACAGGATTGCTAAGACCATCCCAATAACCATCAAAATCTTCCAACCCCAAGTGGATATCAATCCCCATAACCATCCCATCAAAGACCAATCTCCTTTGTCCAAATGGACAGAATCGGAGATCTTGTGCAATTTGGAAATGGCCTGGAAGACTGATGGAGCATTGTCTGGAATAAAAACGCAGCAGCTTGATTGAATCAATCTACAAACTCCACCTCGATCTGCTAGAATAACGTCTAGGGCAACTCTATTCTAAAGTGTCATAAGTCTATCTGACTGGAGCTCAGCAGTCAAGTTACCAAGGGCACCGGCAGTTTCAACTATGGTGGACTCAACCACTCTCGTTAGCTGACGCATATTCCTACTGTTAGCCATAGGTCCCCAAAACGGCAGGAAACCCTTAAAGAAATCTCCCAATTCTTGTCCTGCAGTGTCTTCTTGGCTAAAGACACCTCTAGCAACTCTCGTCTTGTGGTAATCTGCCGCAGCTGTAAAAGTGGGAGGTAACAGAAAGGAAACAAAACATGTGCCTGCGAAGTCGGGGGGCAACCATGTGTACGCTTTGTCATAGCAAACAAAGTAGGTACCCTTAGCAGCTAAGAACGCTGGGGAAGACTGAGACGGAAACACGTAAGTCTCAGCGCAAACGCTCTTCCCTAACTGAGCCTTCGGATTCTTACCGTTGCCCTGCAGACAATAGTAGCCCTTATGGGGCACTATCCAGATCGGTAGAGGACTTTTCGCTCTCTGGTTAATACTCAGACTAACTCCATATCCAGTGACGTTTCAACCACTATATGGTTGCCTCTCATCTTTCGGAATAGTCTAAACTGCATTAGTCCCTTTAATCATGTCAACTATGCCTTTAGCTAAAGCACTATTCTTCGGATTATCTTTCGGTGAACGTAGGGGGTGGACACTATGGGCATAGATAAACATGGTTCTGTAAGCCCAAATCGAACCATTTAAACTGAAGGGCAAAACTAAATAAGGAATACCTTTATCAGTTGTATGAGGCATTAAACCACAAATCCAGCAGTTCGTTGTATTAATCACTAACTGATGCTGGTGCAAAAGTTGAATGAAGGAATTATTCGAAAATTCCAAACGTCTGACTACCTCATGTTCGGGCAAAGGATGGAAAGAATGAGAAGAAACAGTAGGTGAAGGTGTAGGTTGCACAGTGGAATTAGACGTCATTTTAAAAACAAATGCTACATAACCAGCTATGAATATTACGAAACTCAATAGCAAAAACAAACATGGTATCAAAAAGCATTTCTTCGACATTATTTTGCATATTCTTTTTCTAAAAGTCAATGTCTGTACAGGTCTCTCTAACTCAAAGAAATCCATCCTAAACTAAATGTGCTGCCCGCGGTGGTTGGTTGATTCTGCTTGAGAGTGCCTCTGCTGAACCCAGGAAGGCTGCCTCGGGTTAACAGAACCCTCGACCTAGTGTCTCAGGCTTGCACTCCCAAGACTGGTAGCAACCACGACCCTAGCAGCGAGAACCGGATGGCAGTTCAAGAAAAACAAAAAAATAGTAGATCCTTGGTGGAGAGTTAACCTGCAAACAATAAAAAAAAATCAATTTTATTAATATTTTATTTGTCCATACTTCTCAATCTCAGATTTTAGCGATCTTTTTCGGATCGTTCTTGATCAGTGAACAAAAGGTGAGGCTCTGAGGTGTCCAATCGCTCTGCAGGAGGTACTGATGCTTGTAAAATTTGGTCGCTCTCTTTCTCTGAGCTAGTTCCAATCAGCTGAGCATCACTGAACGGCAAAAATCGCGGCACTACTTCTGTCTCAGAATCCGCGAGACCCTCCTGGATCCACTTGTCGTAACGCAAAGGCAAAGGTGCCTTTTTGGTGTGCGAGCCGTGGATCCAGTTTCTTTTCCCTCGCACTCGGACCGCAGATCTCGTAGACAAAAGCACCTGTTAGGGTCCAGTCCAGCGTGGTTGCTCGTTCTTTACCCGCTGAAAATTCCGGACAAAGACCCAGAAACCAGGTACGATGGAGTGCCCGGGATCATCTGTAGCTTGTGGAAGACTGTCATGTACCTGTTGGTGTAAAACACTCGTTTTAGTTGTCAGTTCACGCAGATAATCAAGCAAAACAGGATACTCAAGGTCACTAAACCTCGTCGGTCTTGGTACGCCCCAAATATTCGCCGGGCGACCAAACACAACCTCATACGGACTCAAACCCATTTGTGAGTGCACAGTCATTCGGGTGGACAAATGTGCTAATGGCAGGGCATCTGGCCATTGCAAACCAGTGCTTTCTTGAATTTTGGCCAATTTCAACTTAAGGGTGCCATTATAGCACTCAACTAAACCAGCTGATTGGGGGTGATTTGCAGCGTGGAATTTCTGCCTAATCCCGAGGCCCTCACACACTCTCTTCATAACTTGACCCACAAATTCACTTCCGTTATCACTCCAAATTATTCTCGGCATTCCGAACCTCGGGAAAAATTCTTTTATCAAATGTTTTGCTGTGGACAAAGCAGTATTGTCCTTAAGGGAGTAAGCTTCTACCCATCTAGAAAAGGAGCAAACAACCACTAACACATATTTCAAGTTGTTGCATCTCTCCATATGGATAAAATCTAGCTGCAAAGCCTCGAACGGATACGTAGGAGGAGCAAAATGACCAGCTGGTGTTGGAGTTCCCATACCAGGATTATGCATCAAACACACCATACAGTTCTTAACTAAATTCTCTGCGCATCTGGGGATTCCTACATTCTGCCAAACCGGAGCCAACAACTTGCAAATCCCTTTCAAACTAATGTGTGCCATTCCATGAGCCATTGTAACAACTGGAAGCACATATGCGTTAGGCAACAACCATCTCTGATGCTCAGACAAATCAGTCCAACACCCATTCGAGTCCAATCTACCCTTCCTCTCTCTCCATTCATCCAACTCTTTCTCTGTGGCCTCACTCTGAATAGTTTTCACGCTCTCAGTAGTATCTTCACACATACTCTTCTCTGGAACCCATCTCGCCGGACCCGCAAAATACATTCGATTCATCAGGTTTCTAGCAGTTTCTTTCGCTACTTCATCCGCAAACGCATTACCACGACCAACGTCATCCGTAACCTTTTTATGGGCACTGCATTTCACGATCGCTACTTGCAAAGGTAACGTAAGAGATTCAAGGAGTTCATTCACCAGTTGTCCATGTTGGATCTTCGTACCATGCGATGTCAAAAATCCACGTTCACGCCACAATCGTCCAAAACTATGAGCCACACCAAACGCATACTGACTATCCGTATACTCATTCACTCGTTTCCCTTTCGCCAACACACATGCTCTCGTAAGTGCAATCAATTCAGCTGCTTGTGCAGAGTTATGTGGGATACGTGCAGCTTCAACGACCGTATGCAAAGTCGTCACAGCATATGCTGCAGTCGTATCACCATTCGGTAATTTAAAACACAAACCATCAACCCACAGAGCATCATCACAGTCAGGAAGAGGAGTATCCCTCAAGTCTATTCTCCCTTTCGTCTCCTGTTCTTAGAAAACAATCGTGTTGCTCTTCACTATCCTCATCTGTCTCAAGCGAAATCGGCAACAACGTAGCCGGGTTCAAGGTATTACACCTCTTGATGTGCACATGGCTCGCTAACAACGTAAGTTCATACCCTGACAACCGAGCACTAGTTAAGTGCTGTGTCTTCGTACGATTTAACAAGGTATCCACTGCATGTGGAACCATGGCCACTAACATATTGTCCATAACCAAACACGCAGATTGTCGAATCGAAACAGCCGCTGCCGCTGTAGCTCTCAAGCAATTCGGCAATGCTCTGGCTACAGGATCTAAAGTTGACGAAAAGTACGCACATGGGCGTTGCTTCTCGCCAAACTGCTGAGTCAAAACCGATAATGCACATCCCTCTCTCTCATGGACATACAATGTGAAAGGCTTACTGTAGTCGGGAGTACCCAACACAGGAGCCGAACACAACGCATTGCGTAACTCAGAGAAACTCTTTTGACATTTGTCAGTCCAAGGAATAGGATTTGGAGTATCCTTTACCGTAAGAGCTATCAAGGGCTTCGCTAACAAGGAAAAATTAGGGATCCACTGTCTACAGTACGACGTAATACCAAAAAAACACACGTACTTCTCTCTGTGTCGTAGGGACACTCATTTTCGCAATCGCTTGAATTCTTTCCGGGGTCAGTTACCTTCCCTCCTTTGATAAGAGGTGACCTAGGTAGGTAACTTCTTGTCGACAAAATTGCAATTTCGAAAGAGAAACTTTATGATGGCAATCAGATAAATGGGACAACAAGGACACAGTAGCATCCTTACAGATGTCTTCGGTATCAGCAGCGACCAATAAATCGTCGACATACTGAATAAGGGCTGCACCATCAGGAAAAGCTATCAAGTCAAGTTGCGTCTTCAAAGCTTGACCGTAAATCGATGGACTCTCGCAATAGCCTTGAGGAGCACGCTTAAAGCGGAAACTTCGTCCTCCTAAAGAGAATCCAAAGATATCTCTACTCTCCACGGCGATCGGAATGCTGAAGAAAGCATTCTTCAAGTCGATCACCGAAAACCAGGTGGCAGAAGCTGGAATTAATGTCAATAATGCAGTAATGTCAGGCACAACAGGAAATTGTGGAACAACAATCTTGTTCACTTCACGGAGGTCGATAACAAACCTATATACAGGAGGCTGTGAAGGATCAGTTCTCTTTAAGACAGGCAAGACAGGACTATTACACACATTACCTCGAGTCTCTTCAATAACGCCCTTGTCAATCAAATCGTAAATGATCGCTAAAAGTGCTCGTTCACCATCACTTGAAATACGATATTGTGGAATGCGTGGTAACTTAGCATTCGCCTTCAGTGTCACAACATATGGGGGAATGTCTAACAGGCCCACAGCATTTGGACTTGTAGCTCACAATGAGTCTGGTAGCAAAGACAATTCCAAGGGAAGACAATCTTTCGATATATATATTGGAGATATCACATTCTTACCCAAAGTAAGATGTACTCCTGACGGAGAACAGTACAAAGTTGCATACAATCTCTTCAACAAGTCCAGGCCTAGCAAGTTCTCATTACAACCTGTAGTCAAAAGAAGGGGTGCTTCAAACCTACGAGGACCAACAGAAAGAGGCAATGGAACAGAAATCAGATTCGTAACGGGGGCACCGGAAAAACCTATAGAAACATTATTAAAGCCAGACAAAGGTGCGCCAGGGAGTTTAGAACGCATAATAGAACTCTTCGTAGCACCAGTGTCTAGCAGAAAAGGCTCTGACACACCTGATGCAATCACTTCGACGTAGGGTCCACTCTGATCCACTGGAACTGAAACAACTCCCTCTCTTTGTCTATGGCTGTCCTAACAATCATTACCTTGCTCTTCGTCACCTTCAACATAGTAATCATCCACGTAGTATTGTGTAGTCCTACCAGACAAATTCTGCTGTTGGTCAAAACTGTTCATTGAATTCTGCGGAGGCAAAGGGCCTGTCCGCGACCTCTACCTCTAGGCGCTTGCTGAGCACCTCTACCTCTCACACCAGGAGCACTATTCGCACCTTGCAACAGGACCGGACAACTATTCTTATAATGGCCCTCTTCTCTACAATACGCACACTGATTAGGCCCATACGGAATACGCTGTTGAGGAGTCTCGTCTCTTTGCGAGTTCTTTGAATATTGTTGAGGCTGTTGATAATCACGCTGATTATTAACACGGGGTGGATAAGCTTGTTGTAGATGAACTTTGGTCTTCAACTCCTTAGTCTTCTTATCCGCTTTCTCTAACTCATCCTTACGCCTATTCTCATAGTACTGAGCCGTAGCTAGAATCTGCGCCGATGTAGAAACAGGCCAAGCACTCTCGGAATCCTTCAACTTAGTACATAACTCAGGAAGAAGATTGTGCACAAATTTATCAACAAATAATCTCTGGCCACCCTCGGTAGCCATATCCTGACCACTATGATCAACAAAAGTTTCTTTGAAACGCGAGAAGAAGTCAGACACAGTCTCATCTTTCTTCTGCTTACACGCAGACAACTTGTCCCAATTCACACGTACTTCAGGCATCAAAGTCTTCATAAAAGTAATAATTCTACCAGGAAGTTCAGTAATAATATTTTCAGGCTTAGCACCTCCAACTTGTCTATCGTTTGCAGCAACAAGATTCACCCACGAATCACGCAATTCATTATCATGATCCGTATGTCGAATGACATTCCAGATGGGCTGTGGAACAACATTCGCAAACAACATATCTATGTCCGCCAAATTCATGACGCACAAACTCACAGTCTGCGTAAGCTCTTTATAATATCCCGCCGGATTCTTCCGCGGATCAGGTAAAGTCTGCTTAAGCGCTAGGACTTCTGCACGCTTCCATGGAACATGAACCCATACTCGCTGAAAATGCGCAAGAACAGGTGGCTGAGCAGCTGCATCAGCAGGTCTCCATACTGGAGGAACCTCTCGCATCGGATACTGACGCGCATGTCTCCTAACTGACCAATCTGGCTCAAACAGCCGTTCAGTAGGGACATTACTTCGAAGTGACAATAACGTCAACACCGCTCTCTCAATGTCGTGTAGACTCACAATCGTTCCTTTTGCAAACTCGGAATGCAATCGAAACAATTCGTCAGGCACTTTACCCACTTCGTCATCCATTGTTCATGGAGGAACGCACACATAAGCTCGAAAACATAACGTTGCTTCGGTGCTTCCCATTGCGGGAAAACATCCATAATACCCTCAAGATCGTACTGGGACTTGTACGTCACCCATCTACGTGCCATATGATCCAAAACCACTCGCTCATCTGTATCGGGCAATTGACTACGCAGCTGTCTACGCTCACTCACAGGAGACATACCTAATTGTCCCAACCAAGGAGTCAGGAAACCAGAAAAAGCAGCGGTCATCCGCTGTCTAGGAGAAGGAGTAGTCGGAAGAACAAGAGGAGACGAAACAGTAATAGAAGAATCCATAGTCGGAACAGGCATAGAGACAGTAGTAGCAGGAAGAGACAAAGTTGGCGGCCTCTGAGAAGGCTGCGCCAAAGGGACTGTAGCCAATGAAGGAGCTGGCTGTGGAGGAATCACAGGGGGCAAAACAACCGGCTGTTGCACAGCCACGACTGGTGGCGGTGGTGCCGTAGCATTCTGCACATAAGGTGGCAGTGAATTTAACAAATGCGACATTAAAGGATCTTTCGCAAGATCCTTCTCGTCTTTCTGCTCTTTAGACGGCAGTACTGGATAGCATCTGTCTACCGCTAACTTCTTCACTCTAAGCATCTGTTCGCTTTTCTGCTCTTCTTCATTATCTCTGTATGCAATGGCAGCTTGCACCATAGATATACCCTTCTTATTCTTCTTTGCTAACTTTATTTCTTTCTGTTTGGCTTCTTTGCGCCATATGCGGAAAGAGTCAAACATCGCTGGCCGGGCTTTCCTCTTGAACAACTTCACTTCGAGGTTATCCAAGATTTCTGTCTCAAAACTACCATAACGGGGCTACTTTAGAACACCGTCATTCTTCGTGTATTTAACCCAAATCTCATTATAGCTAATAGGACCCACGCCATGCTTCACATACAGTTCGTAGGTAGGAGTTCCGATCGGAGGAACCGAACACAAATCCTCTAACCGGGAATCCCTCAAAGTACCACAACTAAACAATTTCCTAAGACTGCTAAAACCAGGCATCTTGCACACTAGTCTAGCTTCAAACAACAAGGGGAATCTAAAATCGATAGTCTCGTGAATACACGAATCCCTTGGCTTTGGGGCCTGCAGGTACCAAATCAAAGCTATCCACTAAAGGATATAAACAAACTAAGGACTAGGAGACGCTCCGTTTATACTTAACTGAGTTGTCGATGGCGTCACCAGAAGACCCGTCAATCGTCTCGCTTTACAAATGTCTAAGGCTCCAAAACAGGGCTACAGTCAGGGCAGCAGTCCTTCGTAGCGGTCGGAAAGCGGGAAACCTCGCAGCAAAGACTTTCGGACCACGACGACATACAGGGGTCGATGAAGTGGCTGGCCTTCCTCCAGAATTTTCTCACAAAGCTTCTCACGAACCTCTGGCTTGGACCGGTACCGCTGAAGTCGCCCCACGTTGGGCGCCAATTGAGGTACTGGGTTTTTCAGAACCGGTACTAATCCGGTAACCCAACGGTGTCAGGGCAACACCCAAAGACCTCGAGTTCCCCTGTCTTGGCAAACAGAGACACAGGATACTTCTTGATGACGTCAAAGACCAAAGTTTATTGGTTGCAACCAGGGACAGAGATCTACGAAGTACACACAGGTAGTTCGTCAGAGACTGCACACTTTAGATAAACGGAGCTCGGTCTTTTATGCCAAAAATCATGCCTCAGGCAGCATTACAATTTACATTTGGTGCATACAAACTGACCAATGACAGTGTAGCATTTCAAAAGTAGCAAATAACGACAGTCAAAGACAATCCCATTTTCCGTTGTCCAGCCCACCAGAAGCGATCACGCACATGCTCGGTTTCCTGTTCGATTAGGCCGTACAAACCCATCATAAACCCTTCAACCCAGATCGATGATCAAGTCATAAAGGAAAGGCAGAAACAGATGGAAGGGAGATAGAGAAGTGGGAACGGTGTACCATAAACTCGGGCACGTCCTGCCCTTTGATCTTTATCAGACCAGCTGCTGAACGAGGAACTGGCTCAGCGGGATTCGCCCCAGGCAAGGAGTCAGTTCGGCCAGGTCAACCAGAAGTCAGCTAAGGCGTACGTGTCTCAAGGATTTCTCGGCCGCAGTCATCGGGTCTATGTTAGGGCAACCACACAAAATGGCTGCCGTATACAAAATGGAACCCGGAGGTTCAGACTAAACCCTTGAATATAGAGTGTTCTCCTATATCGATTCATACGAAAACACTCAGACACGTTACACTTGCCATTTGCGGTCTGCTGACACCAAAATCGTCCATTTCCGACGATCTTTATAAATCGGGTTCAGAACTGTCGAACCTAATTCGGAACCACACTGTGAGTACCTTTTAGGTTCCCCAATTATTATAATGCAAATCTTTTCTTCTGTCTTCTTATCATAACATTATTTTTTGAGCTTTTTTGAGCTTTACTCTACTATTGCAGTCTGTTGAAGAAAAAGTTCCCATTCCCAGCATCCATCACATTGCATGCTGAGAATTGCTTAGTTATGAGATTTACTTTCTAGCATGGTTCTGGGTGACGTGCACAAATCACCCAATGTTTACCCATAGAAAAAAGCAAGATCTTTTATCCGTGCATGTTTCTTTATTTAGTGCATGTTCCATTAAAACACTTTTTCATTTACAATTCCTATGGAAAAACGAAACTGTGATTTCATGTTACACATCTATTACACTAGAAATTAAGACTCCAGCGTTACATATGCATGTGTTCACAAATACATCCAGATAGCAGTGCCATCCCTGAATGAAGTATAGACCCATATATCTCCACTTATGTACATGCTCAGAATGATGTCTCAATAGTTCTATATGCATGCAAGGTATCAGCATACTGGTCACAAGTCATGACTTGTCCTCCACAGAGTTACTCTTCAATTCAAAGATTTATAATGTGTTCAATACCTCTACAGAGCTATGATGCATTAGGAGTGCATGCAGTTTATAAACATTACAGCCATTACCTGGACACAGCCAAAGAAAAACAAAGGTTGAAGTAACGTTATGGTTAATTGAATATGTCAGTGACAACATTGATGTTTTGAACTAAAAAAAAACACAGAAATTCACCTAACTTGTGTCAAGCCATGGAGAATTTATGACTTCACATATTACACTACTCATGTAACATCCTTTATGACATCACTGATGACATCATTGATGACATCACAGATAACATGATCCAAAGAGTAAGATAGTTTGTTCTATAGCTTACATCATGACTGGTAACTACCATATTACTTGTCTACCTAATGTAGTACAGCCTGTATCCATCACATCGCGGACGCGGCTTTCGGGTGATTGGACTGTACTGTAAGCAGCCTTGAGCTATTAGACAGAATCATCTCAGCATGACAATTTCTACTTCACATAGAAGCCTTTGTGCACCAGGTACTCTAACCTATGTACATGTCCTTGTTTTGCTTCAGAAGATGGGCTATCTGTAAAGTTTTCAGAACGTTAATGTTGTCACTGACAAATTCACCTAACTATAACAATACTTTATCCTTATGTTTTTTCAGTGAATGTCAAAGGTTTTGTCTTTAAGCAAAACAGATCTTTTTATCACACCTAACTTTAACGTTACTTTAACCGTTGTTTTTTTTAATGTAAAATAATATGTTATTACCATATGTAGAGCCAACCAGGGGCTGACCACAGGGCCGTATGTTTGTTAAAGGGAAAGGGCGACATTGGATCCCCTCGCAGAGCCTTATTTGGCCATGGGGACTCCATCTCATAGGTCATTTTTTTTAAAGGGGAGGGGGCCTCACCAGGCCTTGGGTACTCCATCCCTCAGGAATTTGGATTTATTTCCCTGAGCCTTCAAAAGTCCCTGGGGACCCCATCTCCCAGGGCTGTATTTTTTAAGGGAGGGGGGGGCCATGCAAACCCTCCTCCGGAGCCTTTTTAAAATGCCCTGGGACCCTCATCCCTCAGAGAATTGCCTTTTTAAGGAGAGGTGAGCCCTACTTTCTCTGAGCTTCATTAGACCTTGGGCATTTCATCTGCCAGGAATTATGTATTTTAAAAAGGAGGGAAAACAAGTGGCTCCCATCCTTGAGGCTAATTAGGCCCAGGGGGTGCTGTTTTGTAAGGGGGGGCATGCCCCTTTCCCCAAGCCTTCAAAAGTCCCTGGGGACCCCATCCCATAGGACTGTGTTTTTATAAGGAGAGGGGGTCATGCGCCCTCCTTTCCCTGAGCCTTTAAAATGCCCTGGGAACCCCATCCCTCGGGCCTTATCTCCTTTAGAGGGGGTGCTTGCCCCCTTCCCGAGCCTCATTATGCTCTGGGCACCCCATGGCCCTATGTAATTTCAAGGTGAGGGGGCAAGTACCCCCTCTGTGAGCCTTGCTAGGCCCTGTGGTTCAATGCCTTTTTTTTAAAGAAGAGCACAACCCCCTCCTCAAGCCATTATAGGGCCCGAGGAGCTCATTTCTAGTGCTAAACTTTCAAAAAAGCGGAGGGGGGCCATGTGGCTCCCCTCCCTGTGTCTCTGAAGACCTGGGGAGCCCATCCTCAGGACCATTTTTTTATTAAAGGGTAAATGACTGGGTGGCCCCCACACTGAGCCAAATTAGGACCCGGGCCCCCATACTCCAGGGCTGTTTTTTTAATGAAAAGTTAGCGGGGACATGACATCCCCTCCCTCAGTCTCTTTAGGCCATGGGGAGTCCATCCCACAGGGACATTTTTTTTATTAAAAGGTAGAGGCTGCATGAACATGAACCCGAGCCAAATTAGGCCCTCGGGACCCCAATCCTAGGACCATTTTCTTTAAATAAAGGGAAGGGGGCCACGCAGTCCACACTGAACCTTGTTCTGGTGACCCATCCCCCTAGGGATTACTGAACGGTTGGTGCCATCCAGGGCCCCCACTATGTATTCATTATGTGCTACAGGGGGAGCAGTAGCAGCGATGAAGGGGTACCAAGGAGCCCACCCAGAACATCCTACCTAGATCTTCTTACGAACCTACCGATGATGCTGTATGGGTATTGGCCCCAACCATTTCCACCGAATACCCAGGGGTTCCCCTTTTACCAAGGCCCTCCTTTTTTAGGTCTCGGCTAGCGTAGGGTGCGCATGCGCAGTCTCGCTGGCGAGATCGTATGTCTTCAGAGTAGCGAGGTTTAAACCTGTCTCTCTTTAGGGAGCAAGTCAATGGAGAATTGGTTTCTGTGACGTCATTTGTTGTAGCTAAGCCCCGTCCGTTTCGGATTGAGGGGCGTGTTTTTTTCGTTTCTTTCTCTCCTCGAAAAACACACCCCTCAATCCGAAAAGGACGGGGCTTACAGAGCACGGTGAGCGCTTGCTCTTAAATGTGTTAGAGCTTTAATTAAAAAGCTAAAGTGATAACAAATGAAAGTTGAGACATTAAAAAGTGCCATGATGCGCCTGATCAGCAAATAAACCTTTTACCTATTAATTTTCAAGCTGCTCAGCGGCTGCCGGAAGTGACTCACCGTTATTGCTGGCTGCCAGAAAATGTCTGTTTCCTGTCGGGCAATCTGGAGACGGGAGAGGGCAACGACTGGGAAGCGGAGTCGAGGAAGTGCAGGCGCGCGGCTTGCAGTGGACGAGGCAGCGTCTCAACCAGGCACAGATTTTTTTCTCGGGGTGCGTGTGGTGGCGGGTGCCAGAGGGGGGAGGGACAAGGTAGCTCAGCAAATTGATGCTGCTTATGTGCCCGGTTGCCCCCTCGCGCTGGGCAGGGGACCAGCGCGGTGTTCACTCCCTCCATTGTGGGAAGTAATGTTCTATCTAGGGCGGGATGACACCTTCTCCCGCCTGATATTTTTAATCTCTAAAGCTCCCCCCGGGCATGGGGGAGCAGGCTGACATTTAGCGCATCCAGAGTATCCACCCTCCGAAAGCTGGGGGAACCTCAGTGCTCCACTCCTCTTCCTTCCGACCACCGGGGCCAGCTCTCGCCCTCCGCCGCCGCTGCTCCGCAGCCCTCCGTGCCCAGGGGGGGCAGGTGCCAGCTGCCGCCATGAAGGTCGTGCCTGGTAGGTCCTGAGTCTGGTGTGACATTTGCTCCGCAGGGGGTATTTTGGGGCACACCTCGTGTTGGGGGAGGGCCAGGTCCCTTCACGGGTGTGCCGGGTCGCCGGCCTGTCTATTTCCAAACTAAAGGCAGTGTATTAAAAGCCCAGCTGATGCCCCTTGGGGTGTGATGCGTGCGTCGTGCTATGCGGGGGAGGGGGTGATGGGCTGGTGTGTGGCGAGGCTGTGGGTGCACCGTGCCCCTGTCAGTGGCGAGTTCCCTGCACCCCTTACGTGTCTTTGGTTTTATTGGGCTGAGCATGGCCAATAGGAAGAAACCCATTGGCACCTTCCCCAGATTGGCACTTTAGTGACAGCCACTTGGTGCGTGCCCCCCTCCATCGACCCCCACACACACACAACACCAACCAAGGCCGGCTTAATCTGGACAACTGCCATTTTAAAGGTTGTCGGAAACTATTTTGGTTGGTGTTTTTTTTTTTGACTGTGTGGACTGCCCAGGACAACTGTGCACACCGTGAATAGGACGCGCCAGGATATCAGGTTATCCGACATAGGTGGTGAGCAGAGGAGAGAATGCCTGCAGAGCTGCCTCATTAGCAGTGGAGAATGGGAAGCCCAACTGGAGCCGTGGGACCGGGGCCTGGGGTCACCTTGGCATCTGTATGTATGTCACGCTGAGGTTCTGTGAATTCTGAACCTGGGTCATAAAGGTCGTGGTTCTGTTACGAATTTGGTAACAGCGAACCGTAAACAGTGAGTTCAGCAAGTATGAGTGTTTTCGTCATGTTACACCAATGGATTCCCTGTGTATTTGAAGATTTAGTTCTGTACCCTCGGTTCCATTTTGTGCATGGCAGCCATTTTGTGGTTGCCCTCACATAGGCTGATGACTGTGGCCAAACGAGTCTTTTGGACACATACACCTTAGCTTGAGTTTGTGCTGACTTCTGTTTGACCTGAGTGAACTGACCCTGTTGCCTGAAGCTGACCTTGCCAAACCAGTTCTTGCGCTTTAGCTGATCAAGATTAAGGATCAGAGCACAGGACATCGTAAAGTTTTACTACACACAGACATGCCTTATCCTACTTCTATCTGTTTCTGTTTCCTTCTTTATGGTCTATTTATGATGTGGGTTGTGGTCCTTTTTATTATGGGTTTGTCCGGCTTGTCTAAAGAAGAATGTTTATCTTGGGTTTGTTTAATGATTAATTATGGGCTGGACAAACTGAAAAATGGGTTTGTCATCATGCAATGCTTTTTGTCGTGGAAACATGTGAGTGGTCAAACTGTTAATAAGGAATGTTTGCCTGAAGCACAATTTTTTGTATAAAAAGGGATGGCTTGCTTTGTAAAGTTGAGCAGTCTCCTGAGAACATACACTGTGTTGTAGTTCTAGGACCTCTGTTACTGGCTGCAGCTAATAAATTTGATCTTTGATGCCACCAAGAAGTATCCAGTGTCTCTGTATTCTAAGACAGGGGAACCCGAAGACTTTGGGCGTGCCCCTGGCGCCGCTGGGTTTAAATCCCGGTTCTTCACGCCTTCACAGCTCGCCCATTACTGCCGCTCCGACCCCTAGAGCCGCTGTTGTGTGAGGGGCACGTCCTCCGGGTGGTTCTGGGGTGCCTGGATCTGTCCACTACTCTTTTATTCTGTTCATGCAGCTTTAGCTCTGTGTCCGATATATGTTGTGTGTTTGTGTTAGTGGTAGATTTCGGGCAGCATTTACACATACCTATAGTCCGCAGAAGAATTTTTGATCCCTGAAAAACCAAGAACCCAGAGGTTTTAACCCCTTCCAAAGATCCACAGAAATAGATTGCCGCTCCTTGGGAGACCAATAGTATCTGGGATTGGATCACTCCTAGAACCTTTATCACAATTTTGTCACTGGTTTCTAAGACCAATAGTAAAAATGTCTACTTCATACTTACGAGATACTACGGTATGGAGATTACCACCCCTAATGACATGATGAATACGATGGACATCGAATCAAGGTATGCAAGAATTCCCCAATGACAAACTCTCTAATTGCTGGAACACATTTTAACAGGAAATGCGTGGGACTTTATGTCCCCTAGATGCTTTGAATGGAATGTGTGGAATTAGCACCAGCTGAGAACTTCTCTGAATTTGAGGGGTGATATACCACCAAGTACGAGGAACCCTGAGATGTTAGAAGAGTTGTCTAACAACTCTGCAGCGTGTTCCACGACCATGATGCAAATTCTGGTAAAATATGCGCTATAAGACTGAAGCAAGCTACTAGAGGAAATTGAATATATAATTGCTGAATTGGAAAAGTTAGTGTCGAAAGAAGCTCTGGAGGAATTCATGAATAAGCTGACAATCAAAATGGATAAGGTGGAAGAGGAAATCACTGCGAAAAAGCAAAGGAAATTCTTGAGAGATTTTAAGGATTACCAAACAGGCAGAACTCTAACTTTCTAGAAGAAATATGATCATCTATTTGAAAAGGAGGCAAGTGGTGGGCCAACAACCGTGGACTCAATCTGTGTAGAAGGCAGTGAGAGTGACGTCTCAGACAGCAGCTTATCTGACACCTCAACAATATCATTGAATGCTTTGGCCAAACAAGCTCAATTGAAAAAATTGAGTAATTTTTTACTCCAATTCCAAATGATGAACAAAGGCAGGACAGAGCAATTTCCGGACCAAAGTGGTCAGTGAGGCAAAGGGCGAGGAGGCAGAGGAAGAATCCGAGGAACAAACAGGCAAAACAGAGGAGGAAAAAGCGAAACAGGAACCCGGTAGGAATGATGACAAGGGGGAAAGCAGCTCAACAATGATGGTCATCAATCTCTCCCAACGTGTGCTTTCCAAAGAAGAGAACGAACTCCTTGGACTAGGTTTGTCTTTTTGCCCCACTACCAATTTTACCTTTGTACAGACCAGAATTGATTTATTTTATTTTTCGCGGAAGCTCAAGTTAAAAAAATGGTTTGATACCAAACAGAAGCATAATGTTGAAGTGAGACAGAATGTACCTATGAGCAACTTAAATATTGATGATATCGCAGTATTGCATGCTATTTCGTCAGTGAGTGGTAATGAAAACTTTAACGCCAATGCTATTCTTGATCTACAACATCATGATATAGATTTGGAGTCTAATCTGGGTAGTGGATTTAAACCCAAATCTTTTTATTTACCAAATATAGACTGTGATGCTATTGAGGGGTTTGAGCGGGAAGTCCTGAAGGACTTAAAGAAAATGAGATATCAAAAAATCCCAGGGTGTAAGAAGAATTTGAATAGTGAACAAATAGTGGCATTAGAAGATCTCAAAAACGATAGTACTATCGTGATTAGGTAGTCTGACAAAGGCGGAAACGGCGTTGTGCAAGACAAATTAGCTTATTTGAACGAAGGCTTGAGACAACTTAATGATCGAACTTGTTACTCAATTTCTAACAAAGCTACAGTAACCAAATCCAACTTAAAATTTGGGGAGTTACTTGTAGAATGGAGGGAGAAAGGCTTATTGGAGTGGGAGGAATTTAATTACCTCAAATGGCCACATCCCAAAATCCCAATACTATACCTATACATTGTGGAGAAGCGTGGCTCAATGGTTAGAGTGGCAGACCCTGATGCAGAGGTCTGGCCCGGCACCAGGGTTCAATTCCCGCCTCGACTTCTCTTGGACTCAATCTCCCCGGACCTGATAATTCTCGCCTCGGTGCCTGGTCTAATCATGGGTCCCACTCTGTGACTCTGGGCAAAAGCTTGCTTAATCTCCACAACGGCCCCAGCAGCGCTTGGATGCCTGGCTTCACCTTGGGGGTGCCCAGAAGTGGACATCTCACAGGAAAGCCAGGAAGGGTACCACAGCGGTATGAATACAGCGCTACGAGACCTCAGGGTAGAAGTGCGCTATATAAATACAAACCCATTTACATTTACATACCTACTGCCCAAACTCCACAAGGACCCAGTATGCCCACCAGGGAGGCCCATTGTTTCCTCCATGGGATCCCTGTTAGAGAATACTCTTGTTTCATTGACCATTATTTGAGACCTTTCGTAGTGGGATTGCCTTCATATTTGCGTGACACCACACATTTTTTAACGGCAGTAGACGGCATACACTGAGAGCCTGAGTACACACTGGTTACGTTGGATGTCAGTAGCCTATATACCAGCATACAACATCAGCTAGGGCTACATGCCATCAGACACTATTTAAAAACCCGGTCCATCTCATTATTCTTTCACTCTGAAATGTTAGTGGACGTGGTTGAATTTTGTTTGAAAAACAATTTTTTCTTGTTTGATGATGTCATATACCGACAGTCACAGGGCACGGCGATGGGCACCTGCTTCGCCCCCAGTTATGCCAACCTATTTATGGGTTGGTGGGAGGAGCAGGTGGCCACCCAATTGGAGAAATTTACCAACTGTGTCCTCTGGCTCCGGTATATTGATGACATCTTTCTCTTCTTGAGGGCTTGATGAGAACTTAATGCAACTCTTATTTGTGCACCGTTACCATTTGATTATTATTATTTATGTCCATTCCTCTGCACAACGAGTGTTTGTTTACATAGGACACAGCCCGTGTACTTACAGGTAGTCTGTTTTCCATGCGTATGATTTGAATACCATGTGACGGTACCATGTGACTGTATATAACTTGCACTTCCTGGTTGGTTTCGGTCTCGTGAAAAAGCAGATCTACTGCGAAACGCGTCGAGAAAGCCTTGAATAAACACGCTTTTGCACTTTCAAGTGGCCCGGATTTCTTTTCCTTACTGGAGAGGGTTTTTGGTTGGATGATATTGGGATTCGCTATCCCATCCGAGGCCCGCCTTTGTCAAGCGGTAAGGTTCTACAGCGACTCGTTTGGCTGGAATATATATATATATATATATATATATATATATATATATATATATATATATATATATATATATATATATATTCAATGAAAAAACCATAGGTTATAGGCCATATATAGTTAGGAATTAGCATTTACAAAACCTTATTTTACTCGCATAAAACCATTGAAATTCCATATATAGTTAGCTAACTATAAGCGCTAACTATATATCGCGCACACGCAATCCACTGCTGATGATGTCACATATTACATCATTCATGACATGGTCAGTGACATCACTGATGACATCACTGATCACAACATCCAGTGATTGTATGTGTCTGTAAAGTTTAAATATGTTTCACATATTGAAGAATGAGTGGATGTATAAGTGTCTGGATGAAGAATTTAGTAGGTGCATGACTGACTGTATGAGTGAGTGATTAAATGTGTCTCACTGAGTACATGGGTTAGTGACTAAACTGTCTTAATTCGTGCATCAGGATGTTTGATGTTGTGTAAGCTGCTGCATGTGTTGATCAGTAGCTATAAGAGTGGCCATATGGGTTATTGATTGGTTGCCCAAATATTTGAATGGGAGGCTGAGTGTGTGTGTGGGTGGCTGGGAGGTGCGTGACTCTGTGCATAGATGTGTAAGCAGTTGATTCACTAGGAGTATGAGTTCAAGAGTGCATGTGGAAACAGCTATATGGGCGGTTGACTGTGCATGGGTGTGTTGGTGAGTGAATGGATTTCTCATTGCTACATGTGCAAGTAAGTACGTATGTAAAACACAATACATGTGAGAGTTGAGATATATAAATAACTGAACATAAGAGCCAGTGAATGTGTGAGTGGCTGTATCGATCACTGTGAGCTTGTATCAGGGATTATATAAGAGAGTAAATATGTGTTATTATATGTTTGAATAAGTAAGATGTGTATAACTGTATAGTTGAGGAAATGGAGGTGTGATTGATTCTTTGCATGACTGACTAGGTGTGTGAGTAACTCCATGGATGAGTGACAGTCTGTGAGTGTCTGTTTATACTGAGTGTATGTAAGGTTATATTAGAGTCTGAAGAGGTTCATTGTATTATCACATGAGTGATGTGATCAGTGATGACAAATGAGATGTCATCAGTGATGTCATTTGAGTTGTCATCAGTGATGTCATTTGAGATGTCATCATTGATATCATTTGAGTTGTCATCAGTGATGTCATTTGAGATGTCATCAGTGATGTCACTGACCATGTCATGAATGATGTAATATGTGACATCATCAGCAGTGGATTGCGTGTGCGCGATATATAGTTAGCGCTTATAGTTAGCTAACTATATATGGAATTTCAATGGTTTTATGCGAGTAAAATAAGGTTTTGTAAATGCTAATTCCTAACTATATATGGCCTATAACCTATGGTTTTTTCATTGAATTTTCAAGGTTTTGTAAATGCAAATTCCTAACTATATATCCACTATAACCTATGGTTTTTTCTGTGAATTTCATTGGTTTTTTAATAGCAAATATGAAAAGCTTTAAAATGTCAAGTACGTGATAGATAAAAACATTTTCGTATTTATGCACGCTGATGTGCTTTGAACGCTACCCCCCCCCCTCCCCTCTTTTGCCTTAGTAGTACTCTCTCTTTGCAGATACTGAAGGGTAGTTAACGCAGGCCTTTACCCCCGTTGTAATCCGTCGTGCCTCCTTGTCTCTCCATTTGATTGATTGTTGTCCAAGCATTTACTGTTTTAGAATTGGTTCTCTTTGGATCATTCTCTATTTACAAACAAGCACAAAGTCGCAATACTCTGTTTATTCTTTGCAGATAGTGAAAAATCGTGTAAAAAAATAAAAGTAATCGAGCAAAATCAGTAGGCCACTAATTGGATCTCTTTTTGACCTCGCTAAAATAGAAATATTAGGAACAACCCTTCTTGAGAAATACGAAAATAGTGAGATGAACTGAGCTCCACACCATGAGGGCTGCAAGACAGCTCGGCTCCATCACCCATCCCGCACAAAATAACGACAAACCCTATGCAAATATTAAAAATATAGACAACACACCAGCAAAGAAACAGGGTAAAACATTTTATTAAAAAACTATTTACATAACGTTGGTTTATAAGATGATGTCAGTAGTGGACCGATGTGTGAATAGATCGAAAACAGCACAAGGCTCCAAGATCCGGATAGCAAGCTCCTGGATGTTGGGTGCCATAGTTTAGAGTTCTGAATTTCAGCCTTTTTCAATGCCTGTGCTTTGTTGAATCAAAATGGCGGCTTGACACAAAGCTGACTCAAGCGTTGTTACTGATGCTATGCAGACCAAAACTGGTTTTCAGTTTGTACATTTTTCTAGATTTTTCAATCCAAGTTTGGTTGACTTTGTAGAACGATGGCTTCAGATTTTCAACATACGGTGTGGTGGCGCTGACTGGGAGGGGGCGCTTCGCTCCTGCCCCCTCCCCAAGTAAGATTTTCATACGTGAAAGTACGTTAATGGTTTTGGTCCCTGAGATGCTTCGATGTCACTACCATTCTCAAATAGCATAAGTTCTGGATGTTGGGTGCCATAGTTAAGAGTTCTGAGCAGCGCTTGTAACACTGTCTGAAGCTTATTTCCACCTACTGCAGCTTCACTATTCTCAAAGTAAGTGAGTGTCGTTTGTGGACCTGACTGCATTAGAAAACAATGTGATATGTTACCTTCCTAAACAGCTTGACGGAGGCCCCTGAGGGGCGGTGTGATGGCCATGGACTCGGAGAAGACGCTTGGCTCCGACACCCTCCCCAAGTCTTATAGCACTGGTGTAGCCTGAGATCGCCCCCGACATAGGCGGCCGGCTCCCGGGGTCCGGCGGAACTTTTTGCCTTTTGATGACTCTTCAATTCTGGACCTTGTCCCACAATCCGTTTGACCTGAAGACAAGCTGTAGTGGGGCGCCCCTTTATCATTTTAGTTGCCATTCCGCCCGCTTTTGCTACACTGTGCCTCTTCCGCCATTCAGCTGTTTTCCGCCCGCTCTTGCGACTACAGCGTCTCGCTCACCATGTAGTTGAGATGCGCCCGCTCTTGCGGTGCAGCGATAGGCGGCTGCCACAGGACTCTCAAAATGGCGGCCGGCTCTTCGGTTTTGGGCCTGGTCCACTAAAATGGCCCTGGGACACCTTGGAACTCGGACGCTTGTCTGCTAGGGCTTGGGTCCCATTCTCGAAAAGCGTCCCCTCAGCCGTGAAGATTCTACAAAAGTCTTGGGGGCCTCCGACTCCCGCAGGCTTCTGGTGGGGAGCGGCTGCCATGATTGCTCGTGGAATGGCCACGACGGAGCTACGAGATGGTAGTGGTCTCATGCTGACGCCAGCTTTAGTCTGAAACATCCAGAAACACTGTAGACTACCAATTCGATCAGTTCCGGTAGCGCCCCAACATGACCCGGAAGAGAAGAACTTGCCCTCCCCTCTTTGACTGATCGTTCTTGTTGCCTGTCCCCTCTGTTGTCATTTAACAGAACTTTTTGGACTGCTGAAAGGGGTTGTGTTCTGAACGCTGGTTGGTGGAGACATTTAGACTATATTCTTGACCTACGTTGTCGCGTAATGCGTTTTATGACACGCCGCGTTAGCGCACCCGGAAGTGATCCGAGGCGCGGCGCGCAGCGCGTAACGTAAGCATAACAGGTCATGTGACTTGTTAATAAAACTTTTCATTGGTTCATTTTACTTTTGTTAATTTAATGATGAAAAGCTTGGCCATATGACCTAAAAATTACGCTTTTTATTATTTTCGAACAATATTTTTTTTTCAAACATATGTTATAATATTCCAGGCTAATGTACTTTCCCGGAAAATTTACAACTGTCTTGCAAGTAAAATATATTCCTTTTTCGAGAAAAAGGGCGTTTCTTCCTTCCATGACGGAGCCGTTGAGTAAAAGAGATTCGGCCTGCTGTCTTAGTCGCCGATACGCCTGATTATCAGATTCTTATCGATCACTTTATGTTGCAGACATGAAAAACACAACTGCCCTTGACCATTTATCTTTACTGCGTTCCTACATATTATACCTTTTATCCGTCATGTAATTGGACTGCTTTATTTCACTTGCCTTTTACTGATTCGAAAACAGTCACTAAAAGTAAAAACTTTACAAATGAAAATACTACTACCGTGTTTTGTTTTAAAAACCTTTATTGTGAAAATGTCAGTATACAAATACGGGCCTATAACCACGTGGGCCGGCCACGGAGCAAACTGAAATCGTATATGATGAGGAGACATTTACACTGTAGAAGAACGTAACGAGCGGGCCATTAGGTGACAAGAACAAAGGTGTCTAACAGTTGCGGAATCGGTGGACGTACATTTTGTAATTAAAATACGACAGGGCCACTTACAATAACATTTTCTAGATATACATTTGCGGGCAAAGAGTTACGAGTCCCATTTATACCGGCGCCATTTTGGGCGAGGCCGGGCAGGTCCAAGATATAGTCAAAATGTCTCCACCAACCATCGGCCAGACCAGAACCCCTTTCGGCCCTTTATGCTACAAGATGGTGTCTTCCATTCAGAAAATATTGGTGGCAGCATTTTGAAAGGAAACAGAAACAGCCGTTCTCCTAGTGAGTTTCACATTGTTACATTTAGGAAGAATATTGAAGAGTAGTATGTGGAAAATCTGAAGCCATTTTTCTACAAACTCTCAATCAGACTTGGATGGAAAAAAAAAACCTGAAGAATGTACAAACTGAAAACCAATTTTTGTCTGTATAGCACCAACAGTAACGCTTGAGTCAGCTTTGTGTCAAGCCGCCATTTTCATTCAATCAATAGCGTCCCCCTGCACACATTCAGGGACCTGGTCGTGTCTTCAGATGAAACGCATTGTAGGAAAAAAAGCAGAAAGGAAAAGGCAAAAAGTTCCGCCGGACCTAGTGAAGCTGCAGCAGGTGCAAATAAGCTTCAGACAGTCTTCAACTTACTCTGATTCTTATAATAAACTTCAGATAGTCTTACAAGCACTGCTCAGAACTCTCAACTGAGGCACTCAACATCCAGGACTTGCCATTCGGATCTTGGCGCCTTGTGCTGGTTCCGACCTATTCACACATCGGTCCACTACTGACATCACCTCATAAGCCAACGGGGCACCCCACGCCGACTTTCGGCGCAGCATTGTAGGATGGCCACACCAGTGCGGCAACTTGCTGGACACAACATCTGGGCCATCCAGATCGCGGCGCGTTCGACTCACTGTACCGCAACAGTGACCGAAACTCAGCTGGACACGCCGTCTTTCGGCGCAGCATTGTAGGATGGCCACACCAGTGCGGCAATTTGCTGGACACCACCTCGGTGCCATCCGGATCTCGGCGCGTTCGAGTCACTGTACCGCAACAGTGACCGCAATTCAGCTGAACACGCCGTCTTTCGGCGCAGCATTGTAGGATGGCCACACCAGTGCGGCAATTTGCTGGACACCACCTCGGTGCCATCCGGATCTCGGCGCGTTCGAGTCACTGTACCGCAACAGTGACCGCAACTCAGCTGGACACGCCGTCTTTCGGCGCAGCATTGTAGGATGGCCACACCAGTGCGGCAATTTGCTGGACAACACCTCGGTGCCATCCGGATCTCGGCGCGTTGTGCTGCCTTCGGCCTATTCGCACATCGGTCCGCTACTGACGCCGCCTCACGTGCCAACGGATTTTCTACGCTTTTTGTAGCCCTATGCCGCATAACAGGTCATGTGACTTGTTTATAAAACTTTTCATTGGTTCATTTTACTTTTGGTTTCCTAAAGATGGAAGGCTTGGTCATATGACCTAAAAATAACACTTTTCATTGGTTTAGAACATTTTTTTTCCCAAACGATGAAAGCCCCACCTTGTTTCTGGATCATTCAGACTGAAGCTGGCGTCAGCATGAGAGCACCACCATCTCGTGGCTCCGTCGTGGTCATTCCGCGAGCAATCATGGCAGCCGCTCCCCACCGGAAGCCTGCGGGAGTCGGGGGCCCCCAAGACTTTTATACAATCTTCACGGCTGAGGGGACGCTTTTCGAGAATGGAGCCCAAGCCCTAGCAGGCAAGCGTCCGAGTTCCAAAGTGTCCCAGGACCATTTCAGTGGACCAGGCCTAAAACCGAGGAGCTGTCCGCCATTTTAAGAGCCATGTGGCAGCCGCCTATCGCTGCACTGCAAGAGTGGGAGCAACTCAACAACATGGTGAGCGAGACGCTGTGGCCGCAAGAGCGAGCGCAACTCAGCTAGATGGCCGCCACCTGGGGAGGCCCGTTCACGCCGGCTCCCCTACGCCCCCCCCCCCCCGGGCCGCCGCACGCCAATTTTCGGAGCAGCATTGTAGGATACCAAAACCAGTGCGGCAGTTTACTGGACATCACCTGGGTGCCTGTCGTACATGTTGTGTCAGCCATGTGACACTGGACACAGACCGCTACTGACGAGGCCTCCCCCCGCACCACCCAGGACGCCCCACGCTGTTTTTCTGTGCTGCATTGTAGGATCCCTAAACCAGTGCGGCACCCAGGCGACATCACCTGGGTGCCGTCCAGAACTCTGCACGTTGTGCTGCCTTGGGACTATTCGCACAACAGACCGCTACTGACGAGGCCTCCCCCCGCCCCACCCGGGACGCCCCACGCCAATTTTCGGAGCAGCATTGTAGGATCCCTAAACCAGTGCGGCACCCAGGCGGCATCACCTGGGTGCCGTCCAGAACTCTGCACGTTGTGCTGCCTTGGGACTATTCGCACAAAAGACAGCTTCTAACCATTGTTGCTTTTTGTGTTAATAAATGTTTAAATGTTTTTAGTTTTTGTTCTGTTCATTATCGTTAAAAGTTAATAAAGTTTTATAACCTTACTTTGTTGGAGTGTTATCTATTTTTTGAAAAACGGGTGAATGGGGCCTTGAATCGGGTTATTGTCATGTGTGGGCTTTGGAAGTGTGCTGCTGCAGGATCGGACATTTCAAACTCAAATGCACGTTCTTTTTCTTACCTTTCCGAAGCATGGAGCGCAATAGCAGGCAGAGAAAGGGTGATGCACGTGTTGAACACTACCTGACCTGGCAAGTTGCTGGCAGTGCCCCCCCGCCCGCTCCTGAAAGAGGGCACACACACACCGCCGCCCCGAGTACTTCAGAAATCTTTAAAAGACCATGCGCTTGTTCATGAGGCTTAAATGGTTTATCACTTCTTCTAGAACCCCTACATCGACCCTCTGACGTTTCATGGAAAAATTACCATGTAACACAATACCAAGCCCTATCAGCTGAAACCCCCAAGGAATCGTGGGGCATATTAGCAAGGGGGTTTATCTCCGCTTTTTTGGCTTTAAAAACCATGAAAGCGGAGATAAAATTATTTCCCTATTATCAAGCTGTCGCTAACACCAGTTAGTGACACCTAAAAGGAGATAGCGACCATCTTGGGCCCGGCTTTGCATGTCAGTGATACTTATCACTAATGACATGCAAAGTGGCGTGCCAAGATGTTAGCGACTGGAAACAGTCCCTAACATCGCTACCTTCTATTACCAACTTTTGGAGATATTCGCACTAAGCGCGAATATCTCCAAAAGCTAACACCTGCCCTGAGCAGGTCTTAGCCATGTTATCCAATGGGAGGTGGATAACATGGCTAAGAGCATTAGGTCGATAATACATGAATATCGCTGACTTTTCTGCGATAATAGCAAGGTTTATCTGCGATAAAAATCGCCGATGTGCGGCGATAATTTTTATCTCTAAACAAGTTATAGACAAAAATTATCGCTTGTTGTTAGTAATATGCCCCCGGGTTTTTGCTTGCAGAAATCGGGAGGCGGGAGACTAGCACTGAAATCAGTACTCACACGCCTGAATCAGGAGAATTGGCATGTCTGAATTCTCTACAGCTGGGGCCATAAACTACATCCGCAGGGGTAGGTGATAGCCTGGGACCAGCCTAGCATCTAAAATGGCTGCCGTGCACGACAAAATTGTGGCATTCGAAAAAAGGCAAGATGGCGCAGCCGCTGGAAGAGATATATCAACATATATCAGCCTCCTCAGCCACCCTCAGGAAACATAGGGGATTAGGATATGTCTCCCGCACCCCCTTATACCTAGTACTTTAATTAACGAAGCACAAAATGGCGAATTCCCGTTTCGCTACCAGTTTGCGGCCCAGTTCGCGGCCCGTGAAGCGCTTCTACCGTGAAAAATCATTTTTTTTTTATTTTCCCCACGGGACCCTTTAATAACCCCAACAACATTCCTAGGGGGTCAAGAGGGGGATACCTTGCCCCCTTTCATTAAATTCCCCCTTAGTTTTTCACCTTTTCTTCTCTCTCGATCCTACCGAGAGACAAGATGGCGGCCGCTCCGGACTGTCACGCAGCAAAAAAAAAAAAAGCTCACGCACAGCCGCTGGAAGAGATGTATCAACATATATCAGCCTCCTCACCCACCCTCAGGAAACATAGGGGATTAGGATACGTCTCCCGTACCCACTTATAACTAGTAATTTAATTTACGAAGCACAAAATGGCGAATTCCCGTTTCGCTACCAGTTCGCGGCCGCGCTTCTACCGTGAAAAATCATTTTTTTTTTATTTTCCCCACGGGACCCTTTAATAACCCCAACAACATTCCTAGGAGGTCAAGAGGGGGATACCTTGCCCCCTTTCATTAAATTCCCCCTTCGTTTTCCACCTCTTCTTCTCTCTCGATCCTACCGAGAGACAAGATGGCGTCCGCTCCGGACTGTTTAGAATGTTGACAGACACCGGAGAGCCAATCAGCTTTCTGCGCGCAAAGTTCCGATAAGCGAAAAGTAAGCGGACCGGATCGCTGCCCAGAGCGCTGTTACAGATATATATCTTGGTTTGAACGTTAATTTCTCAAAAACTACTGGAGCACATATATTGAGACCTAGCAAAGGCACATCGGGCTAACAGTCCCTACAATTTTGCCAAGTTTCGTGCAAATCCATTCAGCCGTTCGAGCTAAAAGTGAGTCCAACCGCCCTATGGAAAACTCAATGCAAAAAACGCGTTTTGGGACCCCCCTTTTTTCTCAGCCCCCCCTTGACGAAACCCCACCAAATTTTCAGGAGCTGCTCAGAAACAAAATGTGCCATTTTCCTGAAAATTTCAGCCGATTCCATCCACAAACGCCAAAGTTATTAGACATAGAATTTTCAAAAGTCCCATAGGGAATTTATCCTAACTATATATACCTACTGGCGAACGCCAGTAGGTAATATATATATATATATATATATACACAGATTAATCGTTTGTGCAAGATCCTTGAAAACAATGAAGCCACAGCCACTTCTCCTTATCCAAGTGTGTTTTATTTAAATTTCATTCTGGCCATGCCACTCGACACATTTCGGAATACCTACTCCTTTGTCACGATATATATATATATATATATATATAACTTTCGGGATACCCATAGTGAAAAAGGGCACGACTGTGCAACCCTCCAGGTCCAAAAAATGAATTTGAGACACAAAGGAGGCTAATATTGAGCTACTGGTCGAAAGCTGTGAGAGAGACCTAAAGCCATCTAGCAACCTGCAGAATGTAAATGAGTTGACCGATCACTACATAACATCAGTCGGAAATATCGTCAACAACACCATGCCATTAAAACTGAAAAGAGTCACGGAGAAGACGAAAAATGCTTGGTTTAATGGGACACTGAATAAAGACAGGCGCAAATTGAGAATGGCCGAAAGAAAATGGAGACAACACCCTTCATCCCCCGAGCTGAAAGCCCTCAGAAATATTAGAAATCAATATAACAAAAAGATCATAAATTCCAAAAAGGAATTTATAAGATCATAACTGGACAATGCTAAAAATAGACCACGAAAGCTCTTCGAAATACTAAAGCAACAATCAAACAAACTAGCCAAATCCACTCAAGAGAACTCAAAAACACCCTTAAGCTGCGAGGAATTTTCCACATTTTTCAAGGAAAAGGCCAAATCGCTTGAAGTAGAGCTCAGGAGTGCTGCGGCCAACCTTCCGATCCAACCTTCGCTGCCTACGAGCGATGCCAACTCGACAACAGAGTGTATTAAGACAAAAAACAAGGCAAAGTGAGACACATTCGAATTATATGACCAGGACAAGATCAACAAAACGCTCTCGGAAATCAAACCTAACAACCACTATCACGACCCACTTCCCGCAAAATGCCTTCGTGAAATCAGCCACATTGTGGTTCCAATCTGGACCAAAATAATAAATGCATCATTATCACAAGGGATCCTCCCTGACTGTCTAAAAACAGGTCAAGTTGTTCCCATAGTCAAAAAACCTACAGCAGATGCTACAGATCTGAATAACTATTGCCCAGTGACCAACATCCCTTTACTGGCCAAACTAATTGAGAAATGCTTGCAGGGCCAACTGACTCAACACATCACCAAGTTCTCCTTACTAGATGAATGCCAATCAGGATTCAGAGCAGGGCATAGCACGGAATCAGCGACCCTCCATATTGTTGATGACGCGTTACAAGCCCTCGATCAAAATCAAGCATGCCTACTGATTCTACTGGACCTATCATCGGCGTTTGACACGGTAAATCACGAAGCATTATTGACCAGGCTGCAGGACAGGATGGGATTGTCTAGAAATGTGCTGAAATGGTTCGAGTCCTTCCTACAGAACAGAACACAACGATTCCTGGTCAACCAATCGATTTCACCTCCATGCCCTAACTCAATAGGAGTCCCTCAAGGATCGACGTTATCCCCAGATCTGTTTAACTTGTATGTTGAACCTCTCACAGAAATTCTCCGAAAATCACAGATATCCTACCACATGTATGCAGACGACACGCAAATATACATAAAGATCGCCTCCGTTGATGGCATTGAAATAATGAATGAGACATTAAAAATGGCATTGCAATGGTTAACCACCAATCATCTGAAGCTAAATGCACACAAAACAGAGTTCCTACTAATTTCACCACCAAGGAGCCATATGGAAATAAAGGAATGGACCAAATAGGTGACTGCGCTAAACTGCACCCCAACCCTAGTCAACTCAGCTAAATCGCTAGGAATCACCTTAGACGAGAACCTCGACATGAAAGCCCACATTAATTCAATGGCGAAAAGTGCCCGCTTCCACCTGAACTAATTAAGAAAATTTAAACCTTTCTTCTCAGAAGCGGATCTTAAACTGGCAATCCAATCCTTAGTCATCTCTAGGATGGAATATTGTTGCACCACCTTAGCTAGCTTACCAAAAACGTACACAGCACCACTAAAAGCTTGCCTCAATGCAGCGGCAAGACTCATCACTGGATCAAGGAAATTTGATCATATATCTCCCCACCTGAAAGTATTAAACTGGCTACCTTATGAAGCCAGAATCCAAATGAAGATGGTATGTATCACTCATAAAGCGGTCCATTGCAACACTCCAAGATACTTAGCCAAGAAAATTGAGCTATCTGGAGGCAACAGACCAGCTAGGAGCGCCAAGGAGTTGCTGTTGCGGCCAGCCCTCTTCCGAAAGAAAAGGACTTATGACAGAGCGTTCACAGGAGCGGCCCCCAGAATCTGGAACTCACTCCCCCCTAACATCAGGAAGATTCATAATATTGTAACATTTAAGCGGGAAGTGAAGAGCTTTTTGATGAGTAGATTCCTTACATAGGGAAGCCTATTGATCACTGTTATGATCCATTGCTGTCCTAACACTGAACATTTATGTCATCAGAAGGGGAAGACTCGACATAAATAGTAGGAAGACTAATTTGAGGACCCCAGATTGACGCCTCATATAAGACTAAGCTGTATCCTTACCGTTACCCCATGTCAATGTGAACTTATAACTGTATCTCACATCCAAAACTATTTAATCCTCTACCTCATTTATGTTTGTATATAGGGCTTAAGATATAAGTTAAGTCTAACCTACCTCTTAATGCAAACTGCACATGCGTGAGTAACATATATCATCTACCTCATTTATGCTTGTTTTTGGTAGAATTGTTAGTATATATATTAATCTCCAATTCACTTTCTATGTTAAGCGCTCTGATACCCAAGGGTCTTGTTCGTGCTATACAAAACATTATAATAAATAAATAAATAAATAAATAAATATGTGTGTGTGTGTGTGTGTATACATGTATGTGTGTGTGTGTATTTAATATAACTGTAATATTAGCTTTCTTTTTTTTTTAGGGGAGGCAGGAAGCCTTACCACCATTTACCACCAATCACCACTTAAGCCTAAAATTACCCTTACCACCTTTTACCACTACATTTACTACTACCTACCACTAAGCACTATAAATAGGTACACAATCTTATCAGTGTGGTACAGGCATACATGGTAAAAGCTGCGTGGTAAAGGCATTGCGTGGTAAATGCAACGCGGTAAAGGTAGCGTGGCAAAGGCTGTTTCTCAGTAAATAACTTAGCCTTCTTTGTGTGGACAATGAATACTACAAATGCGCATAGGATCTGTGACATTCATGAACTTGGACTATGGCATTTATATGTACCAATGATTCTTGACATTGCAACATTATGCAAGACTGTATGTTTCTGTGAGTTTAATGGCACATGTGTGACATAGCGTAAATCATACAGACTATATATATGAGTGAATATGCAAGGGTTTGTTAAAGAAGAAATGACTTTTGCTTCCTCAGTAAAGGTAACTGCTTTGATTACTTACAGGCAGCCTCATTACTCATAATCCTCTTCTTGATTGTTCCAATGGTTATATCATGTGGGGTGTCCACTCCCTGGAGTCAGGCACCTTACAACTCACTCACATGAAAAATGTGAAACTCCCCATGACAACAAGCAAAGTAGCAACACCCTCTCCAAATCAAAAATGAGGCAAAATGGGATAGAAACTCAACATCCTAACCCAGGGATATCATTGACACATTGACAGGAGCAAATGGATGCCAAATAAAAAGCCTTTGAGGTAGCCCAAGACAGGAGATCAAAGCCTCCAAAATAAAAACCGGGGAAAAACGGGAAGACAGTGGACACTCACCATCTGGCCACACAGGAGAACCGAAATAATGTGGAACAACAGCACACTAGCCCTGGCTTGGTACCAAAGGTCAACCTAAAGGGATATGCAATCAATAGTTCAGCACGCCAGGAAAAATTCCAGGAGGCCCCAAGGGAAAGGCATCCCACCACATAAACGACAAGACCGAGCAAGCCACCAAAGGAAATAATCAAGATAGTATAAGACATTCATTCCAAACACCAATGTGTGCTACCAACACAAAAGCAAAGACATGTTCAAGCAAGTCTGGGACACACAGAAAGAAATAAGTGCAATAGTTCTAAGAAACACCAGAAAATATAACAATGGAAACCAAATATCCTCAGCCATGAGACGGGTGAGCATCTGCCTGAACCCTGCTGAGGTACGTTACAACGGGGTAACCCAGTATCCCTCTGAACCTGGGCAGTATTAAACTATATAAACAATGGTTCTGTCGGGTATGTCTGATTGCTTCAAGGTTCTCACGATTTAATCAGCCGTTCATTAAACATCAATTGATTCAATCGAAACAAAACAAGATTGCAAATCCAAACCTTTTGGGGTATATCACGTTATTTTTTATAAATTAATTGCATTCATAAATACCCTATTATCCAATGATAACAATGATAATAAATTAAGTACATTTCATATTGGTGCAACAAGTGTGAAGAAGGTGATGTTTAGTGCTCAGCGACATATTGTGCAGGGGTGAAATATAAATTAGTGACTTTAGATACAGTGGTGAAAGGGAAGGGGAGATATTGACCAGTGATACACTAGTTTAAAGTCAGTTCTGTGAACCACATCCGTTGGTTATGCCACAGAGTACTTCTAGCTAGTCCAGAGGAATAAACTGTCGATGTTTTGACCCTAGAAAAGCACTTTTTGTGGGTCAATGCGGGTCTTGTTCAGGACTGGGGGCAAGGGGAGGGGGGTTGGTTGGCAGAAAGCCTGTTGAATAAATTAAATTAAAATTCAGTGAGGTAAGGATTTGCGTGGGTAATCAATAAGCAAAGCTTGTAGAGAGGTATTGCTAACTCACCTCCGGGGACCCGCCGTGGGTACACCCAGGCTCGACTTGTAGAGTGTCACTGTACTATGGCTGACAAGGGGTCCCTTGTGGGTCAGTACTGGGGAAGAAACTGGTGCTATGGTTAATAACCCATTCTTAACTGGTCCTGATTCTACAATATGAACCTGTGTGTCCAATGACTCACCTGATTTAGGCAAACAAGCCTACTCGGTCATAATAATTCAGTAGGTAAGACATATTCTTTTTCTTCAATTCAGTGGCTGCCAAACATATGCGGTCTCTCTCTCAACCGCTCGTGTTTGACATTTTGTTAAAGTAGCATGGCTTAGTCTAACAAGACGGACCGCGCTAATGGGTGTCCTCCGTTCTCTTTCTCTAGACAGCATATGTTTGGCAGCCACTGAATTGATGAAAAAGAATATGTCTTTCCTACTGGATTAATATGACCGAGTAGGCTTGTTTGCCTAAATCAGTTGAGTCATTGGACATACAGGTTCATATTGTAGAATCAGGGCCAGTGAAGAATGGGTTATTAACCATAGCACCCATTTCTTCCCCAGAACCGCCCCATACGGACCCCTTGTCAGCCATAGTACAGTGACACTCTACAAGTCGAGCCTGGGTGTACCCACGGCGGGTCCCCGGAGGTGAGTTAGCAATACCTCTCTACAAGCTTTGCTTATTGATTACCCACGCAAATCCTTATCTCACTGAATATTAATTTTTTTTATTCAACCGGCTTTCTGCCAACCAACCCCCCTCCCCCCGCCCCCAGTCCTGAAGACGACCCGCATTGACCCACAAAAAGGGCTTTTCTAGGGTCAAAACATCGACAGCTTATTCCTTTGGACCAGCTAGAAGTACTCTGTGGCATAACCAACAGATGTGGTCCACAGAACTGACTTTAACCCTTTCGCTGCGGCGGCTATTCCGCCGCAGCGCTAAGTGGGCGGGGCGGTCGCTCGGTGGCCGCATGCTGGTGACAGAACCGCTCCATCACCAGCCACGGTTGAGCTGTGCTGGTGACAGAGCGGTTCCGTCATGACCCGCCCCGCTCAATACAACTGCCGCGCAGGCGTGAAATCAGCGCCGCGCAGGCGCGTCGGCCGGGCCATGACGGAACCGCTCCGTCATCAGCACAGCCCAACCGTAGCTGATGACGGAGCGGTTCCGTCATCAGCAGGGGAGGGGTTAAACTAGTGTATAACTGGCCAATATCTCCCCCTTCCCTTTCCCCACTGTATCTAAAGTCACTAATTTATATTTCACCCCTGCACAATATGTCACTGAGCACTAAACATCACCTTTTTCACACTCGTTGCGCCGATATGAAATGTACTTAATTTGTTATCATTGTTATCATTGGAAAATAGGGTATTTATGAATGCAATTAATTTATAAAAAATGACCTGATATACCCCAAAAGGTTTGGATTTGCAATCTTGTTTTGTTTCGATTGACTCAATTGATGTTTAATGAACCGCTGATTAAATCCAGTGAGCCTTGAAGCAATCAGACATACCCGACAGAACCAATGTTTATATAGTTTGAACCCTGCTGACGGCACCTAAAGCCAAAAAACTAAAAAAATATATAAAGAACACACGGTCCGGCAACAATAGTCTAAACAGGAAATTTCAAGCTCTAAGATAAATACTAAGCAGCGCAGGAGGAGTCCATAACCAGGACCCACAGTAAAAGAGTGTGGGGGGGCAACCATGCTCAACAAGGGAAGGCTCAGCAAACTTAGGAAAGACACTCAGGTCACTCAATCCCTCTCACCCAACAGGCCCAACCTGCAGAAAGAACCACAGCACACCACGGCAACTTAGGAGGATTGAATGGTATAATATAACTGAGGACCACAAGACTGGAATAGCAGAGCAAGCCATAATCTAGAGCAAAGGCTTGGTAAGAGTGGAACCTTCATAGACAATACCAACATCCCACAGGCTAGCCAAATAACAAGCTGGAGAGGCCGCACAACTGCCACCAGTACAACATCCAGAACATTTGGCAGCCATTTGCAAGTCCCACATCCAGAAGCGGCTTGTGTAGCATGCCCACCTCTGGGGATCAAGAACGCACAAGAAACCTGCACAAAGCATTATAGATGTGCATTGAGAGGAAAACTTAATCTGTACAGCAATACAGGGAAAATTAGGGGGATAACCTCGGCTGACCACGTTCAAAAGACTAGGCATATAAATAGGCTAGATGGAATGGAAATGGGTAGGGAAAATGAAAAAAACTGACTCTCACCCCTCAAATACCCTCTTCTGGAGTTCAATAGATGGAGCCAACCACATGCGAAAATCACCTAGTGAAATCCAAGGAATCAATTCACAAGCCCAACAGGGAGTGCATGGAGCACCTCAATAGATCCCAATAGAAGGACACCAACACCCTACCCTTTGGCCAGACCTAGCCACCTAAAAAAGCCCACAGAGTAGCTCAGGCGACATGCAAAATAAAACACAGTGGCAGAAATGGCTTGCAAGAAGGCAGCAACTGTATGCAAAAAAGGGAGGACATCCCCAGTGAACAATAGAGTGAGGATCCAAAACAGTACCATGCACAACAAGGAGCACAGGGCATTGCTCACTACAAACTCCTACATCAAACAAAAAGTTGTGGAAATAAAATTCATGCACTGGGGCATTATTCTGAAATTCCTAAGTCCACTAGCACCAAGCCAGCCATAAATTTCTAGAGAGCAGGCGATGCCAAGCCCATCGTGGCACAAGGGACAAACCATGAAAATACTTAAATCCCATGAATACAAGGAGGAGGAGAAAGCTGGCAATCTGAGTTAAGGACATGCATCCCATAAGCCCAAAAGTCAATTGTCAACACAGAATGAGGCCCCAGTAATCAATTAAAAATGGTTGGGGGAACACCTGACTTTCAGGGCTGGAGGATGCCAGTGGATCAAAAAAGACCATACCCAACACTGGCACACAGCCCAGCAAGAAACCATAAGACCACTTGCTAATCACCAAGCCAGCAGCACAGGCATCAATATCAAGTTGAAAATATAGTTGGACTACGATATTGTTGTAAAAATATTGTGATTGCCAAAATATCATAAGATATAACGCTGCAGGTTGGTATATTGTTTGCTCTGTTTGTTAATAATATCATTGTTTATAATATTGTTTACTAGAATAGTGCTGTATTTGATATAGTTAGCATTACTATTGTAATAGTAGTTTTTATTATAATATTATTTTATGTGATGCTTTTTATTAGTTTTTTTGTATTTCATTTGTTTCTTATATATTAATTTTAACAAGCTGTGGATTATTTGGGGGTTTTGAATGGGTAGTATTTTATTTATACCATGATTAATTTATTTCTCTTTAATAAAAGTATTTTTTTAACAAAATTGGCTTTATTTACATTAGGATGTATACATTAAAATCATTCTGTAGACTATGGGTGTTAGTGTTCCTTTGGGAAAAGGTGGGAAGTGCTTTATTAGTAATTAAATAACCAATACACTGGGGTGCTTTACTTCATTTACTTTTTTTTATGGTGTGAACATTTTATATTGATTGTTTTGTTTCATTTTACAATTTTGGGGTATGGTGGGTTTTAGTGTTTTTTCAAAAGCTAAACTAAAATCAATTTACATTGTCTTTTTTAATTATTAAAATAATGTGTTTGTTTGTTTCAATAATAACTAAAATAAGGTAAAATATAAAAAAGAGTCATCGTAGTGGCTCATGTTTTTGGGCATAAATGTCATAAAAAATAATTTTAGGGTGGTGGTGGTAGTGTTTATTTGGGACTTTGGTGGGTAGTGTTTTATTGCAAACTTGCTTTATTTTTTGATGATCAATTACAATTATTGTCTTTTCTAGTAATAATCTTACTAGACAAATTTAGTAGCATTTTGTTAGGGAGAATATTAAGTTTAAATGTATTCATTAAAGTTTTTTCAAATTATTAAAGTTAATTTAAAGTTTTACCCTTCAGTGGCACTGTTTGTTTTCACATGTTTTGTGTACTGTTTTTCCACAATATTTGAGGTTTTCAGTTTTTGGAGTTGTTATATTTATTTAAGTATATGTAGCAGTTCTGCTTCGTTGACAAGATTGTTCTATTTCAGCCTCATATTTTAAATGACAAGAAATATGTTTATGGTTAAACTAGCATATTTGTCACCCCACTACTAACACACTTTCCTCAATTTTTGTTGGACTGGTGTTAGAATACTACATCTTTTTTTTTAAACAGTTTTATTGGTTTTATGGTGATAAAAGCACACATTTAGAATAGTAAATCTCACCCATACAAATTCAGCTTTTTCTCCAGTGTTTGGGGTTGGGTAGTAATTAAGGGGCTGATTACAATGCAGGTCAGAATGACTTTAACTGTCTTGTCAGATGCGGTCGGACCTTCGAAGGTATCTTCAGAATCGGTTGTGCCTGATTACGATGCATGCTTGACAGCTTTTCTCTGACTGCCGAGATGGTGGCTGGAGACAAACTGCATCCATTGAGCTGTACAGGGATCTCCGACCGCCGAACAGATTACGATGTAGGCTTCTGTTGATCTGACAGTGGCGGTCTTATCGGCTGCCTTGAATCATTTGAAATGAAGAATTTGGGGTGCATACTCACCCCAATCCGCTTCTCTCCAGCAGTCACTGCCCTGGATCCTTCCCTCCAGGTCCCCCCTACACCTCGGAAGGTGAACCTCGATGACAATGACTCTGTGGGCGCCGGAATCCAGGTGAACCCCTTCTGCACCATGTATCCCCATTGACTGGACTGCAAATATTCTGCCTCACTCCAGCAATGGGATAAGGGGTGCACAAGGAACATCCCAACATATGTTATGCATGTGTGTACTTATCACAGGTTTTCTGTGAGTTTTGCGTACATTTGCAGTGCCATATTTGGGGTATGTGCTTTGCCATAGCTGCGACTGCCGCGGAAGCAGAGGTTGAATCGTAATACAGTGGGGAAAGCTCCTTGGCCTCAGCAGTTGGAAAAGGTTCACGAAGATGGTGGTTGGACGGACGGTATGACCAGCATCATAATGAGGCCCATAGTTCATTTGCAGAACCATTCAGTTAGGCACTTTACCAATGTTAGTTGGACGGTACTTATAATAGTAAATCTAACTTCTCCAACTTATGCGTGGTCCTCAATGTATGGGTGAGGTGGAGTTAGAATACCATATTTGCTACCACCCTTTAAACAAATGTACACTCTCTACATTGATTGCTGGACTGGCATTAGGTTAGTAAACATAACCAAATTTCTGTGCTTTTGTCAGTGTTTTGAAGCTTGGAGTTAGAATAGTATAGTTGGACAACCCCTTCGCTGTACTTAAACAATTTCTCCAATATTTATTGGACTGGAGTTATGATAGGAAATCTAGCCCCTCCAAATTTTGCAACATCTTCAGCTTTAGGGTGGAGTAAGAAAAACATATTTGCACCCCATGTATTCATATTCGTTAACCAATGTTTGTTGGACATCTGGAGTTATGATAGCAAATATACCCCCACAAATTATGTACTTTTTCCTTCAATATTTGGGGTTTGGAGTTAGAGTAGTACATTTCTGAGACCACCAAACACCCCCCATACCCAGCTATACACTTTCTATGTTTGTTGAACTGGAGTTAAACTAGTAAGTCAATCCCCTCCAATCTATGCATTTTCTTCAATTTTTGAGGATTTGGAGTTAGAGCCCGACACCAGTATTTGTTCACTTTATTCAATGGATGCTGACTGACATTAGAATAGTAAATGTAACCCCTTCAAATAATGAACTTGCTTCCATGTTTAGGGATTTGGAGTCAGAATAGTACATGTTCCTCTCTCAAAATAAAAACTGTACCTGATATTTTATTGGCTGGTGTTGGAGTACTAAGATGTAACCCAACTATTAATTTAATTAATTTTATTTAAAAAGTATGTTGTTACATATTTAACATATTGGTTACATTAATTCATAAATTAAACATTTTTAATTTACAGTCTCAATTCAGAATTAATAAATATAAATAAAACATTTGGTTTTCAATTCAATTTACATTTTAATGTAAAAACCTAAAAGATATTGAATATACTATTAAATAATATTATATTTTAAGGTATAAATAAAAAGTCACACATTGTATAAATAAATATTACATTATCTCCAAAAATATAATTCTCTATTTATCATAAAAGCATTTCAGTTGTTTCCAAAGTAAACATTTAAACACATAGATATATATTTAGGTCTGATTCTAAGTTAATAAAAAATGTAATCAGTTTTTTCACATTTAATTTAACAACAATCGATATAAAAAGTAACACGTATTTGAAAGTTGGAAAAATATTTTTTTTTTATTCAAGGTCATTTAAATACGTGTTATCATAGTATGCAATATAAAAGATTTAAACTGCTTAGCATTATCTAATATGCTTTTTGTAAATAAAATACATGTGTACACATTTTTCATATATTCATATTTTTCCTTTTTTCAAATGAAAAACAAAATGTATTACATTTTTCCGTTAACTGCAATGCATATGTAATCTCTTTTATTTTTATTTTGCCCACCCTCTTTTTTCCTTGGTAAGTCTGCTGACTAACTTTTTTATTTCTTTGCCGAGTGAATGTTGAGGACAGCGACAACAGGTTCTCATTCATCATATCAGATAAGAAAGTAGTTGGTTAGCTGGTTTTAAGAACATTTTATTTTTATGTATTGTTACTAAATGTACCGGTTAACATTTTTTTGAATAGGTTTACACTTGTTCCGTGCTATATTGTCAGAGGTATACGGTAATTTTTGAGTAGTTAAGGGGTATACTGGTGTTTCTAACAAAGTTATGGCAGTAAGATAGGGTTTTGTCTAAATTAGTAGAATTGTTTGGAGTGGGGTGAGAATATGTTGCGCTTTACATTTTGCGGGTATGGAAAATCTTTCTTAAAAGTGTCCATTATAGAGTGATGAAAAGCAGCGAATCTCCTAAGGCCACCAATGCTGCCCGGTGCAAAACTGCCTCTAATTCACCTTACGATTATCTATCAAAATAACAAGGCAGGCGCTGGAAACTGGAAGGAAAGGAACAGGTTTATTACTCCAGAGGAGAACACATCACTTCAGACACCGGGATATCATCAGGAGGTACTCTGGCTGCATCTCCGTGGTTCGGCCTTTTATACACATTTGCATCAGTTTATTGGCATGGTTAAACATCCTTGGAATCCCCGCCTTAGGCTAGTTCCCACACAAACCTAGCAGCAATCATTCCCCCACCCAGATCTAACAGATGATCGCTATCTCGCAGCTGGACATTCCGACAGGATCTACAAATATGTGGGATCGGTCAGATCTAAGGGTTCATGTCTTTGATTAAATCAGGCACCTTTGTTGGTGAAACAATCCCTGCCGTGTGTGGGTAATAAACTATGTCCGCAGGGGTCGGTTAGTGCCTTTGGACCGGATTGAGTAGCCAGGTGCAGGGAAGGAGGTTATCAAAGGGGCTTGCCCGTGCATGGAGGATGAAAGGACAAACGGGTTTGGTGCGGGAAGTGACTCCGGGGCTTTGTCTTGATGACAAGGTTTTACAACCCCAGTACATTTGTTCAGGTTTAGTCAGAGCGCTGGGGGATGATAGCGAGGTCGGGGTGACACACAGGTGACCAGCAGAGTATGAAATGGCTGCAATGTCTAAAATGGTTGCAGCTTACGCGCAGGTAAAGGCCCTCGCTAAACAAGATGGCGCAGGCAATGTTCACGTTTGTCGTTTTACTTTCAACAGTCCTCCCTTTGAACATAACTTAGCCAGCTTGCTAGTCTATTTCAAAGTCCATAATGTCCTGTATCTCTTTATCATTCATTACTCTCATCTTCGTGCGTTTAGCTTCCATAGTCTTAGGGTGCAAAGAGTTCAGGCACAGAGAACACAAAAGTGGTATACAATGTATCCCCAAACAACAACCACATATTACTAATATTGGAACCAAGATGATCATTATTATTTTCCAGCCCCATTCTTTCAAAGTGCCCCAAAACCAGCTTCCAAGTGTCCAAGTCTCTGATTCCTGATGGATTTCTGATGCCAGCCTGTGGAGATGTTCAATTGTTTTGAAAACAGAAGGTGAGTTGTCAGGGACATAAGTACAGCAACTGGCACCGATGATGCGGCATGCTCCTCCACGGTCCGCTAGTATCACATCTAGAACAATGCGGTTCTGTAAAGCCACCAGGCGGACCGCCTGAAGCTCAGCAGTGTTGTTGGCAAGGATGCCAGCTGTGACGTTCAAGGCTGTTTCAACTGCTTGAGATAGGTGCCTGATGGCTTGGCTGTTTGCCATCTGACCCCATAGCGCAACGAGTCCTTTTGCTGCATCAAGGAATTTTGATGCAGCAGAGTTCGATTGGTCTGTGTCTTTAGAACGCCTTTCTCTGTGGTGTTCTGCAGGTGCTGTGTAGGTTGGAGGCAGAACAAAGGCGATGTAGCACGTGCCCCCCCAGCCTTTTCGTAGCCAGGTGTAGGCCTTGGTACCACAGATGAAGTACATGTTGGGTGATGCAACAAATGTAGGGGGGTCGGTAGCGTTCAGGGTTCTTGTTATTTGACATGTGCTGTGACCCACGATCTTGGTCCCGTGGCCTTCAATGCAGACAAGGCCGGAGACGTTTACCACCAATAGGGCCACTGTCAGAGTTGCAGCAGTTGTTTTCTTCAGATAGGAAAAGGTTGGTCTGGCTGGGTTGTTGAACACTTGCATTTCTACACGCTCTTTGGAGGGAATGTTCATTGGGAAGGTCGCATTGGAGGTGTGAGGGCAAAAGGGAGCAGTCGTTTTTCCTGTTTTGTTCAGCCAGAATTCATTGTAGAACTGTTTTTTTATTGTCTCATTAGAGGTGGCATTGTCTTTGTAGCTCTCTTGCAGGAGCATTAACCAGGCGAGGCATGATCCATGAACAGAAAAGGGTGAAGGGATGAAGGGAATTGAATGTTCAGTGGCATGAGCTAGCAACCCACAGACCCAACAGTTGGTGGCATTTGCAGCAAGATTGTGCTGATGCAATAGCTGTACGAAAGAATGATTCCAGAATTCTTTGCGTCGTTCTCGGAGACGTGGTGATAGTGACACCAGATAGTGTTCTTTCTTGGTGGTGGGTTGCATAGTGGGTGACATTGTCCTGTAAGCGGGAGCACTCTCTTCAATGATCCAGACTGTGACCATTAGCAAGAGGCAGGTGAGAGATGCTGTTACAAGTGTGATTGTCTTTGTGCTGTGCAATTTGGCAATTTTGGAGTCTTTGCGGCTGTTCTTCGGACGTCCGGGTTCTTCCATCATCTTCAAGGGGCTCAATGACTGGCAGGACCACATACTTTTGTCTAGCGGTTTTTATGGTAGCATTTGTAGATTTTAGCTACCGATCCGAGACCTTTGACTCAGTTAGTGGCCTGCTCGCCGGAGCGCCGTACTTTCGTCGATCTCAAGTTGTACCCTTCCTTAGATTGTACCGTGGGGTCGGGAAACTCTGCCAGTTCAAGTGTCTCTTTTTCTGGGTAGCAACTCAGGGCTGGTCGATCTTTGGTCAGCAGTTCTTCTTGTGCATCCACTTCTTCATAGGTTGTCGGTGTTGGGGATACTTTCTTACAATGATGGGCGTGCAGCCTGTTTCTTTTTCCTTCCACTCGAAGGGCAGTATGGGTGGTGATCAAGACTTGCCAGGGGCCCATCCACCTGGGTTTCAGACTCTTCGACCTCTGAAAATTTCTTGTCAGCACGAAATCTCCAGGCTTGATATCATGTCCCGGGCCCCTGGATACGTCTGGTATGGCTTGCTGCACCTGTTGGTAGATAAGTGTTAGTTAGTTTGTCAATTTATACAAATAATCGGACATTAGTATGTCCGGGACATCATTAATGGAGGTTGGTTTAGGTGCCGCCCAAATGTTGATAGGCCTGCCGAAAACTACTTCATATGGGGTCAGTCGGTGTTTGGTTGGGATGGAACGCATTGATAGCAATGCTAGTGGGAGGGCGTCGGGCCATTTCAACCCGGCCGTGGTGACTATCTTTGCTAGTTTCAATTTTAGTGTGGCGTTGTGTCTTTCTACCAGGCCTGCTGACTGGGGGTAGAAAACGGCATGGAACCTTTGCTTTACCCCCAACCCCTTCAGTATGTTCTGTATGACTTCTGCTATGAAGTGGGGGCCATTGTCGCTCCATAAAATTCGACAAAGGCCGTATCGGGGGAAGAACTCCTTCAGTAATACCTTCGCAGTAGCTAAGGCAGTGTTGTCGCGGGTGGGGTATGCCTCCACTCATTTGCTAAAGACGCACACAATCACTAGAACATATTTTAGACCATGGCACCTCTCTAGTTGGATATCATCCATTTGGAGGACTTCAAAGGGGTAGTCAGGGACTCCAAACCCTCCCCGTGGTACTACGTCCCTTTCCCTGGGTTGTCTTGCAGGCATACTATGCATTGCTGTACTAGGCGTTTTGCCGATTCTCTTATCTTGCCATTGTGCCATACTCTGGTGATTAGTTCGGTCATGGGGGCAGAACCTTTGTGCGCTGGTAAATGTGCCATGGTCAATATGGGAATCAGATAGGCATTAGGTAGCAGCCATTTGTGTCCGTGTTTTGTCCTCCAGCAGCCTTCCTCGTCTTTTAGTCCCACCCGAGCCTACTCAGTCAGTTAGTCTTGTGTGCCTGTCGTTTGTATGTCCCTTACAGTTATTTTAGCGTCAGTCCATTGTTCAGTTTGTGACTTGGTCATGTACATTCGTGTTGTGGTTCTGTCTTTGGCTGTGGCTTAGGCAGTAATGTCGGCTAGTGCATTTCCCTGTCCAATGGGATCAGTCACTTTATTATGTGCTTGGCATTTAATCACTGCTAGCTGCTTGGGGAGGAGGATGCCTCTGTCAAGGCGGAGACTAGATCTCCATGTAGGATGGGTGTGCCGTGTGAAGTCAGGAACCCTCTTTATATCCACATGAGCCCAAAATGGTGAACCACCCCGAAGGCGTATTGGCTGTCGGTATAGATATTTACTGTCGTGCCAGCTGCTAAAATGCACGCTCGTGTAAGGGCAATGAGTTCTGCTGCTTGGGCGGATCGTTGGGCAATGCGGGCTGATTCTAGGATGGTTCAGGCTGTGGTGACAGCATATGCGGCTGAGGTGGTATCGTCGGGGAGTTTGATGCACGAGCCGCCTACCCATAATTCCCATCTGGCTCTGAAAAGGCAGTGTTTCTGAGATCCACTCTACTTTTTGTTTGTTCGTCAGTGAGTGTCACACAATCGTGCAGTGGAGTCACACTAGGGTTATTTTCGGGTAGGGGTAGCAATGTGGCTGGATTGAGAGTGGTGCATCGCTTCAGAGTGATGTGTGGTGCCAGCAGGGTCAACTCGTATCCTGTCAGTCGGCGCTAGTCAAGTGTTGGGTTTTGGTCTGGTACAGTAGTGTGTCGACTGCATGGGGTACTAACACAGTGATTGGGTTGGAGAGCACTATTCCTTCGCTCTGGCATATGGATACTGCTGCAGCTGCCACGGCGCGCAAGCATGCTGTTAGCGCACTAGCTACTGGGTCGAGGGTGGCAGAGAAATATGCGCATGGGCGATGTTTGTGACCAATTGACTGCGTTAGGACGGACAATGCACACCCCTTCCTGTCATGTGTGTAGAGAAAGAATGGTTTGGAGTACCAGAACAGGTGCCGAGCAAAGGGCATCTCGTTATTCTTTGAATGCTGACTGGCATTCGGGTGTCCAGGGGAGAGGTGAGGGGATATCTTTGGCTAGGAAGGAGAGAAGGGGTTTGACAATGAGGCTAAAGTTTGGCAACCACTGTCGGCAGAATGAGGTGAGGCCTATCAAAGAGCGGACTTGTTTTGGATGGGAGTGTCTAGAATTGTCTGGATCCTGTTGGGTGTGAGTTTCCTCCCTTCTTTTGATAAGAGGTGACCTAAATATGTTACCTGTGGTTTGCAGAACTGCAATTTCTTTAGAGAAACTTTGTGACCATTTTCTATAATCTATATGAGCGGGATCTTAGGGTAAATCTGAAAAGGTAGCGGCTGTCTTGGTGAATAGGTATGGAGAAGAAGGCGTTTTTTAGATCTATAACGGTGAAAGTGGTAGCAGTAGACGGAATTAGGGTCAGGATGGTGGTGATGTCAGAAACTACTGGGTACTGTGGCACTACAATTTTGTTTATCTCCCGCAGGTCGATGATAAAGCGGTAGGCTTTCCCATCTCCCTCTCCCTGTCTTTTTATGATCGATCGGCAAATTAGGACTGTTACAAACATTGCTCAATACCTCTTCTACCACCCCTGCCTCTACCAGTGAGTGTATGATTTCTGTCAGTGCTTTCTCACCCTCCGACGATATCTTGTACTGCTGTACTTTCTGTAAGGTTGCGTCTTGTCGTATTGTCACGTGTACTGGGTCAATCATCATTTGTCCTATGTCTGAATCAGCCCTAGCCCACAGATGTGATGGTAAAGTGTCTAGTAGGGATGTGTCTGTCTCAGAAATGGGATAGATGTGTTGGGAAGGATTATCTCTCGGGTGTTGGTGATTGTCATATATGGTGACCCGTACCCCGTCCGGTGAACATTTGATAGTTGCACGAAAATGCTTCAACAGATCAAGGCCCATAATGGCGTCTGGGGTGTTGGAGGAGAGAAGGAATGTTGTGTCGATAATATTGTTTTCAAGATTGAAAGGGATCGGTCTGGACAAAGGGTTGGTGGAGGGCGTACCGTCAAATCCTATTGAAGTTACATGTGAGCCAGACAAGGGTGCCTTTGGAATCAGTCATTTGGATAGTGCACTACGTGTTGCTCCTGTGTCTACCAAAAATGGCGACTCCGTGCCCAGGACCTTTGCGGTAACATAAGGGCCTTGCTGATCAACATAGAGCTCGACTGGAACCCTCCCTTGCCCTTGGCTGTCGTACGCAAAGTCGTACATGTTGTCATAATCTGACTGTTGGTACTGATTCTGTCTGGGATGATCAAATACGTTCGCTCTTCCTGGCCTTTCCTCGCTAGCTTCATTCGTGTATCCTCTCCCACGTCCTCTTCCTTTCTGTCCGCTTACTATTTCCCTCGCCCCTCTGCCCCTAACGATTCCTAGCATTGGGATTTCCATTGTCCGTACTCCTTACAAAACGCGCATTGATCCTGTCCTAAGTCTTGACGTCCTGTATATGGAGTCGATGAACTACTTCTGGGTGGCGGTGCCCTAGGGGTATTCTGTTGGTATCCTCCCTTATATTGCTCCCTTCCTGTATTCACCCCTTGAAGCTGCGCTATCATTACCCTTTCCTTCAAGTCTTTCTTCTTCTTTTCTGTAGCCCTATCAATTTCATTTTTCTAGTGTTCATAGTACTGGGCCATCTGGAGGATGGCTGCTGGTTTAGAGGCTGCCCAGTTGCTTTCGCTCGTCTGTAGTTTTTGTGATACTTCCGGTAACAGTCCCTTAACATAATTCTGCACGAACAAGTGGTGTCCGGTTGCGGTGGACATGTCAGGGAGATAGGGGTTGGGGGTTTGGCTCTGGATCTCCTTACCTCTTTCCTGGAGGAGCGGTCCCAAACAGTTAAATTGGGATACTTCCACTCGGAGTCCTCCCCCTTAGTCTTTGGAGTTCCTCAGGGCTCCTCCCTGAGCCCCACTTTATTTAATATTTATGTGGCCCCACTGGCAGGGGTGGTGAAGTCCTTTGGATTGGAAGTTCTGTCCTATGCAGACGACACCCAAATTATGGTGTCTATTACGCATAATGTTAGGGATTCTGCGCAGAAGTTTAAAAACTGTATGTTAGCTGTCTCGTCCTGGATGGTGCAAAACTATCTTAAACTGAACGGAGAGAAGACAGAAGTTTTGGTCTTTGGAACAGTCCTAACATCTGGTCGCGGGAGTTGTGGGCGGAGGTCCTTGGTGCCTGTCCTATCACGGTATCTCATTGGAAAAATCTGGGAGTTGTGGTAGATGTCTCCCTCTCCATGAATCTGCAAGTTTCCAGGACAGTGGCCGCCTGCTTTGGGCTTATCCGGATCATAAGGAAAATCTCACGGTTCCTCTCTCTGGAAGCTCAGAAAAAAGTGGTGTATGCTTTAATACTGTCCAGACTGGACTACTGTAACGCCCTCTATTTCGGCATCAATAAAGGCCAGCTGCGACGTTTACAACTGGTGCAAAATGCTGCTGCCAGGTTGGTGATGGACATTTCAAAACGTCATTCGGTCTCGTCCGCCCTTAGGGCGCTACACTGGCTTCCGGTGGATCATAGAATCATGTTTAAAACTCTTTACCTTACCCATAACGCATACTATGGCCGTGGCCCTTTGGGTTTAAAGATCATTTTTAAAAAGTATGTGCCCTCCAGAAATATGCGGTCTGCAACAAAGAATTTCCTTGTTGTTCCTCGGGTTAAAAAGATGAGATGGGGGGGGGGGGGGGGGGGGGCGGAGCTAGCCAGCGTCGATGGCGGACGCGTGAGCTTTCGGCTCCTCGCCTAAGCCCCGGAAATATCCTGTTAAATTATCCTTAGAAGTGTCCAATCTGCCATAGCTGGCTCCCCGGCACCCTCCGACACCCCAGGATTCTGCCAGGTGACTTGCGGACTCTGGCTGGTGAGCCCCGTCGAGTGGATTGAAACGAGGTTCCCCAGCGGCCTGATGGCGGCGAGCTGGGCCTGACGCCGCGGACTATCCTGGAGGAAAGGCCGTGCGTAACCTGACGTGCGGCCTCGAAATTTGACGAGGGCGGTGTGATCTCCGGCCGGACCCACACTTGACTTTTTCCTTCACCGGGGCGGCCCCCTCTCATCTGCTGCTGCCTCAGATTGGCACGATTTGCCCTCCCACACAGTGGGTCCCCGGCGAAGCGGACACTGTGCACCTGCACTACGAGGCGGAGCAGTCGCCATCTCGGAGCGAACGCGGGGGCAGGACTACTCTGGGGTTTCCTGCTGTCCCCGCGTCCCCACGCCACATCTGACTGGCGGTGCCCGGTGCTGAGACTTATGGACCACTATTGCCCCGTGGCAACTGAGTGAGGGTGTCGCCAAAGTGATCGGAGACTGTTGGTCCGCCATAACGGACGCCATCTTGTCTGCACCGCGCCTCCGGCACGGACCCAGTAACTAGAGGCAGTGAATCGCCGGCTGGAGTGTCTCCCACGCGGCTCTCGCCGACTGGTGACAACGAGGAGCCTGTTGGTTTTGTGTTCCCCTGCGGCAGGAGAGGACCATGGGGAAAAACGACGCCACTCAAGCGAAGCTCTCCTTTGACCGGCGTCGCACGAAGGGGCCAGATACGGCGGCCCCGGAGGCATCCCCGAAGGGGGCCACCGCAACCGCCCCAGCGACTGCTGAGCTCCGGGACATGCTGGCCGCCATGGAAAAGGGCATTCAGGACAGTATCGCGTCTGTGGGCTCTAAAATATACGCTTTGTCGTACCGCATGGACCGCATGGCGGAGCGTGTAGACAAACATGCGGAGCGCCTGGACATGGCGGAACGTCGCCTCACGGAGGCAGAAGAGGCGCAAACCGAACGGGACAAGGACAGGAAGCAATTCGGTAGACTTTTGCAGGTCATCCGAGATAAGACGGAGGATTTGGAAGCGCGCTCACGCAGGTCCAACATCCGTATAACGGGAGTGGCGGAAACGACTCAAACTGGGAAGATGGAGCTCTATGTCGAGAAGTTGCTGAAACTACTACTCGGGGAGGAGGCTTTCTCCCCCATGTTTATCGTGGAACGGGCACATCGTACGTTGGGCCCACAACCGCAGCCGGGCGCCCCTCCTCGTCCCATCATCGCGAAGCTCCTCAATTACCGCGACAGGGACATTGCTTTGCGCTTGGCGAGGGACAAGGGTCAGCTCCAACATGAGGGCATGAACATTTCCCTCTACCCGGACTTTACGGCCAAGGTACAGGAGGAGAGACGGCAGTTTGCGCCGTATAAAAAACAACTGCGCACGCTGGGCCTTGACTATGCGATGCTGTACCCTGCCAAGCTTCGCATTAATACAGGAGGGCGATCGTATTTCTTCACGGATCCCAAAGAACTTCAAAAATCCCTGAAGGTGTGGACTCGGGAGCGTAAGGAGGCTCGGCAGAGCCAGGAAGACGACACTGGTTCAGCCTCGAACCTGGAAGAGCAAGACTAGAGGGGCTCTGCCGGAACATTTGGCTCTCCCTGCCAAGGGATGGACACGATCCCGTAAAGTGGTAGAGCTGCGCCACCCCCCCCGGGGGCGGTAAGTCTGGATTACATGGAGGCTGCCTGCACTGTGCCTTGTGGATTATGGGCGGCTGGTGAGGGGATCACTTGGCACTGTTGAGTTGTGAGATTTGGTCGATATGGCGTCGTCGGGGGGTTGGTGGGATTGGTGGGATTGGGGGGGACTATTTGATGAGCTTTACGATGGATACTGGACTACAAGCGGGGCTGGGATGGAGTGTCGAACTGAACAAATACATTGTGACAGTTGGTGGTGTTGTCCTATACAGGCGCGCTTCGCCCCGGTGCCTTTGGTTGTGTTACTCTCCAGGGAGTTGAGTTTCGAACTGACGAACACTCTGATATTTTTGGTTTGATGGGGGTAGTTTTGGGGGCCTGTCTGACCTGGTTGGGGGTGGTCGGCTGTGGGTGGGTGGGGGAGCGGGAGGCGGGGTCTGGGGACTGGGCTGTTGGGGGTTATTGCATTGGGGTGTTTGTGGGGTTCGTGTTTGATGTGAGTGGACTGCTTTGTGGACCTGTAACTGTGTGGAAATGTCGACTGGCTAACATTAGGAAACGTGTCCTGCTGTGCTGTGCTCTTTCCATCCCTGATGCCACCAGGGTTCATAGGCCCTTGCAATGTCTAATGCTACGATGAATGCTCCCACACGTGCCCCACACACGCTGAAATTGGTAACCTGGAATGTTCGAGGCCTGAACGACTTTCGAAAGTTGAGGAAGGTCCTCGGCTACCTACACAGACACCATGTCGATTTGGCGCTGCTGCAGGAAACACACTTGCCAATCAACAGTAGGATGTTGCAATCCAGAGGGTTGGTGGGGAATATAGTGGCAGCAGGCTTCACGACGCATGTCCGGGGGGTGTTAACCTGGGCTAATCCCTCTTCACAATTGAAACTGATCCCGGTACATGCGGACGCGGAGGGTAGGTATGTTCTGGCTAGATGTGTGGGTAAGGGGCTCGACTTGTTGGTAGTGAATGTTTATGGTCCCAATTATGATCACCCTGAATTCTATGTGACTCTGTCTGCCCTCTGCAGGTCTTATGCTCAGCCTGGGATATTGTGGGGGGGGGATTTCAATTTTGTGTTTGAACCCGCCACTCGGCGTCCGGTAGCTTCTGCCACCTATATGAGTGCCGAGTTGACTAAATTAGACCTAGTGGATGTCTGGAGGGACAAACACCCCACGAAGGGCGGCTTTACACACTACTCGGCCTTTCATAACGTACATAATAGGATAGATCACTGGTTAGCGTCTCCTCCAGTCCTTAGTGGTATCAGCGCATGTGAGGTTCTCCCGCGCACGCTCTCGGACCACTCCCCCGTTCTGATACACCTCTCCACTGCCAGGAAGGGGATACCGGCCTTCACCTGCAGGTTTCCTCCTTTTGCTCTGCTTGATGATGCCTTTCGAGGTGAACTGGCGGAAGACATAGAACAATATTTCGCAACTAATCTAGACTCGGTTGAGGACTTTTTCACTGTCTGGGAGGCTTTCAAGGTGTTCATTAGAGGTATGGCTATGTCCAAGCATTCCAGCGTGCTACGCTCCATTAGGCGGGAACTTACCGCTTTAGAAACTAAGCTAGCGGGACTAGAGAATCGACAATTATCGGCTCCTGGCACTGACGAAGGCCTGTCGCTCACCCAGCTGATCTCGGAGTATCAGACTCTGGCGGATAGAGAAATTCTATATATGGGCAAATACGCCATGGCCCGTGTGTATGGAGAGGGGGATAGGCCGGGCGCCCTGTTGGCTCGCATGGTTCGGAGCTCGCGGAGGCCTCTGGTCATTGAAGAGCTGAGGACCCCGGAGGGTGATACGGTCGTAGAGGAGGAACAAATACTAGGGACCTTTCGACGCTACTATACCGAACTTTACCAGTCCAAGACGCAGGGTATGGAGAGCAAAATGGACGACTACTTGGACCACATTGCCATGCCTTTCCTCAAGAATTCAGATAGGGAGTTTTTGATGGCCCCCTTCCAAGAGGATGAAATCCTGGAGGCCCTTGCTAGTATGAAATCGGGGAGTGCGCCGGGTTCCGATGGCCTCACGGTTGGCTTTTATAAAGCCTTCAAAGATATTTTGCTCCCGCATTTGGTTGCCCTCTTTGACTCTATTTGCGAGGATGGTGAAATGCCGCTCACCATGCGTGAGGCGTTGCTGGTCACTATACCAAAGCCGGGGAAACCTCCGGATCTTTGCAGTTCGTACAGGCCGCTTAGTCTACTGAACGTGGGCGCAAAGATTTATGCCAAGGTCCTCGCCAACCGACTGGCCCTGTTGGTGCCAGAGCTGGTCGCTCCGGAACAGTCTGGTTTTGTCCCATGTAGAAATTTAACCTACAACATACGCACGGTGTTGGGCACGATGCAACATGTCAAGCAAGAGAACCGTGCGCTGGCAATATTCCTAGACATGGAAAAGGCGTTCGACTCGGTTGAGTGGCCTTTCATGATCAGGGTGCTACAGAAGCTGGGCTTGGGCGAACCGTTTCTGCAGAGAATCGGGGCGCTGTACCATCGACCAGCGGCCAGACTGCGGTTGGGGGACAGAGTGTCGGAACCGATCTACATTGGCAGGGGGACTGTCGCCGTTACTCTATGCCCTGGTGGCGGAACCCCTTGCTTGTGCCATACGGGAGTACCACAGTCTGGAGGGTATAAGTTTTCCCACCTACAAAATAGCGATCTCGACGTACGCTGATGACACCCTGCTGTACGTCCGGAACCCGGAGTCCAATCTGTCCGCGTTGCTCAGGGAGGTGGTCCGTTTTGGATCACTTTCGGGTCTGAGGGTGAATTGGGACAAGTCCATCACTTTCCCTCTCACCCGGTCACACGACCCTTTGACTCGGTCCGGTACTTGGGCATTCGCCTGCACACTGATCCCGAGGTCCTGGTTCGGGATAACTACGGCGTAGCATTTAATAAATTGGTAGACGATGTCGACACTTGGATTAGACTCCCGCTATCCCTCTTGGGCAGGATCGCTATCATGAAAATGATAGTGCTACCCCGATTCCTGTTCTTCTTCCTTAATATTCCAGTGGTTCTGTCGAAGTCGTTTTTTAGACAGCTCACGCAAGTCATGATCCGACTGGCCTGGGGCCACAAGCAACCACGAATACGGTGGACGACTCTGATTCTCCCCTGCGAGATGGGGGGTTTGAGAGCTCCGGATCTGGAGCGCTACTATCGAGTTGCGCAGGCTTCTCATCTCCACTCCTGGATACACGGCAACGCACGCACGCCGCACCTTATTCTGGAAAGGCTGTTTGCAGACCCGCTCCCCCTGCCTGCCACGATCTGCCTCCCGGCGGATCGTTCAATTGGTAGGATGGACTCTCTTAAGGCGACCAACCACGCATGGCATGCCCTGGTGCGGGCTCGCGGCTGTGATCTCCTGTACTCCCCATTGATGCCCGTTGAATGGGCTCTCTGGCTGGACCCCTTGGGCGAGAAGGGAGTGGTCGAGGCCCTGCGCGCTCTCGGCATTGTGAAAATGGAGGATTTGTTCTCCGACGGTACTCTGAAGACCTGGGAACAGCTCACTCCCACAGAGTCGGGCCCCTCATTACTGCAGAAATTCCAGTTTCACAGGCTCCGCTCTGCGTTCCGGGAGGTTCTGGGCTCTTCCATGGAGGAGCCTGAGGAGATCCCTGAACTGACTCATATCCTTAAATCCAAATCACCCACAAAATTAATTTCACAGGTCAACAAGCTGGGGGTGACGCATCAGCGCTTACAACCCTCTAAAGCTAGAGCAGCCTGGCAGGACGATATGCAAACCCCAATAGATGACGTCATGTGGCGATATTGCTGTTCCAGCACGCGCAAAATCTCCCTGAACGGTCGGCACAGGCTGGTGCATTTCAAATTCCTCCAGCGGGTGTACTACACCCCCGAATGGTTACATCGATATGGCCTTCGCCCTTCTGCGGAGTGTGAGCGCTGCCGAACATTGGTGGCTGATTTCTTTCATATGGCATGGCTCTGCCCCGGTGTACAAGCTTTCTGGGGGGAGGTATTTGCGGAGCTTGATCAGATTTTGGGGGAGTCGCTGCCGCGTACTCCGGCACTTGCGCTCCTTGGTTATTCTAAGCCGCAAGCCCCTTCCCTGCGCCGGCTGGTTGATATGGCTCTGCTGTTGGCCAGGAGAGTGGTCACTGCCTGCTGGATGCGTGGGCCCCTCCCGGCCAAAACAAGATGGCTAAGGGACCTACAATACTGCTGCACTCAAACAGAACTGTACAGCGAATTGCTACCGCCCAGGAGTAGGCCAAAGAATTTCTGGGACCTTTACAAGGAACACTTGCAAAAGTGGGAGGACGGCAGCTCTGACACCTCCAAAGTAGTTGATCTCCAAGACCAGGTGTTGGAATAGTGTTTGGATGCAGGGAATTCTCTCCCCGGAAGCGAGACGTGGGTCGGGTGGAGTGGCGGGGGAGGGATACACTGAAGTACATGACAATGGAGGCGTGTGGGGATTGACACTGGGGGAGACGAGCACACTTGTGGGGGGGATGGCTTGGGACACATGGCGGGCGCACCATGGTTTACTCACGATTAGACAAAGGTGGTAGTTCCACAATCACACTCAACGGGGGGGGTGCTGGGGTGGTAGTTGGGGTAGTTTCTTTAGACTTTATTTCGACATAAGACCTTACCACCACGATTGAGTTCTGGGATGGCCAGTTGACACACTGTTCTGCTTGCTGCACACGGAGGGGCATCTCTCTTGTTTACAATGGGATAGCGTCACTACATCACGCCGCTGGGCCTCCGGGATGCCGGCACTCTGGCTGTGTACAGTATTTCTTGCTTATTGAACATTGGCTCCTTGTGTTGTGTGAATCAGTGCAATGTAACACTGTAAAAGAATTGGTGATGTCAATGGCTTAGCTTTCAATAAAGGTCTTTAAAAAAAAAATTTTTTTTAAAAAAGATGAGATGGGGCGGGAGGACCTTCTCATTTGCTCCTGCCGGTGCTTGGAATTCTCTTCCGAACTCTCTCTCCAGGCAACAGGAACACTCACTGTTCCTTAAAGCCCTCAAGACATGACTGTTCCCCGAGGATCGGTTTGAGTGAGAATCGGTTTTGCCTGCATGATGTCTGCTCTCGGTGCCTTGATGCCCTTGGGCTAAGTTCGCGCTTTAAAAGTTGCACATTCATTCATTCATTCATTGTCCGCTGTAATCGGAGAACACTGTTTCGAATCTGGAGAAATACTCCGAGACATCCTCTTGTGGTTTCTGGCGGCACGCGGCACGCGGCACGCGGTTACAATGGACCAGTCGATCTTTTTCTCTGGGATCATAGTTTTAACTTTCTATACTATCTTGTCGGGGCGGTCCAATATAGCTTTTACCGGTTTCTGTCCAGGATTTCGCTGTTTGTCTAAAACACTGAGTTGCTCCCAGGTATGGCCGAGCAGCTCTGTGTGGTCTATTTTCCTAATTTGTTTCCACATATCCGCTGGCAGACATAGCCCAAAGAATAAGTTGATATTGGCGAGTGTCATGATAGTTGATCCCAGTGCGGTGCCTAATTCTGTATAAAATGCGGTGGGATTCTTACGTAAATCCGGCAAAGATTTACGGAATGTTAGAATGTCCTGTCTGTCCCATGGCTGATATATCCAATTGTAGACCACCCTTCCTTTAGCCTCCTGGTGGTTTATATCATCATTATTCCCTTGTCCTCTAGGGGGGACCCAATAAGGGGCAGCTTCTTTTATTGGCATCATGTTATCTGGTTTTATCCGGTTTTTCCACCGGGGGCCCTGTCATTATAGATGCCTTATCCTTAACTGCCCATCCCTGTTCTTGTTCTATGAGATGGCGGAGTACCTCTAGTGTGTACGAGAAGAGTTCCGACACATCACAGTCATTTTCATCTCCCGTAACTACCTTCCTATAAAGAGCCATCAGTCGTTCGGGCCCTACATCCTCGTACTTTTCTTCGTAAGCAGTGACTGTGTGATAACAGAGGCGTACATTGAATTGTCGCTTGTGGTTTTCGACATAGGAGTTGCATATGTTGGTTATATATTCTTCAGTCTCTTTCCTATCTACGAGTGTTTTAACTATTTTATTGATACATGCTCGTTCGTTTTTACTTAATCGTGGGATCCTCAGCAACCCTTTCTCTTTTGATTCAGCTCCTACTGACGTGTCTTTTGACCAGGCATTAGGTGCAAGAGACTCGATTGGTGCAAAGGCTATGGGGACCAAGGCAATGGTGCTGCCTTCGACTATGCTTTGGGGTTCCTGATGTTGTTCTACAGGATGAGTGGGGGCATAAGGAGGTGGCATGTAGATGATCGGAGGACCTAATAACAAATCATCATCTACTTTTTGTTTCGTTGGTAAATCGGGGTAAAGAGTCGAGGGCGTTCTAACAGGGTATTGCCCTGAAATCTTAGACTCTTGTTCCTTTCTATCAGTTTCTCTTTCTTTGATATCTTCTTCTAACTATTTACCAGCTTGGTGAGCTGCTTTCCGCATCTCCTTATCTAGTCTAGCTTTGTTTCTTTTCTTTCGTTGGGCTGCTTCTTTCTGCCACAAACCAAAACTGTCAAGCATGGCTGGCGTACTTTTCTTTTTGTGAAGAGCTATTTCTAGCATTTGTATTTTATCGGGGTCGAAAAACCCCGTCAGTGGCCAATGATTTTCCCGGTCCTTCCTAGTGCATTTATGCCATAGTTCACTGTAAGCTACAGTGGCTAATCCATATTTTACATACATGTCCTTATTAGGGGTGCCTTCCGGGGGTGCCGGATGACTAACCTCTAATAAACGGTCTGGTCCAAAACAATTACCAAACAATCTAGAGAAAACAGGCATGACGTATTTATCGGTCAAAATTAATATCTCAAACAAACAATATAGGCAAAAAGCCCCCACTACCTGTCCTTCGCTGTCTACAAAGAGAGAGAATATTCCTATTCTCTGTTGTTTGCAAGCAGGGAATGTCTCAAATAACTTCGGAAAGGCGGAATACTAGTATTCGATCAAACTATTCAAACAATCAATCAATCAAAAAAATAAGTAAGAGTCGATTTTACACGACCTTACCCGGACCGTATGGACAGTTCTTCGTCTTCCCCTTCCAGCGCCCGTTTGTCCTCTTACTCCAACAATCAGTGAGGGGTTCCTGTAAGGTCCCAGTCAGGACCGCAGGTCACTCGAGAGAGGTCCGTTCGAAACCGGTGAAGTTCAGTTGATTGACAGCAAGAAGAGGGTCTCTTTCAGGCAGGTTCACTCCAATCGTTTAGTCGTTCACTCCGTCGTTAGGACCTCTCTACCAGACCCACGTGTCGCTGATGGGCCCGACGTTGGTGCGCCAATTGATGAAAAGCGGAGAATCTCCTAAGACCACCAATGCTGCCCGGCGCAAAACACCTCTAATTCACCTTACGATTATCTATCAAAATAACGAGGCAGGCGCTGGAAACTGGAAGGCAAGGAACAGGTGTATTACTCCAGAGGAGAACACATCACTTCAGACACCGGGATATCGTCAGGAGGTGCTCTGGCTGCATCTCTGTGGTTCTGCCTTTTATACACATTTGCATCAGTTTATTGGCATGGTTAAACATCCTTGGAATCCCCGCCTTAGGCTAGTTCCCAGACAAACCTAGCAGCAATCATCCCCCCACCCAGATCTAAGAGATGATCGCTATCTCGTAGCTGGACATTCCGACAGGATCTAAAAATACGTGGGATCAGTCAGATCTAAGGGTTTGTGTCTTTGATTAAATCAGGCCGCTTTGTTGGTGAAACAAGCCCTGCCGTGTGTGGGTAATAAACTATGTCCTCAGGGGTCGGTTAGTGCCTGGGACCAGATTGAGTAGTCGGGTGCAGGGAAGGAGGTTATCAAAGGGGCTTGCCCGTGCATGGAGGATGAAAGCACAAACGGGTTTGGTGGTGGAAGTGACTCCGGGGCTTTGTCATGATGAAAAGGTTTTACAACCCCAGTACATTTGTTCAGGTTTAGTCAGAGTGCTGGGGGATGATAGCGAGGTCGGGGTGACACACAGGTGACCAGCAGAGTACGAAATGGCCGCGATGTCTAAAATGGTTGCAGCTTACGCGCACGTAAAGGCCCTCGCTAAACTAGATGGCGCAGGCAATGTTCACGTTTGTCGGAGCGTTACATTCTTTTTAAAAAATCATGCAAATATATTATGAATGTGCTTTCAAACAATATTTTTCATTTTCCCTTACCATTATTCTTTTACTAAGTTTCTTGGATTAGAAGGTTTTTACAGCTATGCTATGGACCTTTTACACAGTTATTTGTGCACTGTTTTACATTTTTCAGGAACTATCATGTGGAATATGTGCTGAGGAGGAGGCTCTCCCTGTCTGGATCTTCTACAGCCCTTGCTATTTTTTACAATAATGTAGGTATAATGTTGTTGAATTCACCCTGGACACCAACCTCTCCCTCAAGGAACACATTGCCAAAACACAAAGCCTGGTACTAGCTCTCTTTTTAAAAAATGTTCAACTAGTTTCTTCCAGAGCGCGACTTTGATAATAATAATAATAATAATAATAATAATCTTTATTGCATGAATAATTAAAATCTTTGCAATTAGGCAATAAAAACAAGAAAGAGAAAAGTACATGAATAAAGCCTTTAAAAAAGCAATTTAAAAAAAACATTTAGAAATGTTAAAAAGGTGAAAGAAGAACCATGCGAGTAGCGCGACTTTGGATTTGCTGTTCAAGCCCTCATACTATCGTATCTCGATGGTGGTAATGCCTACTCCACGGACTCCCAATTCCCCACTTGTTCCCCTTAGGGGCATCCTACACAACTTAGCATGCCTCATCCAGGGCTTGATTGATCTCACCACCCACATCCGGGTCGAACTAGATCAGATCCTCTTTCCAACTGCATCCTTTACAAAGCCATCCCAACCAGCACCCCCTTATCTTGCAAACACGACGTGGTTCACGACATACCCACATCCAGAACACCATCAGACTGCAAACTAAGAAGTGTAAAAAAGAAAAAAAGAGGCAACAGGTATTGTAGATCTATGCTCCCATGATCTGGAACAGTGTCTCTGTATCCATCTAGACTGCCCCAATGCTGCTCAACTGAGGAAAGAGTGGAAGACTCACCCCTTAAAAGAACACTACATCACAATGAATTAACCATCAAAAACTCAGCTTTCTCTTCTACTAGCTGCTGACTTTACACTTGGGTTTGATCAAGTGTAGTGCGCCTCTGCCTTTTGGCTAGGTTTGCACTACAGAAATACCATACACATACATAGATACATGCAGGAAGGTGTAGGACTCCCACATGAGACCCCCCCACCGTACATTTGTATGGCACTACCGATTAGATATTTGGTCAACTGTCCAGAACTTTTTTTCAAAAAGCCTTCAGTTTCTAAACAATGTTAATTTGAATTTATGTTACTTGAAATAAAGGCATTCTTTTGAGTATTCAAATTACAGGTCAGTGAGTTAAATATGAAGAGCTGTCATCAGTAACAAGCTTGGTCTATCCTCAATTATCGAGGACTAGAAGGAGGAAGAGGAAGACGTGGAGATAATAAAGATTACCAGTAAGTAATTGGGCCATTACTGCTGATGTAACTATCACAACTTCTGTCTTCAAACAGACACTGATCTATTTACGCAATTCCCCTTTCCTTCAAAACCTCCAGAAGAATCTAATTTGCCACATTGTTCTTTACTTGGATGGTGAGTATTTTACAAAATAAGGCCCAATCAAAAGCTTTATTCGACAATTAAGTCATAGAAGCATACATAAAAATCCAAAGTTTTCTAGTATAAAATCCATAAAAAGAGTACTATAAATACATAAGAGAGGATTAAACTATTGCAGACTATTGTCGAATATCAATTTTTAACAATTTCATAAAATCTCAAAATCCTAAAAAGCCTTCATTTTTCATACAGTACAGGGTAATATTGCACATAACTCATATACGGTAAAACGTCCCCCATGTTTTTCACAAAATTAGCTGTGATAGATACTTAGTATTCAGGTCACGCCTGCAATTAATCGCATACGGATTATCCATGCCCATTTCAGAAATTTAGCCAGAGCAATAGCGATTGGGGGACTAGGATCTGTACATAGGATTCTTAAGGCCTCAGCATGTCTGCCTATGCCAAGCAATCTGCATATTGGTTTAACCCAAATAGCTCTAGGGGCAGTATACAAGGGACAGAAAAAAAGGAGTTGACTTATTGTCTCTTGTTTCTCCCCACACTTAGGGCATTTGTCCTTGCCACTCTCACCTGCCCATTTGGCTGTGAAAGACCTAACTGGAAGGGAGCCTACTCTAAGTTGGAAGTAGAGTTTACGGTCCTGCTGTTTCTCTATGGCATCCCAATATATTTCCAGCTTCGGTTCGGCCTTAAACTCCAGAAAATGTCCTGTTAAGTGTGAGGAGAGACCATTTGTACAAATTTCTGCATTGACCATCTCCCAATATTTTTCTTTCAGGATTTTCTTGGAGGGGAATACAGCATTTGCCGGGTCATCCCATTGTTCCCTCATTCCCAGTCTATATACTAGGGACTGGATGGACTTCAGCCAGTGTATTTTTTTACAGCCGTCCATAGCCATTATCTCCCTCAAACCCTGTGCATAGTGCTGTAGCTCCTCTGTGAGCCATAACCGGCGCCAGTACAACAGAGGTCGCAGAAAAGCAAGGTATTGGACCGCTTTTTCCCAAGGTCCTACATAAGAGGTATTAAAGGGGTACTCTTAGGAACGCTAGTTACTTTCCGAAGGAATTCATTTTCTGCTAGCGTCAAATTTCTCAAATTCTGAAAGCCCCAAAGTTCGGCGCCATAAAGAGCCGAACTTAGCACCTTCATCCCATAGACTTCCAGTAGTGGGCTAATGGGCTTTGTTGTTGAAGAGCTAAACCTTTTCAGAAGAATGCCAGCCTGCTGGCGGTGTTTTAAAACTGCAATATCTAATTGGCTGGTCCACCCCAAATCTCTCTGGAGGGTAACCCCCAGATAGGTAAAGGAGTCAACTCGCTCCAACGAGGAGCCATTCATGTATATCATCCCTCTGAAGGGTCTAGCAGACCCAAGAGACGTACGACCACTGAGAACCATAAACTTTGTTTTTGCCGTATTTATTTCGAGACCCCTTTCCAGACAGAAGTCTTCAAAGCGCTTTAAAGTGCGCTGGAATCCACTTGGCGTTTTGGACAATATCAAAGTATCTTCCGCGAACATGAGGATCGGGACCCGCTCACCACACATCGCAGGGGCATCAGTCGGGATCAGGGAGAGGTACTCCACCACCCCGTTCATGAAGAGCGAGAACAAGGTAGGCACTAAGACGCAACCTTGCCTCACTCCCCGCTCAACCTGGGAAGGTTTCGGTAACCTCCCCCTGACGACCCCACCGAACCCGAGCGAACGTGTCCTTATGTAGGCGGACGATTAGGCTCAACAGTTCAGGTGCCATCCCAAGCCCTGCAAGAACTTGCCACAAGATATTACGTGGAACAAGGTCAAAAGCCGCCCTTAGATCAACAAAGACGGCATACAGGGTACCTTTCTCCAGAACCACAGTACGCCAATATAACATATTAAACCGGAAGGCCTGGTCTATGGTGCTTGTTTTCGGGCGAAAGCCAGCTTGGAGGTGACTCAGAATGTTATCATCATCCATCCAGGACTGGATTTTTCCCAATACAAGCCGCCCCACAATTTTTTGGATAGAGTCGATCAGACTTATTGGCCTATAATTACCTGCTGTCGACTTATCCCCTTTTTTGTACACTGGCACTATTTCTGCACCTTTCCATGATTTAGGTACCTCCATCCCTTGTGCTATTGCGTTTGCCACATACAAAATATAAGTCCTCCAGCGGACTCTATTGTTTAAAAATAGGTCCGCGGGAACACAGTCCATACCTGTAGCACGACCCACATAGACTAGGTCTAGTGCCCTATCCACTTCTCCTACGGTAAAATCGGCCTCCCTGTAAAAAATATGAACAAACGCCCCCTCACTATTGCCAGCTACATTACTAGCATATTGGGGTCTGAAATACTCAACCCATGAGTTTTTGTCAACATTATTTTGAGGGCTTTCACGATGCCCTCCCCTGTCCCATTTAAAAATATTCCAGAAAAGTTTGGGGTTTTTAGCCTTACACGCCATTTTGAGATCTTGCCACCTGCTCTCTTCCCACTCCCTTTTTGCTCTGCGTTGCTTACACCTATAGTTTGCACGGGCCACCTTTATTCTGCTTAAATCTTTATTTTTTAATGCATGGCTTAACTCTCCCCTAGCTTGGCGTCAGGAGCCATTAGACCAGCTCTCTGCTTTTCTAGTCTGGGTTCTATTGCCCCTGCTAGATTTACAGAAGTATAATTTCAATTTGGCAAACAACCTATTGTGCGCCTCTATCAGGAGTTGATAGGAAGGGTCACACAAAGTTTCCTCCTCCATAGCTGCTATTGCCCCTTCCAGATCTACCCTAATGTCAGAAATAATTTCCTGGTGCCCCACAACCTGGCACCATTTAAGATGACGCTCATCGTTTGACAATACCAGATCAAGGAGGGTTATACATCCAGTGGTCTCATCCACTTTCTGTAGACCCCAGTTAAACACCGCAGTCAGGGGGTTATGGTCACTCTCAACACGAACTACTACCTCCATATCTAGGAGAGTAGACCACAGCTTAAGCGGGAAAAGTAAATAATCAATATTACTTGTCCTTTCCCCATAATCAAAAGTTTCCTTTCCCATCTTATCTGACAATGTGCTGCCTTTGGCAGCTCTGAGCGCGTTCCCCATACAGATGCCCTTCTACAGTATCGCAGCCTCTGTCCATTTTTTTATGGGTTTGATACCCAGTTGAGGAACTCCCCACCTGCCATCCTCCTCCTCTGTTAGGTTTGTATCTTCCAGACCAAGGGGTTCGAACCTTGTGTTAAAGTCCCCCGCGATCAGTGGCACTATATTAGAGGGAGTTGCCTGCAGCAATGTATCCAACTCTGTGACAACATTGGATTTCTTGTCTCCAGGGAGCCCCCTTGCATAAACATTATAGATATCAAGTTTTAATTTTTTTGGGAAGCTGAGTCTAACGGCAAGAATATCAATACTAGTCACGGGAAGCAACTGGATATGACATTTAAGACTCTGCCTAACCCATATCACCAGACCCCTCCCCCCATAGGACGCCCATGGCGTTTCTTGACAGCTGTAACAAAAAAGATCAAATAACCTACTTTAATTACTGGTTCAGTCTCCCAAACCTCCTGAAACAGGCATACATCGAATCGATCAATGAAGTCCTGCCAAACAGGCGAATTAAGTTTGTTCCTCACTCCTGCCACATTCCATGATATAATAGATGTCTGGCATACTAGCCAAGTAGAGACTTGGGTCAAGTCTCCCCCTTCAAAATCGTCACTAGGGCTGTGGTATGCAGATATCTTACTCTTCAGTGGGCGAATTTCATTATCCACCTCTATATTTACAGTGCATGTAACATTTTGGCCAACATCGTCCTCCCCCACATAGCTACTGGCCTCAGCACACCCTAGCCTCAGGCTCAGATCAACCACCTCCCCATTCCCCCCTACTCTACTGCATGAGGTGTACATCATGTCAATCACAATCTGCCAACCCTGAAAGAGCCTGGAATCTATTAAACAGCCTAATGTTCCCCAATGGGCAATAATTTGGTGTGGTACCCTGTTGAAAGATATCCCCTTCAAAGGAAACAGAAGGACCATAGAAGTAAGCCAGGGGGAGCGCCTGGATCCCAGGGGAGTGATCATTTTGATGCCAGTTACAGATGTGATTAACACATCTCTGGTCTCTAAAATTAATAATGATACAATCCCCTGCCACGGTCTTACATCCTGTTCCTATCCAGTTAACTCGCCTAACACCCAGGATCTCTGCTCGCATATTAGTTGGCAATGGGCGAGACTTGTTAAGCCAAAAAATACACTTGTGCTTAAGATCTAAGTAGGATTCTCGCTTCCCCTGGGCTACTGGTGGAACCCCAACCAACACTACTACAAAGGGGGCTGATTGGGGAGGGAGGTCAATATAGGGTAAGGGTGTGTCATTACATGCCATAGGGAAAGGGGGCAAATTTTGCTGCCTAACTTCCCTACTGCCCCCATCTCCCTGGGTTGGTCTGTTACCCACTGTTGATGTCCCAGCACCTGCCTTATTTTGAACTGGGAGTGAAACCTTGGTTACCTTGTTAGCCTGGGAGGATCTATTAGTTTGTGCTATACTCCCACCCCCTGCCGGCGCAGAAGTTCGGGGGATAGCAGGGGGCACCCCCTTACCAGACTGGGTAGCAGTGTCCCCCCAACCAACACAACACCAGTGCCAGAGTCTGTTATATCATGATCTGATGGTGTTATCGGGCGAGCAATTGTGGCACTGCGCCTTAATCCTGCCTGTTTTTGGGCTTGTGCAAGTGAAAGTTCAAGGCACACCAGTCTATTTTCTATTGAGTCCAGCCGATCATGAATTGGGTGGCATAACTTCTTGAAAGTGCCCTCCAGTCTTTTCCAAAACAAAGGGCCCAAATCCAAGTGTGTTTCCTCTGCCACAGATTCCGGGAGGTTAAGATGACCATCTTTATCAGGCAATCCCGGTTGCATCGCACTTGTTGGTGGTTCTACCACCAAGTCATCGTTTGTTTGGAGCAGAGTTTTTTGCGCTCTTTGCTTTCCCCCCCCCCCCAACATGTGAGTGGGCTCCAGGGCACTTTCTTTTTGTTGGCACCCCCCCCCTTCTGCTGTGCCAATCCTTGTTTTACTTGGCTTGCTGAGCGAGTTCTTATGTTAGGCGATGGGGCTCTTTTTACATCACTATCATGACCCCTACTCCTGGGAGAGATCTCGCATGTATCCAGAATAATCACGGACTGGGGCGATAAGGTTCTCGCCTCCACTCCCGACGGAGGAAGCGTCCCCTGGGAGTCAGCTTGTTGTCTTGTTGGCGAACTTGACCTTGCCAGGGGGTCCAGGGAAGATCTTTTGTCAAAGGCTATATCCAAGGAAAGTCTTTTTTCAGTAAGTTCTATATCCTTGGCCAGGGCTGGTGAGACCCTAATAAGGAAGTTATCTAAGGTGCCCATAAGTGAACCCCCAGTAGATTTCCTTCCAGCTAATCCTTCTTCTGATGTTGCAGCCATGCTTGCTTTCAACAGAGGATTTTTTTAATGTCTTAACAAGCAGTATATATTACCCCTGAAGGATATTATTATAGGGCACTAACCTTATACTGATACACAGATCGTTAGAGGGGTGGCCCGTCCCGTCCTTATCCTGTCTTGAACGGGCTTAAACGGGCCCGCCCTTGGCCCGGACTTCACCCGGCACGAACTGTGATGCGGGGTGAGTAGGCTGGCTTTAACCCCCAGTGGAGGGCGTGGCGGGAGGGTGTCTCCTAGCCCAGATGGCTTGTGGGCAATATGATCCAGACTCCCTGTTTGCAATAGTAGCCCCCAGCGAGAAGTAATCCGCTGATGCCGCACTTGAGATGGGGAGCGTGGTTCTCCTCCGTGACGTAGCCCCCGCTGCCTTCAATGGTAGTTCGCTGTTTGTGGCGCTGAAATCAGCTGATGTATGCCATGGAGACACCTTTGCGCCATGGTGCAAGGGTGTCTCTGTCAATCTAGCATAGGTTTTGTACTGGAAGCAACCCTTCCAGTAAAAAATACTATGCACAGACTCCAATTAACCATTCTCCCACTTAGTATGTTTGCTGTAAAGTGCACACAAATGCAAAGTCCGATAAGGATATTAAAGCATTTCTCCTTCCTCGCGCCTACTTGACACGTGCGCAGTTTTTTCATGTAAAACCCAATCTACTTTATTTCGTAAATTGGATTTAGCATGAGAAACCTTAGGTGGTTGCATGGGACTACCCATGCCCCACCCTTGGTATGCCCCCATGGTGCAAATTAATGCAAAGTAGCTCCATGCGCTGCTTCACATAACTTTTCCTTTATTTCCAGCACTAGAGTTTGCACTGGAACGGAAGGAGCTTATGTACAAGCCCCTTGCACTGCTGGTGCGTTACTTTTAACATGGGGAAAAGTGACGCACCGGTGGTGCCAGGTGCTTGTAATTTAACTCCTAAATTGGGATAAAAAGATTTTGCGCCGATTTGCGTTAATCTTGTGATGCAAACACAGCGCAAAATCTTAGTAAATCTCCCCCCTATGTCACATAAAAGCAAGAACGGTTGTTGTGTGTGCAATAAAGGCAAGGCTTGTATAAACGGAAATAGCACATAAAAATGGACGATAGAAAACTCTATAATTTTCTTTTCTACACTAATGTGTTGCATCAATGGCTTTGTAAGTTTAATGATATATTGTGCGTTTGTAATTCACACACATAAAGCCCGGCATCCCTACTTATCACGTTTAGATCCAGTAACAGCGACACCCGGTGGCCCAATAGGATACTGCACCCGCTTTTATTCTGTGCCCTACCAGGCAGTTAAAATGAACAATAATAATGTATACCCAGCATTTGTGACTTTTACGTTATACTTCATCTACCTGTCCTACATGTTTCCATTCACGGCGAAATGTACCTTTAGTCTGAATGGCGCGTTTCCTTGCATACTGGAAGGAGAGGGCGGAGGTGAAAAGAACTGGATTACAAAGGCAGGAAGACTATTATTTTCCAGATAAATGTAATGCTGCCAGTCACCAATATACCACCATGCATTGCCACCAGAAACATTCAAATGGTCGAGTACATTTCTACAGTTATTGATAGGCTCTTTCCACTGTCTACTATTCTTCAGTAGCTTCTGACCTCTTAGCGCTGGGCCACTCCTAATAGGAATAGCTATGCGCTTTATAAAATCCTAATTAATATTATTATTATTGTTTAATTAAAATACAACATACCCTTAAACTAATTTCCTCTGCCGTATTTTTTTTGTGTAGGATTAAAGTATAGTGCTTCTTTGCTGGTTAGTCGAAACTACGCGTTTACACATTTTTGCAAAGCCGAAAAAACAAATGTACAGAAAAACAAATTGCTACCTTAGTTGAGCAAGAAGAAGTAATACGCCTGCATCAAACTATTTTTATTTTACTCAATATATAAATGACATGTCTCGGTGCGTTCAAGTGTTATAAAATGTGGATCTGTTCTTCCCCGGAGGCACCAGGGCTCTTTAAAAAGCACTTAGCAGTAAATCAGCCTTTAAATAGACTCCTTTCCCCACATTAATAGTTTCAGAACGGGGTTGAAAAGTGTAGAGGAGGCGTGGACAGAAAAAATAATAAACAACAAAAGTTACAATCTCAGCGATAAACAGATTCGGGAGACAGCAAGATTGATTGGGCGTGATGGCGTAGAAAGAAAAACTGAGGAATACCTTGCGGGAAAACAGGATTGGAAAAGGGGAGTGAGAAGTGGAGGAGACGGGAACAAAGCCGAGAGACGAAGCAATGCAATTAATGGAGAGCGAATAAAGTAAAAGGAATGAAAGATTACACGATAAAAAAATAGCAGGGAAAACGTCAAGAAAAAAAACGAGCGAGGACTATATACAGAGGCGCTTATTTACAATCCCCTTACGCCGCAGACACGTCACTTTTTTTCCATATTAAAAGTAATGCAGCAGCGGCGCAAGGGACTTGTAAATAAGCCCCAGAATGTGCAGTCCTCCCCCAGGCACTCAACGACACTTTAGAATGGGTGCGCGTGTTTACTCCTCCCACCCACGGAGACAGGCGCTGTATCTGTCCTCGGCACATGGCGCGCTGGTTCCGGTTCAGTCCGGGTAGCTATAACACGGTGCCTGCCTCGATCGGCTCCAGCAGAGCCATTGAAACAAGCCGAAACAGACACCCTGGCGCCAGCAGGCCTGCAATAACCTGCGTGTTGCCACAGTGCTGCTTAGGGCCCATCCCTACACCTATCATCTCTCCCCGAGCTCCCCCTCTCATTACACACCTGATAAGGACGCAGATGCCTTAATTGCCCAGGTTCGCATACAGTTGCAGGGCAGTGGATAAGAAGTACCCTATGAGGAAGGTGTCTCTGTTTCCTCCAGCCAGCATAAACACATAAAAGTAAAAAAAAAAGTGCTCGAGATTTTATGACGGTGAAATGACATCTGTCTCAGCTGGGAAATAAATGCAGACAATTAAGGACATAGTGTGGCGCGGGCATGACCATGTCTTGGCACACCGTGCAAGAGAGTCATAATGGCTTCTTGGAAAGAAAGGATGGTTCACCAGTTCTCCATGGTCACATGCGCTCCTGTCAGGAGCAGATATTATTTGATGATAATATCAAGAATTTATAATTTGTATAGAGTTCAATGCTTTTAGGCCGAATCTACTAGGCAACGCTTACAAAGAACATAGTGGGGTTTGGGGCCCGCCCATTATTTGGCTTTCCTTGTTGTCTAATGTCCCTGTTGAACTGATGTGCTTGAAGTAGGGGCTCACAAGCTTCCAAGGTCCATGTATCTTATCTTGTCTTCCTTTCAGTGCTTAATTTGTTTTTTTTTTAAAATGCCAGGGCCTTCTTCAGGAGACCACTGCTGCTTGCCCTGCTAGTCCTGCCAATGCCAGTAACAACACAACTACTAAGCCTTATATACCTATAGGTGTGACAATTCCGACTGTTCCAGCCCACCAAAGTTCTTAGAAAGGCTTGGACCACAAGACAGAACAAAAGAAAGATAGCGCCTTGGAGAAACTTAGAAATAAAAGACGTAAAACAACAAATTAGAAAGCTGCAATGTACCTGGCTCAAAACAAACGCCAAACAAGACAACTTCTCCTACAGAAAATTAACAGATTGTAAAAGTCGGCTATCAAAAAAGCTAAGAATAGGGACTATTCAGACAGAATTCAAAACGCTAAATGTGCAAATAAAGAATTCTATAAAATACTCAATGAATTTCGAAAACCAAATTGCCTAGAAGGAACTAATCCTGTTACTCAAGATTTCACAGACAAACTGGCAAATCATTACACGGACAAAGCAGACACGTTGGACTCGTATTTAAAACAGAAACAAAGCACCAGCACTAACCCTTGTACAAAACAACTATCCAAGAATGCTCTAATCAAGCCTCTCCGTTCCTTCCAACACATCTCACACAATTAATTTATGGACCTGGTCAAAGCAAGCAGGCCTGCCGGCAGCCCTTCTGACCCCTGCCCGCCACAAACTTTCAAGACAATTCTTTCAACAACCTCTGCTACCATTCCTGTAACAAGAATCATCAACGATTCCTAAACTACTGGAATATTTCCAGAGGAACTCAAAAAGTCATACATACGCCCTTTACTGAAGAAAACAAACTTGGACCCGCTGAACCCTGACAACTACAGACCCATTACAAATGGACCTTTGCTGGGCAAACTGATAGAAAGCGCATCGTTCGCCCAGATATCACAATTCATTGAAGAGAATGACATACTTTCAGAATTCCAAACAGGATTCCGTCCGGGAAGAGGCACTGAATCAGCCCTCCTTGCCATCTGGGATGACCTAAAGAATACAGTTGACCGCAACGGGGTTGCTGCGCTACTCCTCTTGGACCTCTCAGCTGCCTTTGACATGGTTGACCATGACACTCTGAAACAAAGTCTTTATGAAGCCCGCATAGAGGGAACTGCTCTAGACTGGATCGCGTCCTACCTTCGAAACAGAACTAATGTCATCCATACCCCACCTTTCTCGTCCAAACCGTACTCCACAAAAGCAGGGGTCCCTCAAGGTTCTATCATCTCACCCAAGCTTTTCAACATCTACATGAAGTCTTTACCAGTACTGATCAATAAATTTCACCTCACGTGCTACAACTATGCAGATGACACGCAAATACTCCTTCAACTGGAATGCCCCAAAGACATTTGAAAATCACCAATTTCCAGCTGTCTCAGAGCCGTGGATCAGTGGATGACTTGGAGCCACCTCAAATTGAATGGTTCAAAAACTGAAATACTCACGTGTGGCGATTGGAAAAATTACAACCTGCTTGCCGCATGGCCTGATGCACTGGGATCACTGCCTAAAGTATCGAAGGAAGTAAGAAACCTCGGAATGACCATGGACTCCAAGCTGTCGATGAATGCCCAAGTGGACAAACTAGAAGATCAAGCTCTGCTACTATAAAAACGCTGCAACTAATTTTCCCTCATTTGGGATTTCCACACAAGGTCCAAGCTACCATCTCCCTTGTTCTATCCAAAATCGATTACGCCAATAGCCTCTGCCACGGATCACCTTTAACGACCATGAAAAGACTACAACGGATTCAGAACTCGGCTGCCAGACTACTCTTGCATATTAAACCACAAGACCAAATCTGCCCTGCCTTGAAAGCCCTGCATTGGTTACCGGTTGCCAGAAAATCCACGTTCACGCTGCTTTGTATTACCCACAAAGCAATACATGGAATAGGACCACTCTTCATCAGGAATAAAATCACCAAACACATTCAACAAAGGAACCTCTGCTCTAGAGGAGCATCTCGCCTCAAAATCCCACCATACAAGAAAAAACCATGGGTGGCACATCCTTCTCTGTTCAAGCAGCCAAACTACCCCCCAACATAAGATCCACCGACAACCACCTTATCTTCAGAAAACTACTCAAGATTTGGCTCTTCCCCACATAAGCTCTATACGGAAACAGAAATTTACAGCATATCCCTCTGTATATAAGCATTTGTTTTCACTATAGATATATACCTATCTTTGTGTATTACTTTATAAAACATGTAAAAAAATTAGGCGACCTGTTCTGCAACCCCGAAACTATCTCTACTAATGAGGGAATCAATCCCGAAACACGAGCTAGGCTTGTGTCTAGAGATGATCACAATACAAGTACTAACTTGCACCGATTGAGGTGAAATACTTTGGAAATTTGAACTTTGAACTGTTCTTGAAAATACTGGAACTGCACAGACCATGATGCAGTGGGGCAATCCGGCGGAAGAGGTCAGCGGTGTGCTCCCAACTCCGGAATCCCCTTTTCATGGCTCCCGGTAGCCATTTAGCTGACGAGCTGGTTGGCGATGCACATGCGTGCCAGAGGGGCAACGAGGCCCGTGATGGGTGTTTGGCGACCTGTTCTGTAACCCCGAAATTATCTCTACTGATGAGGGAATCAATCCCGAAACACGAGCTAGGCTCGTGTCTAGAGATGATCACAATACAAGTACTTACTTGCACCGATTGAGGTGAAATTCTTTGGAAATTTGAACTTTGAACTGTTCTTGAAAATACTTGAACTGCACAGACCATGATGCAGTGGGGCGATACGGCGGAAGAGGTCAGCGGTGTGCTCCCAACTCCAGAATCACCTTTATATGGCTCCCGGTAGCCATTTAGCTGACGAGCTGGTTGGAGATGCAACTGCGTGCCAGAGGGGCAACGAGGCCCGTGACGGGTGTTTGGCGACCTGTTCTGCAACCCCGAAACTAATCCTACTGATGAGGGAATCAATCCCGAAACACGAGCTAGGCTCGTGTCTAGAGATGATCACAATACAAGTACTTACTTGCACCGATTGAGGTGAAATACTTTGGAAATTTGAACTTTGAACTGTTCATGAAAATACTTGAACTGCACAGACCATGATGCAGTGGGGCGATCCTGCGGAAGAGGTCAGCGGTGTGCTCCCAACTCCAGAATCCCATGTTAAATAATCATGTTGTTAAGAGAAAAGAAAAAAATAATAATAATAATAGTAATCAATAAATAAAAATCCTCTTTGGTCTACATGTACATACTTCCATTGTGCATCTATGTAACTTCCATGTTCTTGGATCTGTGTGTCTGTTACTTTTCTCCTGAAAAAGCATATCCAATGCACTACCCTATTTCTCCTTCTGTGCCTCTATCAATATATTTAATCTAAATATACTTACTTCCTTTATGTATCTATATACTTTCAATGTACTTATGGATCTATATATTTATCACTTTCTTCTAATTTAGCATTTCCAATGCACTAGCCTATTTCTCAACCTATACTTCACTCAATATATCTTCTAGCCCAACCTTCTGACTCATCTCAAACTTCTTTCTACTACTCCTTCCAATGCACTACCCAATCTCTTATCCCATACATCTATCAATATATCCTCTACATCATGGGTACTCACAAACTTTCTCTCGGGGGCCAAATTTACAGTTTGGTTTGTGTCCGAGGGCCGCATCGGTGGGGGGCGGGGTCAGTGGGGGAGGGGCGGGGCTAGAGCAACAACATAAAACTGACCATGAGGTTGATCACAGATCCCTGCAGCGGACACCTTCGTCCACTGAGCCGTCCTGGCATCTCTCTCTCTCTTTCTCTCTAGGTCTCCCTCCCTCTCTATAGCTCTCTCGCCCTCTCTCTAGCTCTCTCTCCCTCCCTCTCTCCTGTCTTCCTCTGTCTCACTCTGACTGTCTCACTCCCTCTTTCTCACTCCCACTCTCTCTCTTCCTCCCTCTCCGTCTCCCTCCCTCTCACTCTCCGCGTCTCACTCTCTTTCACTCCCTTTCCCTCCCTCTCCCTCCATTTCCCTTCCTTTCCCTCCCTCTCCCTCCTTCACACTCCCTCTCCATCACTCTCCCTTTCCCTCCCTCTCCCTCCCTCCTTCTCTGTCTCCCTCCCTTGAACTCCCTCTCCATCTCCCTCCCTTTCCCTCCCTCTCACTACCTCTCCGTCTCCCTCCCTTTCCCTCCCTCTCCCACCATTTCCCTCCCTTTGCCTCCCTCTCCCTCCAATTACCTCCCTTTCCCTCCATCTAACTCCCCATCAGTCTCCCTCCCTTTCCCTCCATCTCACTTCCCATCAGTCTCCCTCCCGTTCCCTCCATGTCATTGTCCATCAGTCTCCCTCCCTTTCCCTCCATCTCACTCCCTATCAGCCTCCCTCACTTTCCCTCCCTCTCACTCCCTCTCCGTCTCCCTCTCGTTCCGTCTCCCTCCCGGTCCCTCCCTCTCTATCTCCACCTCACTCCCTCTCCCTCCCTGTCCGTCCCACTCTCTCTCTGTCCCTCTCCCTCCCACCCTCTCCCTCCCTCTCACTCCCTCCCTCTCACTCCCTCTCCATCCCTCTCCTTCCCTCCCTCCCTCTCACTCCCTCCCTCTCACTCCCTCCCACTCACTCCCTCCCTCCCGCTCCCTCCCTCCCTCTCACCCCCTCCCTCCCACTCACTCCCTTCATCTCACTCACTCCCTCCTACTCCCTCACTCCCTCACACCCTCTCACTCACTCCTTCTCACTCACTCCCTCCCTCTCACTCACTCCCTCCCTCCCTCTCACTCCCTCCCTCTCACTCCCTCCCTCCCTCTCACTCACTCACTCACTCCCTCCCTCCCTCTCACTCCCTCCCTCTCACTCACTCACTCCCTCCCTCTCACTCCCTCCCTCTCACTCACTCCCTCTCTTCCTCCCTCCAACCCCCTCCCTCTCCCTACCTCCCTCCATTCTCACTCCCCCCTCTCACTCACTCATTCCCTCCCTATCACTCACTCACTCACTCCCTCTCACTCACTCACTCCCTCTCACTCACTCACTCACTCTCCCTCCCTCCCACTCACTCCATCCCTCCCACTCACTCCATCCCTCTCACTCACTCCATCCCTCTCACTCACTCACTCCATCCCTCTCACTCACTCCATCCCTCTCACTCACTCCATCCCTCTCACTCCATCCCTCTCACTCACTTACTCCATCCCTCTCACTCACTCCATCCCTCTCACTCCATCCCTCTCACTCACTCACTCCACCCTCTCACTCACTCCATCCCTCTCACTCACTCCATCCCTCTCACTCACTCCCTCGCTCTTACTCCCCCCACTCCCTCACCCAGTCCCTCTCACTCACTCCCTCTCACTCACTCCCACTCACTCCCTCTCACTCCCTCCCTCTCACTCCCTCACCTCTCACTTTCTCCCTCTCACTCCCTCCTCTCACTCCCTCCCTCTCACTCCCTCCTCTCATTCCCTCCCTCTATCCCTCTCACTCACTCCCTCCCTCTCTCCCTCTCACTCACTCCCTCCTCTCCCTCTCACTCCCTCCCTCTCACTCACTCACTCCCTCCCTCCCTCCCTCTCACTCACTCACTCCCTCTCACTCACTCAGTCACTCACTCCCTCTCACACACTCACTCACTCACTCCCTCTCACTCACTCACTCCCTCTCCCTCCCTCCCACTCACTCCATCCCTCTCACTCACTCCCTCCCTCTCACTCCCTCCCACTCCCTCACTCACTCCCTCTCACTCATTCACTCTCACTCACTCCCACTAACTCCCTCTCACTCACTCCCTCCCTCTCATTCACCCCCTCTCACTCCCTCCCTCTCACTCCATCCCTCTCACTCTCACTCTCTCCCTCTCACTCACTCCCTCTCACTCACTTACTCCATCCCTCCCACTCCCTCCCTCCCCTCCCTCCCACTCCCTCACTCACTCCCTCTCACTCACTACATCTCACTCTCTCCCACTCACTCCCTCTCACTCACTCCCTGTCACTCCCTCCCTCTCACTCCCTCCCTCTCACTCCCTCCCTCTCACTCTCTCCCTCTTACTCCCTCCCTCCCTCTCACTCACTCACCCCCTCCCTCTCACTCCCTACATCTCACTCACTCACTCCCTCCCTCTCACTCACTCACTCACTCCCTCTCCCTCCCTCTCTCCCACTCCCTCCCTCCCACTCCCTCCATCTCACTCCCCCCTCTCACTCCCTCCCTCCCTCCCTCCCACTCCCTCCCTCTCACTCACTCACTCACTCCCCTCTCACTCACTCCCTCTCACTCACTCCCTCCCTTTTACTCTCTCACTCACTCCATCCCTCTCACTCACTCCATCCCTCTCACTCACTTCATTCATCTCACTCACTTACTCCATCCCTCTCACTCACTCACTCCTTCCCTCTCAGTCCCTCCCTCCCACTCCCTCACTCACTCCCTCTCACTCACTCCCTCCCCTCACTCCCTCTAACTCACTCCCTCTCACTTACTCCCTCCCTCCCTTTTACTCTCTCACTCACTCCATCCCTCTCACTCACTCCATCCCTCTCACTCACTTACTCCATCCCTCTCACTCACTCACTCCCTCCCTCTCCCTCCCTCCTCCTTCCCTCCCACTCCCTCACTCACTCCCTCTCACTCACTCCCTCTCACTCACTCCCACTCACTCCATCTCTCTCACTCCATCCCTCTCACTCACTCACTCCATCCCTCTCACTCACTCCATCCCTCTCACTCTATCCCTCTTACTCCATCCCTCTCACTCACTTACTCCATCCCTCTCACTCACTCCATCCCTCTCACTCCATCCCTCTCACTCCATCGCTCTCACTCACTCCATCTCTCTCACTCACTCACTCCATCCCTTTCACTCACTCCATTCCTCTCACTCACTCCATCCCTCTCACTGGGCCCGATTCACAGAATGAACGTACTACTTTTGGCATTCACAGAATGCACTTACTACTTTTGGTATTCACAGAATGAACTTACTCATTTCGGTATTCACAGAAGTTAGGACTACTAACTTTAGGACTCCTAAATGCCTTCTGTGAATACCGAAAGTCTTAAAATTAGGATTTTTCTCAATTTAGTAGTAGTAAAGTTAGGACTCCTAACTTTAGGATGCCTAAATGCCTTCTGTGAATACCGAAAGTCTTAAAATTAGGATTTTTCTCTATTTAGTAGTAGTAAAGTTAGGACTACTAACTTTACTACTACTAAATTGAGAAAAATCCTAATTTTAAGACTTTCGGTATTCACAGAAGGCATTTAGGCATCCTAAAGTTAGTAGTCCTAACTTTACTACTACTAAATTGAGAAAAATCCTAATTTTAAGACTTTCGGTATTCACAGAAGGCATTTAGGCGTCCTAAAGTTAGTAGTCCTAACTTTACTACTACTAAATAGAGAAAAATCCTAATTTTAAGACTTTCGGTATTCACAGAAGGCATTTAGGCATCCTAAAGTTAGGAGTCCTAACTTTACTACTACTAAATAGAGAAAAATCCTAATTTTAAGACTTTCGGTATTCACAGAAGGCATTTAGGAGTCCTAAAGTTAGTAGTCCTAACTTCTGTGAATACCGAAATGAGTAAGTTCATTCTGTGAATACCAAAAGTAGTAAGTGCATTCTGTGAATGCCAAAAGTAGTAAGTTCATTCTGTGAATCGGGCCCACTCACTCCATCCCTCTCACTCACTCCATCCCTCTCACTCACTCCCTCCCTCTTACTCCCCTCCCACTCCCCTCACTCACTCCCTCTCACTCACTCCCACTCACACTCACACTCACTCCCACTCACTCCACTCACTCACTCCCTCTCACTCACTTCCTCCCCTCTCACTCCCTCCCTCTCATGCCCTCCCTCTCACTCTCCCTCACTCTCACTCTCTCCCTCTCACTCCCTCCCTTTCAATCACTCCCTCCATCCCTCTCACTCACTCCCCCCCCTCTCACTCCTTCCCTCTCACTCACTCACTCCCCCCTCTCACTCACTCACTCTCTCCCCTCTCCCTCACTCCCTCCCTCCCCCCCACTCCCGCCCTCCCACTCCCTCCCTCCCTTTCACTCCCTCCCTCTCACTCCCTCCCTCCGTCTCACTCCCTTCCTCTCACTCCTCTCTCCACTCACTCTCACTCCCACTCACTCACTCACTCACTCACTCACTCACTCACTCACTCTCACTTACTCACTCGCCTCTCACTCACTCACTCTCACTCACTCTCCCCACCCTTCCACTTACTCCATCCCTCCCACTCACTCCATCCCTCTCACTCACTCCATCCCTCTCACTCACTCACTCCATCCCTCTCACTCACTTACTCCATCCCTCTCACTCACTCCATACCTCTCACTCACTCCATCCCTCTCACTCACTCCATCCCTCTCACTCACTCACTCCAAACCTCTCACTCACTCCATCCCTCTCACTCCATCCCTCTCACTCACTTACTCCATCCCTCTCACTCACTTCCATCCCTCTCACTCCATCCCTCTCCCTCCATCCCTCTCACTCCATCCCTCTCACTCACTCACTCCATCCCTCTCACTCACTCCATCCCTCTCACTCACTCCATCCCTCTCACTCACTCCATCCCTCTCACTCACTCACTCCATCCCTCTCACTCACTCCCTCCCTCTTACTCCCCCACTCCCTCACTCAGTCCCTCTCACTCACTCCCTCTCACTCACTCCCACTCACTCCCCTCTCACTCACTCCCTCCCTCTCACTCCCTCCTTCTCATTCCCTCTCACTCCCTCCCTCTCCCTCTCACTCTCTCCCTCTCACTCCCTCCTCTCACTCCATCTCTCCATCACTCTCACTCACTCACTCACTCACTCACTCCCTCCCTCCCCCTCACTCCCCTCCCTCTCACTCACTCCCTCCCTCCCTCTCACTCACTCACTACCTCTCACTCCACTCACTCACTCACTCACTCCCTCTCACACACTCACTCACTCACTCACTCACTCTCACTCACTCCCTCCCTCTCCCCTCCCTCCCACTCACTCCATCCATCCCTCCCACTCACTCCATCCCTCTCACACACTCCATGCCCTCTCACTCCATCCCTCTTACTCACTCCAACCCTCTCACTCCATCACCCCTCACTCCATCCCTCTCACTCACTCCATCCCTCTCACTCCCTTCCGTCTCACTCCATCCCTCTCACTCACTCCATCCCTCTCACTCACTCACTCACTCACTCACTCCATCCTTCTCACTCACTCTATCCCTCTCACTCACTCCATCCCTCTCACTCACTCCATCCCCTCTCACTCACTTACTCCATCCCTCTCACTCACTTACTCCATCCCCTCTCACTCACTCCCTCCCTCTCACTCCCCTCCCTCCCACTCCCTCACTCACTCCCCCCTCACTCACTCCCTCTCACTCACTCACTCCCACTCACTCACACTCACTCCAACTCTCTCACTCACTCCATCCCTCTCACTCACTCACTCCATCCCTCTCACTCACTCCATCCCTCTCACTCTATCCCTCTCACTCACTTACTCCATCCCTCTCACTCCCTCCATCCCTCTCACTCCTTCCCTATCACTCACTCCATCCCTCTCACTCACTCACTTCATCCCTCTCACCCACTCACTCCATCCCTCTCACTCACTCCATCCCTCTCACTCACTCAATTTCTGTCACTCACTCCATCCCTCTCACTCACTCACTCCATCCCTCTCACTCACTCCCTCCCTCTCACTCCCTCCCACTCAATTTCTCTCACTCACTCCATCCCTCTCACTCACTCACTCCATCCCTCTCACTCACTCCATCCCTCTCACTCACTCAATTTCTCTCACTCACTCACTCCCTCTCACTCACTCTCACTCACTCCCACTAACTCCCTCTCACTCCCTAACTCCCTCTCACTCACTCACTCCCTCTCCCTCCCTCCCACTTCCTCCCTCCCTCCCACTCCCTCCCTCTCCCTCCCTCTCACTCCCTCCTTCCCTCTCACTCCCTCCCTCCCTCCCTCTCACTCACTCACTCACTTCCTCTCACTCACTCACTCCATCTCACTCACTCACTCTCACTCACTCACTCACTCACTCACTCCCTCTCCCTCCCTCCCATTCACTCCATCTCTCCCACTCACTCCATCCCTCTCACTCACTCCATCATTCTCACTCACTCACTCCATCCCTCTCACTCACTTCATCCCTCTCACTTCATCCCTCTCACTCCATCCCTCTCACTCCATCCCTCTCACTCACTTACTCCATTCCTCTCACTCACTCCACCCCTCTCACTCCATCCCTCTCACTCCATCCCTCTCACTCCATCCCCTCTCACTCACTCCATCCCTCTCATTCACTCCATCCCTCTCACTCACTCGCTCCATCCTTCTCACTCACTTCACTCACTCCATCCCTCTCACTCACTCCATCCCTCTCACTCACTACTCCACTCCATCTCACTCACTCTCACTCCCTCCCTCTCCCCTCTCCTCCCTCTCCCTCACTCCCTCCCTCTCACTCCCTCTCACTCACTACATCCCTCTCTCCTCTCACTACATCTCACTCCTCCCACTCACTCACTCCCTCTCACTCACTCCCTCCCTCTCACTCCCTCCCTCTCACTCCCTCCCTCTCACTCTCTCCCTCTTACTCCCTCCCTCCCTCTCACTCACTCACCCCTCCCTCTCACTCCCTACCTCTCACTCACTCACTCCCTCCCTCTCACTCACTCACTCCCTCTCCCTCCCTCCGTCTCTCCCACTCCCTCCCTCCCACTCCCTCCCTCTCACTCCCCCGCTCGCACTCCCTCCCTCCCCCTCACTCAGTCCCTCTCACTCACTCCCTCTCACTCACTCCCACTCACTCCCTCCCACTCACACCCTCCCCTCTCACTCCCTCCCTCTCATTCCCTCTCACTCCCTCCCTCTCCCTCTCACTCTCTCCCTCTCACTCCCTCCTCTCACTCCCTCTCTCCATCCCTCTCACTCACTCACTCCCTCTCTCTCACTCCCTCCCTCTCACTCACTCCGCTCCCTCCCCCTCACTCCCTCCCTCTCACTCACTCACTCCCTCCCTATCACTCACTCACTCACTCACTCACTCACTCACTCACTCACTCACTCCCTCTCACACACTCACTCACTCACTCACTCCCTCTCACTCACTCACTCCCTCTCCCTCCCTCCCACTCACTCCATCCCTCCCACTCACTCCATCC